>NW_005368341.1:2831982-2932876 GCF_000412655.1 Myotis brandtii | reverse complement strand
GCGGCAGGCGGGGAACCTTGGCTTCCTCCATCACCAGGGCAACCAAGCCTCCTGTTCGCTTCAGCTGCCTGGCTGCCGGCCGCCATCTTGGTTGGCAGTTAATTTGCATATTGCCCTGATTAGCCAATGGGAAGCGTGTCGGAGCTACGGTTAATTACCATGTTTGTCTATTATTAGATAGGATTAGTTTCAGGTGTACAACATAGTGGTTAGACATTTGTGTAATTTATGAAGTGATTCCCCCCCAATAAGTCTAGTACTCACCTGGCACACTACATTGTTGTTATAATACTAGAGGCCCAGTGCGCGGATTTGTGCACCGGTGGGGTCCCTCGGCCTGGCCTGCGGGGATCAGGCCTGCAGTGATAGGACCGAAACCAGCTCTCCGACATCCCCCTAGGGGTCCCGGATTGCGAAAGGGTGGTTCTCAGGCGACGCACCCCAGAATTGGGCTTCCTCCTATCTGGATTGGGCCTGCGGGGATCCAGCTCCCTCCTGTCTAAATTGGACCTGTGGGGATCAAGCCAAAACTGGCTCTCCAACATCCTGCAAGGGGTCGCGGATTGTGAGAAGGCACAGGCCAGGCCGAGGGAGCCCACCAGTGCACGAATCTGTGTACCGGGCCTCTAGTATGCATATAAGATCTTTGGTTAATCTCTTCCCACCCTCCCTCCTCCCCCCTTCTCTCTGAGATTCATCAGTCTGTTTCATGTTTCCATGCCTGTACATTGAGCATCTTCCCCCTGGTGGTCAGTGCATGTCACAGCTACTGGTCAAACGGTTGAACGGTCACTTAGGCTTTATATATATATTATTGATTATATTTCCTATGCTGTACTGTACATCTCCATGACTATTTTGTAACTGCCAATTTGTACTTAACTCCCTTTACCTTTTTCTTTAGATTCCACATATAAATGAAATCGTATGGTATTTGTCTTTGTCTGACTTATTTCACTTAGCATTGCTTGCAATTTTACATTTCACTTACTACATATATGACATTTTAATTTTAATTACCATGATTTTATGCATGATAAATTAGGTGATTACAGAAAAAAGTAATATTTTTATAATCTTAGAAAATATAATCTTACAAATTACCAAATATTGCTGTCATGATTCATATCTGAAATCTATCCACTGAAAATCCATAAAATTGAGGTTCTTATATTTTCATGTTTTGATATTTATTTATGATTTCTAAGGAGAAATGTGTTTTAATTGCAAAGGCAAATGTTGGTCTGGATTTTTAAAACATCAAAGTGAAAATATATATGTAATATGAATGTAAGTTTTTCTCTGAACTTTAATAAAGTATTACAGCTGGACTTCTTTACTTTTTGTCCAGTTATTTGTGGGAAACTACCCAGAGTTCCTTCAGAAAGCCCCATCATCTTTCAAATGACTTTTTATAATCATATATATATATATGCCTAATATGCAAAGTGTCCTCTCAGTAGTTCAACCAGGAGACTGGGAGTTCGATCGCTTCCTATGACATCCACTGACCACCAGGGGGCGGTGCAGAACAAAGGAAGGCCCTGGCCGGCAGCCAGCAGCCTGGGAAGGAAGGCCCCGGATGGCAGCTGGCAACCGGGGAAGGGAGGCCCCAGCCGGCGGCCACTAGGGACCCTACCCGCACAAATTTTGTGCACTGGACCTCTAGTGTTAAAATACACATAACATAATTTAGCCATCTTAACCATTTTTAACTATATGGTTCAGTGGTATTAAATACATTTACATTGTTGTGCAGCCATTGCCACTCCCCATCCCCATATCTCTTTTCATCTTGTAAATCTGAAACTATACCTATTAAATGATAAATTTTCCAGCCTCCAGCCCCTGGGAACCACCATTATGCTTTATGTCTTTAAGATTTTGACCACTTTAAGTACATCATATAAGTGGAGTCATACAGTATTCATCTTTTTGTTTCTGGAAGTAAGCTCCAGGTTAAGTAGACTTTTTTTTTTAATATGTTTTATTGATTTTTTTTTTACAGAGAGGAGGGAGAAGGATAGAGAGTTAGAAACATCGATGAGAGAGACACATCGATCAGCTGCCTCCTGCACACCCCCTACTGGGATGTGCCCGCAACCAAGGTACATGCCCTTGCCTGGAATCGAACCTGGGACTCTTCAGTCCGTAGGCTGACGCTCTATCCACTGAGCCAAACCGGTTAGGGCGGTTAAGTAGACTTTTATCTGTAGTTGATTGAGCTTTGTCTGGTGATGGAGTGGACAATGTGCAAGTCTATGTCACTGAGGCCAAGAGAAAAACCTCCTTTCTCACCGTGGCACTGGAGTTTGATTATGCAGCTCTGATACCAGTTCCTCAGAGCCACAAGGTGTTAAGCCCAGACTTTTAATTCAGTCTTTATCCTAGGCACTGCTGAGAAGCCACTGTCAGCAAGAAGTGCATTCTAGAAATGGGCATGCTAGCAAACATACCTCCTGAAATTATGAGCATTTGACAGTGGACTGACAGGCCTTTTTTCCTGGTGTTGGCATCAGTAACAGGGAAGGGATATCGGGAGTGGGGGGTGGGCGGAGAAAGATGGGCTCACGGACAGAGACCTTGGAATGGAACTTGCAAAAATGTCCAGTTTTAGCCTGGCCGATGTGGCTTGGTGGTTGAGCATTGGCACATGCCTGGGCTGTGGGCTCAATCCCCAGTAGGAGACATGCAGAAGGCAGCTGATCAATGATTCTCTCTCATCATTGATGTTCCTATCTCTCACTCTCCCTTCCTCTCTGAAATCAATAAAAAAATATATTTTTTTAAATGTCCAGTTTTAGAGACAGATAGCACCTTTTGTTTTCTAGTCCTGTTGTCTAGACCTAGTCATGGGAGTAAAGAAAGCTATCATCAGTTTTACCCCTTCCAGATCTGAGAGAGCCCTTCCCTGCTCCAACTCAGAAGCCTCCCACCACTTTTATTTTCATACTTTTCTTTGCTCCAAGGCATATGCCTCATTCATTGTCTCTGGCCAAGACGCAAAGGTTGAGAAATTCTGCATTCTGCTCAGTGTGGAGAGCTCTGGGTTTCAGATGGCGCCAGACATGTCTGTAATTGCTTTCTGAAGTATTGGGGGAGGCAAACAGAACCTAAGTTTCTCAATTATCCTCATCGCTTAAAATTCCAGTGTACCATTAGATCCTAGAATGGTTCAGAGTGAAAATTCCAAGGGAAATGGGATTATTAAAAAACAGAGCCTGAGGCATATACAATTTAATAAAACTACAAAACAGCCCCAGATTCTGCATGTAGGGGAGGAAAGGTTGGTATAAGACATGTTCTGGCTTTTTAAAATGGCCTTCACACATTCTTTATATATTCTGAAATTCAATGTTTTATTGCATGCAGATGACTTCTGCACATTAACCATCAGTTTGAAATATGACTCCAGGGCAAATCCTCTGTGCTGCTCTTCCTACGTTTTGTTGTCCCAGTTCCTCAGAGGAATTACATTAGCTCAAGTCTTTAAGAAATCACTGAAATAAAGAAATTGCCGTCCCTTCTGTTTTATACTAGGCAAATAAGAAATGCATAATCAGTTCCATCTCTCCCCATAGGCACATCTCCTGGGAATCATAATTAGAAGGATGCTTCAGGAACCTTGCATCAGAGCTAGGGACTTGGTGGGATGATGCCAGTGTCCGCCAGCATTGGTCTGCGACAGCCGGATGCATCTGTCCAAGGCAGGGTGAATCTGAGCACTTTATGTGGCTATGAGCTGCTATGCCCCCACCTCCTCTGCAGGAGCAGGGTGGGTGTCACCCTATGCAGTTTTAAGATAAACTTAAAATAATTTTGTTGTGCAAAGCAATTTTGTTTTAGGGGTTTTGTATTCATACACCCATATACCCTCTTAAGCTACCATCTAATCTTTTTTCTCTTAATTCCCACCTAGCTACTTGCCAGACCATTCTACATTTGCTCTCTTCACTTCCTTTCTTCTCATTCTCTCCTCTACCGCAGTCCTGCTCCAGCCCTAAATTCACAGTCTTCTGCGGGTGTTTCTATAAGAATCTCCATGACCACCATCCTGTTGTTAAATCCAATGGGCACTTTTGATATGAATCTTGCCAAACTTCTTAGTAGCATTTGTCACCATTGACGCTTCCACTTTGGTTTTTAGGCTTAGACACCACACTTTTGACTATCAGGCCTCTCACTCTGAGGACCCTTTGCAGGTTTCTCTTGGATTTCCAACCCTTTAGCATTGCTATTAGCTGGGAAACATGTCCTGGGACACTACTCTCCCTGCTTCATAGTACTTCCTGGGAGATCTCATAGACTCATTTTCTTTCAAAAAACTGCTGTTTCTTTTATGATTTGATTTCTATTTTTTTTAAAAGGTGCATTATTTAATGACCACATGTAAGTCACCATGCTATTTTTTCACCAAATCTGATCACTTTCTGGGTAGTTAGGAAGTAGCACATATTAAATAAAAAAATGAATTTTTTCTTAGCTTGTTAAAATCAGATACATTTGTAATCTTGTAGATTATTTCTATTGCATCTATATGGACAGGTATTATCTTTCAACTCTTTGAAATGTTGTGATAATGCCAGTTGTTAATCATATTGTTGTTCCCCTGTATGGAACATGACATTTTTCTTTTGTTGCTTTCAAGATTTTCCTTTCGTTTTCGGCTTTCAGCAGTTTGCCTGTGCTGTGGCTGGGTGTGTTTTTCTTTGTATTTATCCTGCTTGGGGTTCATCAGCTTCCTAGATCTTTAAGTTAACTTTGTTCATCTAATTTGAGATTACCACTATATCTTTAAATATAAAATATTTGTATTACCCTTACAACTCCTTTATGTCCCTTTGTAGTCATTATCTCCCTCCTACTGAACTCCCATCTCATGTGTCTACAGCTTTAAATTTTGTCCCTTGCATCCTCAGAAGCTACCAAAGCTGAAGTTTAAGACATTCTGAGACAAGTGTTTGTGGCAAAATCAGCTCCCGTTCTGCTAACATCTCTAATTTCCCATTTCCCCAGAGATTTTAGCTTTGTTATCCCCCAATAACTCATTAGCAGTGTGATGCTTTTAAGAAATTTCTTCTTTTTTCAACAATTTCATGGTTTTTAGCAGGAAGATTTGCCCAAACTAAGCGGCCCTGCCTACTGCCAGGAACAAAAGTCTCTACTTTTAAAGAGTTACTTTAAAAAAATTTTTTTAATAAGCACAAATATTTAGTAAAGAATTTTTCTTTTTAAAATGATGAGAATCTGAAAAATAAAAAAAGCCCTCCCTATGAAAGACTATACAATGTTGTTTGAATTAGAAGGAAAACAAAGATTCTTTTTCCATTGAAGAAATGAAAACTAATGAAAGTGTACATATAATACCAGAAACCAACTCAAGGCTTTTCATGTTCATGACTATTTATATTTGATGGTCCAGAAAATTAAATAATACCATCCAATATCCTATATTTTCTCTACTATGTGTTCTGCTAGCATAATGGACCTTTTTCGTAGTACCTAGCACATCATCATATTTCATAGATTAATTTCAGTATAATATTTATGTGACTCCTTTTTGTTTCCTCTACTATAAAATAAGCTTCATGAATGCAGAGATGGTACCTGGCACATAGGAGGCAGGAACTGCTGTATGAATGAATGAATGAATGAATGAATGTCTTTCTCTGCTTACTTCCCCAACTCATGAAAGGAATGTGCTAGATAGCACTTGGTAAGGAACTGTTTAGGATGAACTAACCTGCAACTAAAAGATGCTCCATGATCTAGCCATGCTTTCCATAGCACTCAGCCCTGGCACTGACTCAAGTGTAGACAATTCTGTGGAGCTTTGCTTTCCTTTGCTGTTGTTTTCTGTGCATATTCCTGTGGACACAGGGGGTGGAGTTTGGAGCAATACTCAGGCATTCCTGATTTTTGACATAATTCCAAAGGAACACCTTCCATAACCACACCCAGATTTTACATTTGGCATCCTGAACAGCAGCTGAGAAGCAGAACACCAGGTGGAAGATCCAAGTTCTGCTGGATGAGAGTTCTGGCGGTGTTTAGAACTTGACTTTGCATCCCTATGAGCCACAGGGCTGAGTTAGGCTCCCACAGAGTTCTAGTACTTCTGTGTTAACTATTTAGAGTTCATACTGGATTGGCTTCCCAGATTATCCTGTTTTGAACTGTATCCAAGAGTGACCTCTAGGGTTTCATGCACATCCTTAGGTCCAGTAATGTCTAGGATCCACACAGCACATTGTTGGTCATGGTAATTTATGGAAACTCATATAGCTTATCCTTGGGTCACCCAAATCACCATGACCGCTTATTTTCAAGTTGGTTTTGGCTTTGTCTGTATGAAAGGTCAACTTAGAGGGGGCTTCAGTGTTATAATATAAAGAAATGAAAAAATGAAAGAGAAACAGAGATTAAAACTTAGGTGAGATTTCATTTTCAACCATTAGATGAGCAAAAATTAATGAATTAACGACACTCAGTGATGGTGAGGAAGTGAAAAAGCAGGCATGCTCCCAAGTTGGGGGAATGTAAATTGGTATAAACCTTAAGGAGGGCACTTTGAAATACTTATCAAAAGTATGTTTCCTTTGTCCTTACAGCTTTCCTTTATGAATATCTCCTATAGTATACCTACACAGAGACTAATGTATACAAGGATGTTCAATGAAGCTTTGGTCATAATAACAAAACATTGGAAACATTTAAAGGCACAACAAAAAATGAATTGGTTAAATTGAACAGTGATGAAGGTCTTAAAAAAGACTTAGCTAGCTCTTTATCTACTGATAAGGAATGACTTCCACCATGCTAAGTGAAGAAGTAAGGAAGAGAGAGAAGGAGGGAAGGGGAAATCCAAAAAGAAATGAATGGTGCTCTTAAAGTAGCAAATGGCTGAGTAGCTGAATTGAAAAACAAGTCTAAGGGTCTGAACAGGGATAAATAGATATGTAAGTTTACTTACATTACTGAAAAGTTTACTCTGCATCTTGAAGAAGATGGAGAGTGCCTAAAGCATTTCAAAGAGGAGGATGATTGGGTCACCTTTACCATAACTCCACAAGGAGGCCAATTTGGAAGAAATGACAGACTCAGTTCCAAGAGGAACAGGAAGAAGAAAGGCCAGATGCACTGAGCAATTGCATATGGGGAGTGAGGGAGAGGAAAGTGTTTGGGATGTCTCACAGAGGCCAAAGTCACTGAGTGATTGCACCATTCACAGAGAAGTGGAATACAGATCGTTTGTCATGAGGCTGTAGAGTGGTACAAAGTAGATTTGATAGATTTGGCCTCTCACTTTTAGTATGGGAAAAGCTCTGGGAACGCTCTAAAATTTGAAGAGGCACAATTTTAGTCCATTTTACTGTATTTGTCAATATTTTTCTAATAACAATATTTTTCTAATATACCACAGGGAAAGTCTACAAATTCCAATATTTATTTCTTGGAAGACTAGAGATGAGACACTTACATAAAGGCAAGGGTTGTTGGGGTTTTTGTGGCTTTTTCCCCCCCATGAGAGACATGGTCTGTTTTGTTTTGCTTTAAACAGCTAAAAGCAGTCTAAGCAATGATTTATACATACTAGAATCAATTTGAGAAAAAATCCCAATTCATGGCACTCTTTATTAAGATGCAAGAGAGGGAAAACAGCCAAATAATAAACTTAAGACACCAACTAATATGCTAAGAAGAAAATAACTGGAAAATTCTGTTAGTGCTTAAAAATAATGTTAAGAAACTGTGAGTGCAGAGTTTAAGGGCAAATTTAAAGAAAGACAAAAATACAATTGAAGGCTCTAGTCAAATTCAGAGAGAAACAGGGAGAGAAGTCTTTGCTGTCTTTGCCATCCCACAAGCCCTGGTTTACCATTTAGAATCCCTACTATGTAATTCCTCTGTTTCTTTTTGCTCCCAAGATAGAGGGAAATTTGTCCATGTCTTCTATTAAAGTGGCAGTCATCGTCAGTTTTTAGTATTCAATAGGAATATTTAGAAGAAGGGACGTATTGGTTGCTCCTCTCCCTACTCTAGTCACTATAAACGTCCTCACATACTGGATGGAGGGCATCCTCAGAATCAGAGGCTGGGATGGAAAAAGAGCCGTGGAAACAGGAGAGGCTGCAGAAGCAGCCTGAAGGAGGACATATCTCAGGCCTTAAAATAATAGCACAACCGTTAGAAAAGGCTCCGTAAGTCAGAGTGGGAATTTGTTAGGGTGGATGCTACAAGATACACCCAGCTCAAGCTGCAGCAGTGACAGATGGTGTTGTCTAAAGAATGGGCTACTAGGGGATAATTGTACCACCAGAATGTTCACCCCAACAACGCCCAGTCACTTAGGGTATATGTATAAAGGACATAAGCAGGAGGCATAGGACTAGAAAATTCTTGGCGATTCTAAGAGCCCTTATTTTTTAACCTGATTAAATCAGGGTTTAAAAATTCCTAACTTTCAGAGTCTGATGTGACTTTATTTAAAATTTTTAATATATTTTTATTGATTTCAGAGAGGAAAGGAGAGGGAGAGAGAAATAGAAACATCAATGATGAGAGTGAATCATTGATCAGCTGTCTCCTGCATGCTCCACACAGGGTATTGAGCCTGCAACCTGGGCATCTGCCCTGACCGGGAATCGAACTGTTACCTCCTGGCTCATAGGTCGATGCTTGACCACTGAGCCATGCAGTCTGGGCTGTCTGATGTGGCTTTAAATGAACTGTTTAAATGAAGAATTTTTCAAATTTTTGTAAAATGGTAAAAAATAATGCTTTTAAAATTCAAATGAGTTCAATATTTTTTTTAAAAAAACCCAAAGTATCATAAATATATGGGTGAAATATGATTTGGGGCTATTGGTTTGATGATCATACACACACACACACACACACACACTCTACAACATGTCTTATTTTAGTGACATAAGAAGAGATATTGTAAGGAGAGGGGGAAATCTTGGACACTTCAACAGCATTAATCTATCTTTGCATTGCTACTCACAAAAGCCATCAAATTATAGACTTATAGAGAAAGGGGGCTTAAATAACCGAACACCTAAAATTCCAAGTCAAATAGTCAAGTAGTAGAGTCTCTGCTAAGGTTGGCATAATGCAGAGGTCTCCTTGCTGGTTTTCAGCCAGGGTTACTCAGCAGACTTCCCCGTGGGTGTTCCAGCCATATCCCAGACCTACTTAGCATGCATGCATTTCTCTGCAGTTAATGAGGCTGAACATCTCTTCATAGGGTTATCTCCTTTGAATTGACAATCGCTATCATTTTTCCTTTTTATTCTTTTTGCTTTATGGGATCTCTTGGTTTATTAGAATCATGAAACAATTCTGTTACATGTTGCTTGCAAATATTTTTCTCCCATTCTCTCATTTACTTTTTCTTGTGTTTAGGATAAACATTAGGTTTAAAATCACCAAGCCTAATTGGCATTTTATACAGTTAGCATGCTCTTCAGACCCCTGATTAGAGCTTTTTTTTTAATTTATTAAATCTTTATTGTTCAGATTATTACATTTGTTCCTCTTTTTTCCCCCCTAAAGCATTTCTTACAGTTGTCAAAGCTGTTTCAACTGAATGAAAATGACAGAATTGATCACTTAAGATATATATATATGTAAATTAAAAATGGAGACTTCTTTAGATACACATTCTTATTTCCAGCACATTTTGTACATAGTCTGTCTTTTTTTCTTTTGAGAATAGAGGAATAAAATGTCAAATATCTCCTCCAGCTCTATTGGCTTTTTAACTAGCTGAGAAGGAAAACAAATTATCATTCTCTTTTCCAGAATTAATTTTCAGATTGTTCAAGTCCCCCTCTTAGATCTGTTATCTAGCTAGACAACACTCCCTCTTACTTTTCTCTTCGTTTTGCTAATCATGGTGGGGAAGAAGGGGTGGGGGTATTTTGAATCACAAAGTGGATGAGAGAAAATAATAATTTTACTTACTAACATACCATTTTTCTCTTATTCTCCTTTTAAATGGTATGATTTTCTTCTGATCTTTTTCTATTCCCTTCTTCCAAGTAGTTACCTATTTATGTAATAAAAAAGTGAGCTCTGATATATATTTTTAATGTATTGAGTTCTTCCTATGGGCCAGGAGCTAGGTACACAGATATAAATAAGACATGTCTTTGCTCCTAAAATCAGAGTGCTGGAAGAGAATACAGATGCTGTGATTGAGGGCATAATTGTTGCAACTATACCCATTCCCTAGTCCCCAGAACCTTTAAACAGTTAGCCTACACCACAAAGGGAAATAAGTAGATGTGATTAAGATTAAGGATTTGAGGTGGGAGACTACCTGGATTATCCAGGTGGGCCTGATCTAATCACATGAGTCCTTGGAAGCAGAGAACTCCCCAGCTGTAGTCAGAGAATCAGAGCAATGGAAACATTCAACCTGCCATTGCTGGCTTTGAAGACAGAGGAAAGGGCCATAAGCCAAGGAAAGTGGGCAGGCTTTAGAACAGTGGTTCTCAACCTTGGCTGCACATTAGAATCACCTGGGAATCTTTTTAAAATCCTGATTTCTGGGCCTCATCCTCCGGAAATTCTGTTTCTTTGTTATGAGGTGGGGCCACAACATTAGTAACAAAGAAACAGAATTTCCGGAGGATGAGGCCCAGAAATCAGGATTTTAAAAAGATTCCCAGGTGATTCTAATGTGCAGCCAAGGTTGAGAACCACTGCTTTAGAAGCTGGAAAAGGTAAGGAAACCAGAAAAAACACAACCCCACTGACACATGGATTTTATTCCTGGGAGACCTGCATGAGACTTCTGACCTACAGAACTATAAAGTAATACATTTGTGTTGCTTAGCTGCCAAATTTGTAGTAGTTTGTTAGAGCAGCAAAAGGAAACCAATGAATGCTATCCACTAAATGCAAGTCATTTCAGACTAAGGGTAGAAAGGAGGCATAAGCCAAGTGCTTTGGGTCCTCAGTGTTGGGCATGGTCCAGCTGATGAAAAAGTACCACAAAGGAGAAGGGAGGCCTGCAAGTTGTCCTTGAAGTATTAGGATTTGGTCATCACAGAAGGAGGAAAAGGATGTTTCAGGCAAAGGGACAAAGACCCATCCCATTTATATGTGGAATCTAATGAACAAAATAAACTGATGAACAAAATAGATCTATAGACATGGATGCATGGAACAGACTGATGAATCTCAGAGGGAAGGGGGTGGGGAGAGAAGAGATTAACCAGAGAACTTATATGCATACAGGCATAGCCCATGGACACAGACAATAGTGGGGTAAAGGTCTATAGTGGAGTGGTGAAAAAATGGGGGACATCTGTTATACTGTCAATAACAACAACAACAACAACAAGATATGATTTTCTACCCAGTATTAGCAAAAGAAGTCTGACAATACTCAGTGTTGATAAGAATATCAAGCAATGGAAACTCTTATGCACAGTGATGAGAGTTTATAGTGAACTGGTTCAAACATCTTGGGGGAAAAATTGGTTTGCAATGATATATTATTTTTGAATGTTTACATATTCTGAAACCCAGCAATTTCATTTTTAGCTATAGGTCCTAGAAAAATACTGTTGCATGTGCACCCAAAGCCATGTATAGGAGCATTCATTGCAATGTTGCTGAAATGGTAAAAAGTAAATAAATAAATAAAAACTATTTAATTGACTATAGACAGGACAGTGGTTAAATATGTTGTGATATGTTCACACAAATATTATTCAACTATAAAAGTAAATGAATGTGTATGAATTATAATGTAATAGCACACCAAGTTGCAAAGAATTATATATTATAAAACAAATTTTGTAAAGCTTAAAAAACCTAAGTAATAAATTCTTAGAAACACATTTAGATATTTTTAGGAACACAATATGGTAAGACATGGATTAATTATAATATTGAATGAAAATAGCAAGTTGCAAAAACTAGAGTATGACACCATTTTTATAAAGTCCTAAGATAAGCAAGACTGTGTATTGTTTAGAGATACATAGAGATATATGTGGTTTTACACGTAAAATTACATATAAAAGCCAATAGCAAAGTGACATGGTAAACACAAAATTCAAGATGAAATATCCCTGGCAGAAAATAGGGAGCTAGGATAGTAGAGGTTTACACAGGAAGCTTCAACAGAATGGGTCATGTTCGGTCGTTCTCTGTGTGAAATATTCATCTTATCACATTTTTACTTACAAGTGTATCACATATATTCTTTTGTAGTATTAAATATTACATCGAAAATTTTATCAAACTACCCAAAATTAGTTTTGCTAAGATGGCTGTTCTTCAGCACCTCCTTCCTTGAATGCTTTTTTTTGCACCACTGACCTTGAATGAGGGTCACAGGCCTGGACGAAGAAAGGGTGCTGTGAGATGATATATATACAAGTGCTGTCTGAGCTGAGCTCAGAACTGATCTTCCTAGACTGGATGTCGAAAAATTATTATAAAATGACAGAGCCAATTCTCTATTACTCTGTTGGGTCATATTTCAATTTGGCGGCTCATTTTTCAGCCTAAGACCTATCTTTACAATACCCTGCTCAAGAGAGGATGTGAATGCATATTAGCATGACCAATGGACACAGACACTGGGGGTAGGAGTGGCGGGGGGTGGGTAATCGGAGAAAAAAGGAGACATGTAATACTTTAAACAATAAAAAAAAAAAGAGAGAGAGAGTGAGGATGTGAGCTTTAAGTAGTTCTTGGTTGTCAAGTGCCATCTTTTCCCATCCCCCTTAAGTTGAAAGTCACATTTACATATTTTAAAGGAAGGGTGAGAAAAGTTCCTTCGTTTAAATTACACTTTTTGTTTTCAATATATAGTTTAAACACACAATAACGGTTTGTCACCAAATATGTTGGAGGAGTGCGGAGTGACAGTTGTTAATCCATTTGTGTTAAGTCATTTTATTTCAGATTGGTTTCTTACTCAGTTTCAGAGCAAGTGAGGCAAAAATCTAACCACCACTTCAGCTCCTATCCTCTCATCTCAGAACCATTTCATGTTCTAGGTTTCTTTCAAGCAGGATATATTTCTGATCTCATCCCTTCCTACCTACTCCCATCACTCCTGATTCCCAAACTCTAGTCCTTCCCTACCAACTACCTATCTTTTTGCTACTGTCAGGGCTGTGAGAGGTTTGGGGGACTGAAGCGGGTAGAAGGGACCAGGGGGCCAGGAGGAACAGGGGGCTAGGCTGGGGAAGGAGTTTAATCCAACACAATACATCGAATAGGAAGGAACAGGAATCAGAACCACATTGCAGGTTGTGAAGTAGATACTAAGGCCTATGTATTGAGTTTGCACAGTTCTAAGCCAAACCCTCAGCCTGCCATTTGTTAGTTGGGTGACTATTGACAAGTTACTAAAGTCAGAGCCTCAGCTTCTTTATCTGTAAAAATGGTTAACACCTACATCCCAGTGTGGATGCAAGGATTCAATTATGTTTATAAATTCCAAATACTCAGTATACAATCAAACATGGTGCTTTATTTGTATTGGGTGAACATGCTGAAATTATAGTGGTTCTTTCTAGACTTGTTGATAGAGATGTAGATTTGACTCATTACAGGTTGCCTACTTGCTCATCTTTGAATGCAGATTTCTTGACATTCCTTTTCACTGTTGAATCTATTTCCTGAGCCATTACAGCCACTGAACCAAAAGCGGGCACAAGAGTTGACCTGTTGGTCATAATACCATCGGACCACATATTCAGCACAGTTTCCAGGCTTTAGGTCTTCTAAACACCTAGGGTCTAGGTTGAAAAAAAGGGCAATGTGTTATTATAGGTTTTTCTTTCACTGAAAAGATGAAAAAGAAAAGCTTCATAAACTTGATTCTCCATGCACACTAACACAACTCAGAAAATATTGTTCTAAGTTAAAGAAGGGTTCCCTGATACCCAAAACATTTCCTCCACCACCCAAAACTCCACCATTAGATATTCATTCATTTGAAAACATACATTTTTTAAATCTGCATGAAACCCCATTAAAAATTCATATTTCCCTGAAAGCACAATATTCTTGTGAGGATTAGTTGACACGAGAAAAATAGGACTTTCTAATTTACTTTGGAATTGATTTAAAATCAAATTAATATTTGGAATGAAGATGATTTTGGCTTCCTATACTCATTCCCTTCCAGTTTGTTCATAGAAAGTACCACTGCAATCTGTTACAGCCACTGAACCAAAAGCGGGCACAAGAGTTGACCTGTTGGTCATAATACCATCGGACCACATATTCAGCACAGTTTCCAGGCTTTAGGTCTTCTAAACACCTAGGGTCTAGGTTGAAAAAAAGGGCAATGTGTTATTATAGGTTTTTCTTTCACTGAAAAGATGAAAAAGAAAAGCTTCATAAACTTGATTCTCCATGCACACTAACACAACTCAGAAAATATTGTTCTAAGTTAAAGAAGGGTTCCCTGATACCCAAAACATTTCCTCCACCACCCAAAACTCCACCATTAGATATTCATTCATTTGAAAACATACATTTTTTAAATCTGCATGAAACCCCATTAAAAATTCATATTTCCCTGAAAGCACAATATTCTTGTGAGGATTAGTTGACACGAGAAAAATAGGACTTTCTAATTTACTTTGGAATTGATTTAAAATCAAATTAATATTTGGAATGAAGATGATTTTGGCTTCCTATACTCATTCCCTTCCAGTTTGTTCATAGAAAGTACCACTGCAATCTGTGTCATTGTGCTAAAAAAAAAAAAAAAAAAAAAAAGATCCCTTTAAGTTACAAAAAAAAGTAAAGCAGAGGGCTCTCTTTATGCCACAATTTTCTTTTATAAAGAGAAGCACTTGTAGCATAATAAAAACGAGACCTTTTATGTCAGTTTATAAATAAATTTCAGAAATATGTCCACTGTCAAAAAGCAAAGCTACAACCATAAATCCTTTGTTAAATCCCTTTTTATGTCATGGTATGCCTTAGTGCCATGATTCATATTTCCTAACCAAGGATGTGATTCCAAGGCCAAAAAGACCAAAGCAGTATTTGCTGTCTGTTTTCATGTTCTGTGAAATGGTTTATATGTCATAAACTTCATTTATCAATATCAAAGCCAGCCCTCTCCCCATCTCCCATAATCATTTCCCTAGAGTTGGAGTATGTCTCAAGTCATTTACTTTCTAAAACAAAATGAACGCTCTGAACCAATTGGAAAGAAACAGTGGATTTTTACCACTTTTATTCTTAAAAACAATAAATAATATTGTGTAACATCTTTTCAAGGCAATTTTTGCTCCTTTTAAGCAGGGATATTGTCTCTCTGACATGTTCTTCACAAACTGTGTATCTAATGATTAATTCTATAGATATTAATTCCATAGAAAATATGTTGATGAATTTAGATTCTAGCTTTTTTTCTTTCTTCTACAATCTAAGGTTCAAAACTCAAATGTCTATATGTGTGGGCTATGTGTAAGATAATAGGGAGTGGTAGGAACTGTGGCAAATACAAGAGTACAACCCTCTGTAAAAGTATTCAAATTAAAAATAATAACAGCCCTGGTCTGTGTGCTCAATGGTTAGAGCACTGGCCCGTACACCAAAGGGTCGCACGCAGGTTTGATTCCTGGTCAAGGACACATACCTGGGTTGCAGGTTCAATCCCCAGCACTGATCAGAGTGTATGCAGGAGGCAACCAAGCCATGTATCGCTCACATTGATGTTTCTTTCTCTCTTTCTCCCCCCCCGCACCCCTTCCTCCCTTCCACTCTCTAAAAATCAATGGAAAAAATATCCTTGGGCGAGCATTAACAAAAAGAAAATAAAATTAATAAGAAATAGTAATAACAAACACTAAAGAGCTTTAAATATTCTTTTACAAATTTGTTCTACAGCCAGCCAGTTTTCTAATTCTATATATAATAAAATGAAATTATCTTCTGTTCCCCCTGTTTGCAATCAAAATACATTCTCTCTAAATGAGATTTTAGAGACCATCTTCTCTGTGCCTTCTTCACATTGTAGATGCAGCAGCTGATTGGCAGGTATCTCTTACCTTTGTGCACCAGCTTTCCCCACTGTAAGTTCAAACTGGGGCTTGGAGTTGTAGCTTCCAGACCCATGGTCCTATCCTCAGAGGGGCTGCGCAATGGCCCCTGGATGGTGGCAGCCTCAGGTGAAGGTGTGGTGGCCAGGCTGTCAGCCCAGGTAGGCTCTGGAGGCTCATTCTCTTTGTCCTGGGCTCCGAGGATACTGACCTACACAAAAAGTTCACATTTTTGTTTCTAGTGATATCAAGTCAAAAAAGTGAGTTCGCTTTTGGGAATATTTAAGGGAAAATTCAGCATGCTGCTTCTCCCCAACTCTCCAATATTAATTCTTTCAATAAAGCCCAGGAGATGAGCACCTCTTCTATGTCATGCATCCCTGAATACTTACATTACGGATTTTTCCTACCACTTTGTGTGGGTTTATGTGTATATACTAGTACACACACACACACACACACACACACACACACACACACACACACACAATGGGGGAAACACTAATCAATCCTGTTATTGGTGTATACATATATTTACAATGATTCAAGTACTATGAGGTAAATCAAAGCAGATATTTCCAGTGGGATTGATCTAGTCATCGGTCCTATGAAATAGGCACTCAAGTCAAACACAGTAGTGGATTTTCACTAGCCCCAAACTTTTGTACAACTCTTGGTACAAATGGAGGTAAAACTGGTTCACTAGGTATTCATGTTTCTTTCAGATTGATCTTGTGTGTACATATGACAATTTGAATGAGAACTTTTGTTATAATCATAAAGCTAGATAATTTTAAGGCTAGAGGAACATTTTCTCAGTACTTCATTGTCTAGAGGGGAATCTAAAGCTCCAAATGAATAAGGAACTGCCCCAAAATTATTGGTAAGCTAGTGGCAAAATCTGAGACATACCTGTTTCAGGGAAGAAATACTGTTAGGTTTTTGTTTGTTTGCACATATTTCATTTTAAGCGCGTGCGCGCGCACACACACACACACACACACACACACACACACACACGGAAAAAAGAGAAAGTTGCCTGAGGAGCAGTTTATCAAACATAAAAATGTCACTGGACATGAGGCTACACTTCAGATACACTATCTGTCAGGCGAGAATATTCCTTTGAAGAAGTGCATGTGGCAGCATGGTTTTCTTAAAGGAATTAACTGAGCCTTTAAATCATTACCGTATTCAAGCCTTAAGGCCCCCTAAGTTATTCTTTACCCCCTTACACTCTTAGGAGTGTGTGTTTTCTTTTTCAATCACATCACCATTTGGGACTTATGACCACCAGAACATTACATCTCATCTTCTTAGAACCAGTGAAATTAATTCATTTTTCATAAATGAGGATAATTAGATTTTTTGGCTCTGTGAGATTCAGATTATTTCAACAAAAACATACTTGTTATGATTTGCCATTTTATAATTTTCTTCCTTATTACAAAAGCAAACATGTTCATGGAAGGGATTTTAGAAAATCTGAACAAACAACAAGAAGGAAAGAGAAATCACAAGTGAGCGATTCCGCCTCCCAGAAATAATCGTTGTTGATTCCCCCAGTCTTTTTCCTATGTGCATATATATTTTTTAAACAAAATATACTGTGTGTTTGGTTTTCTATGTTTTTTAAATTTTAATATATCCTGGTTCCATATGTTTTACTATGACTATATGCCATTTTAAATACAAAATATATGTAATTATAATGGCCTTTTAAAAACATTTAATTTGTTCTTTTTCTATTCAAAAGCACATGGCTGACTGCTGGTTTAAGAACACTCATATTTGAGCTTCTGAGACAAAGTCCTCTTCAAAAAAGTTTTACCAATTTGCCTTCTCACTACTGAGTGTCTTTTGTTAAGCTATCACCATTTATTAGATGTTATGGTTGAAAAAAGAGACAATTACCAATTTATAGGTAAAAATTTGTTCAGCTGATACATGGCACTGCCACAATCTGTCTCCTCCACACTTTGATGATTTCATAAGCTTGTCTTCCACTATTCCCAGCACATCTTGCTGTGACCTTTCTTTCATCCCTTCCTCTTCTTCATTCTGCATCAGGATCAAAGTGAACCCTCCCACCGTGGACCCCACCTGCAGAACCTTTCCCAACAACCCAGTCAGTACTAACGGTCCTCTTCCAGATGGTGCACAGTACCTCCTAATGTTCCATACTTGGCCCTCATCATATGGACGTTAACCTTTAATCCTATACTGTCGCATCATTTCCTGTTTCACATGTGTAAATATCACTTTCCTGCTCAGAGAAATTAAGCCATGCCATGTTTATCTTTCCCTTTTCCTCCCTTCCTTTTTTTCTTTTATTTTCTTAAAAGTTTTCATAGCATAGATGAGCAAATGGTGACTGCTGGATAAATTCAGAATGGGAGAGGGAGAGGAAAAGAAAAGGGGGGGGTATTTGGATTAACTATTTAATTCTTCTAGGATTTAATATCATTATTTGAAAATCAGAAAAGCTTAGACCCTAACACAACTTCCAGTTCTAAGAGTGGAATTTAAACAGCCCCAAACCAAATTCGTGGTAGTGGTTCCCCTGGAGAGAGGAGGCAGAGAAAGAGACTCTTAAAGAAAACAAGCGAGGACTTTAACTTTATTTGCAGCAAGAATGAGTGATTAAATGGAAATAATGGTTACATATTGGTGGTGGGAACTCAGATGTTTGTTATATATGTTCTCTGTTCTTTTTATAAACCTAAAAACAAAAGCCTGCCTACCAGCTCCACACATTTCTACTCCCACCACACTGGCTTGCCTTAGAGGAGACAAATGGTGTCAGCACAGTAAGAAGACACAGGAGGAGTGTAGCAGGGCGTGAAGGGCCAACACCTGGAGTCCAGGGCTGCTCCCTGCAGCTGCACAAGCAGATGTGTTATGGTCAGTCCCTTTCAGGGTTAGGGCAGATCTTTAAGGGGAGGAAAACAGATTTGGAGCAGCATCCTAGGAATATGAATGTATGCCCTAAAGCAGGATTACTAGCAATTCCAAAAGGCCATCTGGTCTCTGATTTCCAAACATTTCTCTCATAATTCATTACCCAGAATTTTGCATTTATCACAGACAAGCTCTTCGACTCTGAGCTCATGTCTTCTCTGGATGAATGCAGATGATCATCTGCATTAGCCCATGTGTTCAGGCTTAGCTTTTCCCAGCAGTGCAGGTCCACGTTCCTCCCGGGTGGCTGTGGGGATTCTGTCTGCGCTTGCCAGCTGCTCAGCTGCCAGAGCCTTCAAGGTGCTTGGCTTCTCTGGCTTCTGACCTTGATTGACTCTTCCCAGGTGATAACTTTTTTTGGCCAGGACTCTCAGCTCTCAAGTAGTACTTAAATTGAATGCTTTTTATTTGCATTTAAGGTTGTGGAGGACTGTCAAGAATACCTTTAGTTTGGGCTGCATCTCCCCCATCATCTGCAGCTTCCCTAGAGGGTAAACTGCAGGATTTCATTCTGTTTAAAGCCTCACATGCACTAATATAATGCCCAGTAAGTGTTTCTGGCATTGGCCAATATATGCTTTTTATTATTCTAATAATATAATTTTACTAAAGGAAGAATATTCTGGAAACAATCCCTTATTTTATAAATGAGGAAACAGAACCCTTAAGAAATAGGTGATTCACCCAGTGTCAGGCGGATATCAGATTTTATTTTTAATTTGTTGGTCACTGTGCGATACACTATCAATTTTAAGTATTTAAAAAGAAGACCACAACACACTAACTAGATGCACCCCAATCTCTGAAATATTAAAATAGAAAAAATATAAATTTTTGAGCCAAGAAAATAAGTATTTAGCTTCAGCACTGAGAATACCACATTTCCCAATTTTCAGGTGTGGGATGTTTCTCCTAGGTCAGTTTGTAATATTTTTTTCCTCTCCTCCACGGGATAGGAGCATCTTATATTCTAAGGGTAATAAGTCTATTATTAGCAATATAGGATGCTTACACAACTTCATGTAGTAATGCTAAAAATTAGTCATTAAGCAGGATTTTATCCAAAAGAATTGAAGTTTTTTTTACCACCACAATGAGTGTTAATTGAATTTTATAAAAATAAATTATAATATATCTGTATATATGCCTAGTCAAGGCCACTTATAAATAAGTAAGTCTAATTTCATGAAATCAATTTTCCTGTCAATGGAAACAGGAAAACTCCAGTCCCAAGTTTGGAAAGTCTATTTTTTTTGGATGGGCTACTTCATCTAGTAGTGAGTATAATATGATTGAGCAACCTACAACATTAGGAGAAAAATATAGATGTACTGAACTATTATGTTATTTTTCCTAATCTACTGTTAAAATGTATGCCATGTTATTAGAGATTTTAAAGAAAATTCAGCACAAATGGAATTATATAGGAGAAAAATAATTCAATGATGTTATTTTTATAAGACTAAAAAAATAAATAAAATTATACTGTCAACAAGTAGTGAATAAACAGAAGAAGATATAGAACAGCAAGATGGGATCAGTGTTTTGAGGCCATATTATTAATAGAGACAAGAAGTGGTGAGACAGTTTCTTGTCAGGTGCCTGCCTGGTTGGTGGGACCATAGCCCTGGGAAGGAAATGAGGAGCAGCATGGCGAACATGGTCCATATTGAATGCCGGGGGGACTAACGTGTGCAGAGACCAAAAATGTCCACCTGGGGCCCAGGAGAAGAGTCTGGATTGAGAGTTGTTGGTTTTGGAACTGGGAAAGAGAATGTGGAACAAGAAGAGAGGCAGGCTAAGGATAGACCTCAGAAGAATTGAGGGTTAAGTATTTAAGAGGTAAAGAAAGAGAGAAACCCCGAAAGCAATTAAGAGAGAGTGCTCAGAAGGGTGAGAGGAGAACAAGGAGAGAGAGAACCCTCAAAATCAAAGAAATGAGTGGCATGGTGTTATATGTGAAAGAGGAAAGAAGTTAGAAGATGGCAATAGGATTTGACAATTAGGAGATTGGTGGTGGCTTTTCAGCAGAGTTTCAGTGCCGTATCGGAGGAAGTAGCATTGGCCAGTATATGCTTCTTACTGTTCTAATAATATACTTTTACAAAAGAAGTTGAAAGTGAGAGCCAGAGTGAGAGGGAAGGAGAATGTGTGTGTGTGTGTGTGTGTGAGAGAGAGAGAGAGAGAGAGAGAGAGAGAGAGAGAGAAGAGACAGGCCTATAGAATAATTTTATTATAAAAAGAGATAGGATAGTAGAAAGAGGGACATGTGAACTATGAGAGGGTGAGGGAATTTACTTTAGGGCAGAAGTGAGAAATATTGGCAGGAATGAGCACCACAGTGAAGCAAGGCCCTGTCTTGGAAGAGAAGGGAATGGGCTTCAGAGCACAGGTAGGGACTAAAAGCTGTGCCGTCAGAGTTGAGGACAGAGCCTGGGGTCAGGTTTTAGGATTAAAGACCACATCTAATTCCAATATCAAGTCAGAACCTGCCCAGGGCTCCAGCTTTTTCTTTTCTTTTTTTTAAATTGATGTCAGAAAGGAAGGGAGAGAGAAATATCAATGATGAGAGAGAATCATTGACAGCTGCTTCCTGCATGCCCCCCACCAGGAATCGAGCCCACAACCCAGGCATGTGCCTTTGACTGGAATTGAACCTAGGACCCTTCAGTCCACAGGCTGACACACTATCCACTGAGACAAACCAGCTAGGACTCTAGCTCTTGAAAAAACTGCCAGTAGAGCCTAACTATCAAAGTGACCTTTAGACAGATCTCAAAGTGGAGTACAGATGAAGGAAAGTAGTGGGGAAAGGCAAGTAAGAGATAGGAGAAACTTCAGGAGTGAAAACTGCGATGGAGGTCTCTGAGCAGCTTGTGTGATCATGACAGGAGGGGAGAAAAGGGGGTGTAGACCAGGGATAGGGTCTCACTAAAAGCAAGGAAGGACAAAGAGAGGGTGGGACAGCCAGCAAAGTCAGCCTGCTGTGTTAGTTTTCTATAATTTACATTGATGCAGAATATACATTTCCTCCATGAAGATGCAGATCCTGCACCCTAGACTTAAGGCTAGCATTGAAATATATATATCTCAGGACAATATCAGAGGGAAAGTGGAGAATCACAGCTCGCCCACTCCACATGGTGCAGGAGCTCCCCAGAGAGTCTCTTCCTATACTAGCTGGTCATTTCATCACTGCTTTGCTGTGGAATCACTCTGCATAGGAATCCCACAGTCTTGCCTTGGTGTTTCTACAAAGAGCCTGGGTGAAAGTGGGCTATCTAAGGAACCCAAATTCATTGTGAGATCCCATTGCCTCAGTCACAGGCATCCTAGAGAGACCTAGATGATGCTGAGTTTTCTTCTGTGCAGCTCTAGGTGTTTTAAATCCAAACTATTTTGGATGTACTCTTCGTATGCCATTCCCTTCCCAGCTACTAGAATGATTCTACTGTCACAATCCATTAATATAACTTGTCTCTCGGGCCATCAGACTTCCTGAGTCATGATATGAGGCATAGGGTCTTGCTGTGCTTCATTCTGTGTTATAACTGCCTTGGATTTCCCTCAGGCACCTCTACCTTACCTGGTGCAAACTAAGCTCATTATTTTCCTTCAAAAAACCCCATCCTAGCTCCTGTATTCTCCATCTCCAGGGATGGTATTTCATTTCACCCCATCTCCGAGCTAGAAATCCAACTGTCATCCCCAAATCACTCTCTCTGCCTAACCTCCAATCCACACAATCACTAAATCCTGTTCATTCTACCCCAGAAATGGCTATTCAATCCATGCCTCCTTCCATTCCCACTGCTCTCATTATCTCTCACCTAGACTCTTATCTCAGTCTCCGTCTCTCCTGCCTCTTCCTATTTATCTTTCACACTGTAATCAGGGTTATTCCTTCTGTGAACCAAATATGATCTTATGACCCTTGCTTTCAAAACTCCTCTGCTTTCTCCTGGCTGCCTGGCCTATGGATTCAGTTTAAACTCCTTAGCTTAACAGATAAAGCCATTTATAATTGGTCCTCAATTTATTTATCCAGATTTAACTCTCACCATTCTGCCACACACACTTTAGGCTTCAGTTAGACTTAACTTGTACTAATTTATTGAAGTACCCTGGCCTTTGGTATCCCCCTTTGCCTACATGTTCCCTCTGCTGGAGGTAGCCTTCTACTGTGAAAAACTCCTGCTTATTCTTAAAACTCAGCTCAATGCCACCTCCTCTATAAGGCCCTCCATTACTTTGCCCTGAATTTAATTGTACCATCTCTTGTGGTTCATCCGTAGCTCTGCTAAAGTTCTTAATACCTCCTATATGTAATCCATTCACTGATAGAGCCCGGACTTCTCTTAGGCAAGAACTGTGTCTTCATTTATTTACTTAATTTGAGAGATAGAGATAGATAGAGAGAGAGAGAGAGAGAGAGAGAGAGAGAGAGAGAGAGAGAGAGAGACAGAGAGAGAGAGAGACAGACAGAGAGAGACAGAGACAGACAGAGACAGACAGACAGACAGACATTGAGAGAGAGAGAGAGAGAGACAGACAGAGACAGAGACAGACAGACAGACATGGATTATTTGCTTCCCGCATACATCCTGACCTGGGATCAAACCCACAACCTGGATATGTGCCCTGATCAGGAATCGAACCCGCCACCTTTTGGTGTATGGTACGACACTCTAACCAACTGAGTCACACCTGATAGCCAGGAACTGTGTCTTAAGAATCACCACCAGCTACAGCAGTAGGTGATCAATACATGCTACTGGAATTCATTAATCACAAGGCAAGCTCAGTTTAAGCACCACTTGCTGGATAAAACCTGAGCAGGCTCTTTTTAGGAAGGTTTTAGAAAGGGATATGGATTGACTAGGGGAGAGACAAAGTCATAGACTGTGTCCATTAATGTCTGTAATTTACTTTACAATGCTCAGTAAAGACCAGGGTCAGCAACCCCTGGGGCCAAATCAGAGTCTTCATCTGCTTTGGAAATAAGCTTTATCCAAACACAGCCATATTTATTCATTAAGTACTAGCTATGGTGCTTTTGCACTTCAAAGACAGAGTTGAGTAATTGCAACAGAGATCAAATGGCCTGAAAAGCCAAAAAGATTTACTATATTGCCTTTTACAGAAAGAGTTTGCTGACCCCTGATATAAACCAGGTGGTAAGAATGTATGTGTTCATTTCAGTCAACAATCCCAGGGCAGTCTGTTGCCCTAACTGAAATTACCCATCTCAGACATGGTTAGTATTTAATTAAATAGAAACACACTAGAACCTTTCTGCCCCTTTTTTTGAACAGAGTATATAGGGAGTCCTAGATTCTGTCCCCGTAGGAATGGCTTCCTAGGCCTGATTCCTAAATGGTCCTGGGTCCACCTACTGATCTGGACCCAGGCCTTTCTCAAGGCCTTAGTCCAACTAGACAGTTGAATCCTGATGCTAGAATATTGTTGCACTTGCTCATAATGATCTCCCATGTCCATGAAGCCTTCATAAAAGGGCAGGATAGGGACTCCATGGAGCTTACGGAACAGGGTCATGGCAGCCATGTGCCTGCTTGCTAGAGGATGTCCATTTGTGTAGTAAAAATGAGTCAGGGTCTGCTTTGTTGTGACTTGGTGGGGAAGAGACTACAACACCCACTGGCCAGTAATTATGGGAGGCTCTCCAGTTTTGACCTAAAAGAACCTAATAATTGCTCTAACCTGATTGGCTGAGGTTAGTGCCCAGAAGATAGTTATGACAGTCACATTTGTCTCAATACATCTGGGAGGTAGTTCTTTCTGTTGCTATGAAACAGAACATCTACCTTTCACCATATGCCTGCATAGCCTCCCTCCCAGTCCCTGCTCTGATCACAAGAAATGAGCTAAGAATGTGGCCTGGTTTGGGGCATAGTGGCAGGTTGAATATTGTACACTTTGAAGAAACCTGAGAGGATGCAAAATGGGCAGTGGATACACAGACAGACAAGAAAGAGTTGTGACCTGGTATGAAAGGATCTGCAAAGCATGGCAAGTGGGTGATTCAAATCGTATAGTATTCATCTGTTCAAGTGCCTGTTATGGCTTTGGTGGTGGCAGGGGTCTAATATAAAAATATTATTTGCAACATTTAATAAATAATTATAAAATATAGAGATATTTAGAAATCTCATATTCATGCTCACAAGCCCCAGAGCTATTTCAGAACTAGAAATCTGGAGACAAAGAGCTAATATTTAGGGCCAAGAACTGGAAAATGCACACACCTCAGCTGATTCTTGGCAGTGCAAAGCGAGATGTTCTTTGATGTCAAACAGACAGAAAACACAATGTTAAGCTCGCAAATTAAGCAGGACAGTTACTTACTGATTCAGACATTTCTTTCTGGGGCTCTGGAGTGGAAACACCGAGTTCTTCCCCTGACAGCCCAAATCCAGGTTGAAGTGGCGATGAACCCAAAACTTCAATGAGGTAGGAGTCAAAATCCTGACAATGTTTTTTGAACAGTCTTTGCTTCAGGGTGTCTTTTAAAAGAGAAGTAGAAAAGAGACATCTTAGGAGCAATGGAACATTACTCAAACCCTGTTTAAAGAGATCTGCATTCTCCTTAAAATAAACAGACTTTCCCATCACATGAAGTCAGCTGCTAGGTGAACTACATTTTAAAACATTTTTACATCATCTATGAGAGGCCATCTAAAATAATTTAATTAAATGTAATAAAATATGAAGGAGGGCCAAATAAGCAAAAGGATGACTTAAATGCATGCTTATCAAAAGCATCAATTAACTATGAACTACTCCATGGAAGGGGCAAGTCTCACCCTTCCTAAGTTTAATGGGTGGTTAAGAGTAGCATAAGGCCAGCCAGCCCCCAAATATATCCCTCTCTGGCTGGAACACATTACTAACCCTTGGGTTTAGATGATAAAGCTCCTCAATTATTAAAATAGAACTTGTCTCTGAAATGTGTAATACTTCTGGTCATTCTAACATATGAACAGCCCAGTGAGATTGAATATATCAGACAAACCCATTAGTCACCCAACTGGGTGTCAAGGAATTGGGACCCCAGGTTAGAAAGGTCTGAAGAAAAGGGAAACTAGACTATGCGGAGGTGTAAGTATGGTATGCTATCATTAGGGCCAGCCGTGCTGGTCCCCAGAGTGGGTTGGGAGCAGGGTCTATGCTAGACAAGAAGGGTCTGTGCTAGCCCATGTCAGGCCCCACTTCCAGGGTGTGGAGAAGGAAGGATGGTGCTAAACCGAAGCCTGCAAACACATTAAGCATAACATTTCCTTCCTTCCCAATCTTGCCAGGTGGGGGTCCTGCCGGAATGAATGATCAGTTTCCAAATAGTTGGAACATGTTTCATTGTAAAGCAATACTGATCATCCTTCAACCATAGGTGAGACAGGGTCTTAGATTGCCTCATTAAGAGACCTCAGTTCATGTGAAAGGGTAAAGGAGCATAGGGAAACCTAGCTCATTAGCACTGATTGAATATTCAAAATGGTGTTCTGTAAGATAGTCCTGACATCAACTTGTTTACCTATTATCCATTTTCATAAGAGCAGAGATTAAACTAGAATAACCCCTTGTGTCTCTCTTCTCTTTAGATTACCATAATTTTTTTTTTCATTCATCATGCACTTCTTAATTAATTTTGATTCTAAAGTTATTGTCTGCCTTGCTGCTGGCTTGCTCCATCTCTTATTCAGGTTAGGTAACTTTTTGAACATTAGTCTTAGCAATACCCCCAAGTTCTGTTCTTTCTTTTCATCCATGTCCCTCAACCATAGATACTCAAGTTAATTCCAAGACCAACTAACTCAGCACTTGTCACTAATAAATAAAGACAAGGGATTATACTCTCGAAATGGGATGGTACTAAGTGTTTTAACCTTCTGGAGTGTGTGTGTTACAACTTAATGTTTGCACGAGTCTCACTAGCCTCCCAATTTCCATGTTTTCTCAAGATAATCCAGTGACATGGTACTTGGAAGAACAGCATAAGTGCCTTTCCCCTGGAGCTGAGTCTTACCTTGTAGGGTAATGAAATCATCAAACTGATAAACATGATTACTATCATTAGCAATTAGAATCATTTCTTTGTAGAACATTTTGAAGTTGGGGTCATTTTTCTTCACCACCCCTATCACAAATATTTCCACTTTGGTGTCCCTGGCATTCTTCACCACCTCTGTCAGATTCTTTTTATCTCGGGTATCTGTCTGCCCATCAGTGATGACCAAGGCCACTTTCTTTACACCTGGCCTTGCAGCTTTAAACATTTGGTTGGCTTCATCGAGAGCTGTGGCCGTATAGGTGCCTTCCCCAAGGTACTGCATGTTGTCCACAGCCAGCTTGAAGTCATTCTTGCTGGAGAACTCCATCAAAGGAGCCACTTTCTCCACCTTATGGCTATAGTTGATGATGCCTATGTGGACTGTGGCAAGGTCCAGAGCCACCTGGTCAGTCAGAGTCTTCACAAAATTTTTGATGATCTCGAAGTTGTTGGGCCCCACACTTTCTGAGCTGTCAATCACAAACAGCAGGTCTAGTGGAGTCTCTTTACATTTGGGCCCACAACCTAAAAGATGAATGTCGAGACAGAAACATTGTAGGAATGAAACTCTAAACATCACTGATTCATAGCAGGTTGGTGGGGGTGGGGAGGAATGGGCACAGGTGAACCTGAGACCTGGATTATTTCCTTTCCTATGACTGTGGACACAGCTGACAACTGGTTTCCCATCTGGTTTCTATACCTGACTCTTTGAAAAGAATAATTCATTTTTTAAAAAACACATAAAACACTGTAGATGATAAAATAATAAGTACTATGTTCCAGTTTCTCAGATTAAAAACTAAAATGTTTTTAAGAGTCAGCATCCTCTGTGTCTGCCTTCCTGATTACATTCCCCCCTCCCTAAGAGATTACACTCTCCTAAATTTGTCATTCCACCATTTGTATTTAATCTGAATCTGAAAGCTAATATTTCAGTCTTCAACTTCATCCTTACATGAAAACAGAGATTAGCTCATTGGCATGGCCAATGGGTAAAGTAATGCGATGAAAAATTTTAATCATGGGGGAAGGATTAGGGCTTTTAATTGTACACAAGAATTGTCCACTTTGGGTGGAGGACACACAGTGCAATATACAGCTCTTATAACATAGAAGCCTACATGTTAAACCTATATGTTTATGTTGACCAATGTCACCCCAATCAATTTAATAAATATCCTATATAATAAAAGGCTAATATGCAAATCGACCGAAGGGCAGAATGACCAGTCACTATGATGTGCACTGACCACCAGGGGGCAGATGCTCAATGCAGGAGCTACCCACTGGTGGTCAGTGCACTCCCACAGGGGGAGCGCCACTCAGCTAGAAGCTGGGCTCATGGCTGGCAAGTGCAGCAGCGGTGGCGGGAGGAGCGGGCCTAAGCCATGAGTCGGACATCCCCTGTGGAGCGCCACTCAGCCAGAAGCTGGGCTCATGGCTGGCATGTGCAGCAGTGGTGGCGGGAGGAGCGGGCCTAAGCCCTGAGTCGGACATCCCCTGCAGGCTCCCGGACTGCGAGAGAGTGCAGACAGGGCTGAGGGACCCTCCCTCCCTCCAGTGCACGGATCTCATGTACCGGGCCTCTAGTTAAAAAAATAAACACATTGATGTGGTTAATAAAAAAAAAAGAGCTACTCTAGTTTATGTTCCTAGTTGCCCACTATGTCCACTAAAGTGGCTCCCATCTTATCGATGAGGCCATCCATCCATTCATACCATACTATGAAACCTTTTGAGGGTAATGAGAATGCTAGTCAATAAACAACTTCTATTTAGGGTTTATCATTCAGGGCAGTTGCCAGAGTCCCCAGGCATTAAGAATTATCAGGGATCCATTGGTTTATTCATCCTCCTATTGCCCAACAATCCTACCACAAAAAATCATGAGGAAAGTTGCAATTTTTACAGAGCTTCTAGAACTCAGAAATCATGTCTAAATTGGCCTGTCACCACAACATGTAGAGTCCCAGGTTGGTTCTTAAAGTCCAGAGGATTTTGGGGTGACAAGCCAGTTCTGGGGTCTCTGTATGGAAGAACAGTGATATTCCTGCACCTGTCCTGTTTAAACACAGAAGATTCACTTGTCTGTATTATTCCATTAATCTCTTGCCTTTGGGCTAACTGCTTTACTTCCTCTCTCTGGTAACTCTATTTTAAGTCTAATGTATTTGACTAAACATGTAGAGGTATTTAAAAATAGTTGTAAAGCAAGAGGACCTCCTGACTGTCTTCCTGCCTTTTGGGTGGATGCACTCTAGAAATAGTGCTCAAATCTCAATTCAGAAAGACTTGCTTCAGGAAAAACACAGACATGATCATCACCAGCCAGGCTGGACTCAGATACCAGTTAGGCCCCTGTGGTCATATTTCCTTTGTTGCTTTCTTCTTCCCAAGCTCAGATAAATGTCTCTGAAGATAAATGACACTGGGCTTACAGAATGCCTGGCTGCCCACTGACTCCAGGCAGGTCTCACACTTCTTAATCACCAGGAAGATTACTCTCTTTTCTTAAATTAGGATTCCCACTGCCCCTCTCAATGCTTCCTTTCAGTTTCCTACTGACTTTTCAAATGAGCTTCAAACATTCTCATGAGCTACACAATATACATCTTCTGGTGAACACATTATCTCTAGACCAACACAGAACACAACGGGATTGGTACTTTAAAGGTTTTTTTTTTATAGTCAAATCTTACCACATATTTCAACAATAAGTTTGATAACTTCTTCTTTCTGGAGGAAAAAAAAGAATATGTATTAATAGTATGACCATAGTATTTTTCCTATAGTCATAAAAGATAAGTCTTATTACAATCAGCATTGGGTCATTTGATTTAATGCTTCCACTCCAGAAAATAAGTAGCACAGAGGTTAAAAGTTGGTTGTAATGTATCATAACTAAATGTGTTTGAGTTGTGTAATGTAATACCTCAGACTTTCGGAATTCAAATTGTGGCTCCAGCATTTATTAGCTGTATGACCTTGGGCATTAGGTAATTTAACAGTGTCTGTGTCTTAGGGCTGTGGATGGATTTAACAGGATATACACACACAGAGCTCTTCCCACAGCATCTGGTCCCGAAAAGGACTCCCCACCCCCACCCATGGTTTTACCTTCCATGGTTTCAGTTACCTGCAGTCAACTGCAGTTTGAAAATATTAAATAGAAAATTCCAGAAATAAACAAGTCATAAGTTTTAAACTGTGCGCTGTTCTGAGTAGCAAGATGAAATCTCGCGCTGTCCCATTCCATCCCGCCCGAGGTGTGATTCATCCCTGTTCCCTGAGTATCCACTTTGTATATGGTTCCCCCACACCCCTCCTCCCTGCCCCCCATCCCAAACATTAGTCACTCAGTAGCCATCTTGGTTGTCAAATCGACTGTCAACCCTTATTTTACTTACTATGGCCCCAAAGCACAAAAGTAGTGATACTGCAAATTTGGATATGCCAAAGAGAAACCAGAAACTGCGTCCTTTAAGTGAAAAAGGTAAAAATTCTCCACTTAATCAGGGAAAAAAATCCTAAGTTGAGGTTGCTAAGACCTACAATAAGAGTGAATCTTCTATCTGTAAAATAAGATATTTTGATAGAAAGAGATCACATTCACATAAATTTTATTACAGTAGATTGTTATAATTGTTATATTTTATTATTAGTTTTATTGTTAATCTCTTGCTATGTCTAATTTATAAATTAAGCTATATCATAGGTATGTATAGGGAAAAAACATAGTATATATAGGGTACTAGCTGTAGTTTCAGGCATCCACTGGGACAGGGGGGGCCGGGGGCGGGTTGGAACATATTCCCTGTGGATAAGGGGCACCACTGGTACTACCTACAGTGGTATGAGCCATGCATGCAAACAGTTACATGATTTAACCCACAAGTACTGAGCAGCCAAGACAAACACCAGGACCAAAAAACAGTATATTCTATGCTGTATCCCCTCCTCTTTTTCTGCACCACTCCCCAATTGTGCAAGTCCCCTCTCCTGTTTCCTAATACTCTCTTTGACTCTTTCACAAAATGTCCCAGTGTTCTGAATGCTGCTTCCCGGTCCTGCTGCCCATCAGCTCCCTCAGAAGGGCCCAGCGGGAGTGGGTACCAGAAGTAAATCTGCTGAGGCCCCGCCCTGAGTAGCATGCTTTCAGATAACTGGGATGAGACTAGAGAAGGCAGGATTGTACATTTGCCAAAGACAGGAGCTGACAGTGATGATTAACTCATAGATGAAAGAAACAGGAGCCCAGAAAATCTCAGCAGGAAGGAGCGATGGACCTAATCTAAGAAGATAAAATTTAACAGTTGCAAAGTAAAGTTTTAAAGAAAAAAATCTATAATGACAGACTTGGGGTGAAGGTGACATTGCTGGTGACATGACTTAACAGAAACATGTATGGGGAATATTCAGGGCATTTAAATTTAATATTTTTACACTATAATTTAAGTAGAAGCCAATGATTCCAAGTGGCTATTTTAAAAGAACTCCCAATACAATATTAATAAAATTATATAAAAATGAGAAAGTCAACAGTTATTTTTTTTCAGGCCTTGTCTTGCTTTTTTACATTTACTGAGGCATTTAAGAAATCTGAAATTAGAATGAGTCTAGAAAGGGGAAATGTATATATTTATGTTTAATTTTTTATAAATGAATACTATATACCAAGTTTTATAATTATAGTTTTTCATTTAATGTGATATCATAGTTAATTTCCATATTACTTGATTACTGACATCAAATGCATGGCCATTTTAAGGCTCTTGATGCATTCTGCCAAATTGCCCTGCAGAAAAGTTGTAGTGATGACAACTCTAACAGAGTATAGAAGAAAACCTGTTTATTTTAGACAGACAATACTGGTTATTATTATTGCATAATCTTTGGCATTTGATAGAGCAAACTATCTCATTGTTTTATTTATTTTTTAATATATTTTTTATTGTTAGTATTATAGATATCTCCCATTTTCCCCCTTTTATCCGCCTCCTATCCCTCTCCTCCCAGCCCCTTCATACCCCCCGCCCCGTAGGTCTTCACTACCCTATTTGCACTTGTCTATGGGCTATGCATATAAGTATATATGTTCTTTGGTTTATCTCTTCTTCATTGTTTTAAATTATACTTATTCAATTATTAGGCTAAATTTTATTTATACACATGTTTCCAAGTTGTGTTCTCTGTGCACAGTCTTTATATATTCTTTGTCCATTTTTTTTGTTAGAATATTTTTCTTTTATTTACTTGTAAGAATAATTTTTATATCAAAATTGCATTTTAATTATTTTCAGTGGGCTTTTATTGGATAACCAGGTCTGAAATGCTTTAAGTAACCATATGTGTATATCATTTTTTTTCTCATTTCTTTGCTTTTACGTGACTGGAATAGTTTCATCCCTTCCACTAAAATTGCTAATAACTACTTTATTTGTTGCCAATGATGAAGGCATCAAATTTATACCCCTCAAAAGATTCACAGTCAAGTAAGAAGCAGACAAACAAATATTTTTGTAAGTACTATGCTGTTAGATTGACCAAGGAACCATGTTGGTCTGCAGGGAATTCCAGGGGTGGGAGAGTGGGGGTGAAACTGTGGTCCAGGGAGGAAGACTCTGATCAGATTAGGATGGGATGTGAGATGGGGGGAAGAGGAGTGTTCCAGGCAGGGGACAAAGCACACAAAGCACAGTGCATTACAGTCCTTGAGTAAACTTATGACCCAAGGTAAGTGGCAGAAAGAATAATAGGAGATATGGAAGACAGATGAACTCTAAAAGGTCTTTGTGTCATGTTGCAGAGCGGACTATATCCTGGCCAATGAGAAGATATATGGCCTTAAGCAGAGAAGTGATCTGATCACACTTTTATTTTAAAAGGAGATAATTTTTTAAATATATATATTTTTATTGATTTCAGAGAGGAAGGGAGAGGGAGAGATAGTAGCATCAATGATGAGAGAGAATCATTGATTGTCTGTCTCCTGCACATCCCCACTGGGGATGGAGCCACAACCTGGGCATGTGCCCTTGACTGGAATCAAACCTGGCCCTTCAGTCTGCAAGCCAATGCTCTATCAACTGAGCCAAACCAGCTCGGGCCTGCAAGCCAATGCTCTATCCACTGAGCCAAACCAGCTCGGGAAAGGAACAAGCAGAGAAACAGTCTTGTTGAAGCAATTTGGCATAAAGATGAAAACATTGAACTCCATCAATGGTATCAGCCCCTTAAAAGAGGAGTTTGTTAGTCTCTAATGAATAGGCAACTGATAACTGTTTGGGAATATATTTGATCAGGAGAGAATAGGGGCAGGGAGAGGAAAGGGGCCTGCCAAGAACAGCTATCATGGGGGAGCAGACTGCATTTGGCATCAGACAGGCCTATCTGGCTATAAGGGCTCTGCTGCTTGCTAGCAAGATGACTTCGGGCATACTGCTCAAGCTTTCTGTCTGACTTAGCATGTCTTCATGTAAAGGGAGATAATACTACTACCTTCCTCATGGAGCTGACATGTGGAAATGTGGAGTCTTGGGCAAGAGCGGGTTGTGGCCCGTAGTATGACCCCTTCTTATTGCACTCCATCTTCACTAGTCCTAAGCTGCAAGGGGCATGGCTAGCATTCATAGGGTGAACACAGTCCTCACTTCCAAGCTCTGTTCAAATCCCCTCTTGGGTGGGCCCATGCATACAGGCCAGTGCCATCAGCTCTCCAACGGGGCCATTTGGGCAAGCAATTCTGGGATCCTGTGTATCCAGAGTGTAGTACAGAGGAAGCAAGTGCTCAGGGTGGTTGCGCCCATTGGCCATGAGGACTCCTCCCCTGGGGGAAAGATTGTAGCTAGAGAAGGGCTGGAGGTCCAGAGGTGGGCCTCTAAAGCATGGGCCCCAGGCACCCTACAGTCCTGGGTAAGGATGCTACTGATATGAAGGAGCCTAACATGGTCCAGGTCACATTCCAGATTTTTATTGAATACAAATCCTCTCTTTTTTCACTCATCCCTTCCTGCTAGTCCCTTTTTCTAGAATCCAGAAAGTCAAAGTCAGAAGAATCATATCTCCATTTCTAAGATCTCTGCCTCTTATTTAAAAACCTTCTGTTTAAGAGATTAAAAACCCATCTTGCATGCAAACATCATCAGAGATCATTTTGTCTGCTCCAGACCCACATACCTACTTCTATCACAGCATTTACCAAACTTTAGGTGAACATTCTTTGTCTGTCTCTCTCTCTACCGGGCATGAGCTCCTTGAGTCCAGAAATATAGTATCTTATTCTCTGCTTTTCTCCCCGTGTCTCTCTCAGAGCCTGACCTGGAGTACACACCCAAGACATGTTGGTGAAGTGAATGAACAAATGAATGGATGAAGGAAACCCGTTCCCCTCCCCATGTTGGAACAGGAGGGAGGTACAAAGCTATGGGGACCATTCCTCTGGGCATTTTCCATACACTCTCCCCTGCTACTTTTGGGGAGGAATTGCTGCGTATGCAGCTGTTTCACCCACCATAGACATCTTGGGCACGAGAGGGGGCTGACTTGTGGTGGGGAAGAACAACGAGATAAAGGCAGATGGGCCATAAAAAAAACAAGTGCAGTTCTGTTGGTCACATAACCAGCTCTCATCTCTCACCTTTACTACCAGAGCTCCCACCCCCGTCACACCTGGTTTTTCCCAGCACAGTACCTAGGATCAGCATCCCCAGACCATGATCCACCAAAAAAAAAAAAAAAAAAAAAAAAAAAAAATCAAAAAGGAAAAAAAGAGAAAGTCCCTATTTCTTCTCTACTCCAGAAGATATGGGGCTTTCAATTCAGAAAGGAAGAGTTAGACTTTGCTGTAAAAAATTCTGGAATGTTTCCACCCTGTGGGACTTTAAAGAATTGCTTTTTTGTTTCAGTGGTGTAGAGAGAGAGTAGGGAACAGTTAGTAGATGCTTCACAAATATTTGAATTCATGAATCAGTACATAAAAATACTGTGATTGCCCTTCTGAGAGCACTTCCTAAAGTTGGCGGAGGTCCTAAAGAAACTGGCGGAGGAAAAAAGAGCCCCCGTTCTGAAATGTGAAGTCATTTGGTCATTTGGCTTCTTGTAAACAGCTATCTTCCTTGTTAACATTCATCTACCAGGGATCAGGGGGGAGCAGTCACAGGTCTCCATCACAAGGCCAGGTGAGGGTTGCTGGGTGATATTTCTCCTTCACATTTAGATTCAGTTACCTCGTGCATCTATGTCAACATTGGGGTTGTTAGCAGTGCTGTCATTTAAACAGCAATGGGAACTCTGCATCAAAAGAACTCATCGTTCTAAAGCTAAAACCTGAATGTAATAATTTTGCAAGCACAAACCCTCAATTAGCCTCTAGGATTGGTACTCACTGTAAGGCCTTGCTCTCCTTTTGGTCCTTGTAACCCCTGCTTAGTAGAAGAAGAATAGGAGTCAACATAGGAACTACGTAGTTAACCTATATAATTACAGTAAGACTTTAAAAATCACTTCTTGCCTGTGTTCCTGGTGATCCGGGCTCTCCAATTTCCCCTTTATTGCCTTTTTTCCCCACATCGCCCCGTTCTCCATGCTCTCCCTTTAAAATATAGTGAAAAGAGAAGTTTAGAATGTGAATATTAAATCCAAATAATAAAAACTCTGAAATTCTGTTTATTTATAACTATAGATGCCTGATAGGAGAAAAATGGGGGCATTTTATTTACACCCCCCGCCCCCCAGATACCATAATCTAATTCATCATGAACCAGAGCTCTCAAAGTGAGGAGACCTTGAGATACCATTGGCTCAGCTCACTGGCCTCTGGAGACCAGCTATTATATAATTTTACACCTGAGTTATCTAGTATCTTCCACATGCTATGCTGTAAGGGTTTATTCTTTTATCAGCTGGCTTTTAAGAAATGAAGGAAATGAGATTTTATAAAGTAAACATGTTTGTAAGTTAGGAAAGGAAATACATAAGGATTTACTTTCAAATGGATTTTTCCCTCTGAGAATTTGTAAGGAGAAGAGTAACAAGTATATGAGAGCTCTTCAAGTTCAAGTTAAGCAGTTGAGATTTTTTAAGGTCTGAAATGCTTACCTTCTGGCCAGGGAAGCCATGGCCTGCCATGCCCTTTGGTCCTGGAAAGCCTTGAGGTCCTTGCTCCCCCTACACACAATATGAGAAAGGAATGTTCCTGTTCATTTTCCCTGATAATTTTAACAACATGGATCTATTTATCTAAATTTAGTGCTCCTTAATTTGAAAAATTACAATGTCTTCATTTCAGGAGTTGTTTTTAAAATTTCCCAGCATATTTTAACATTATCTCCTGCTCCCCTACCTGCCCCTCCACTTAAATCACCCAGGTTTAAAGCGTTTTCATGATGTTGATCATGACACAGTAATAATCACTAATGAGAAGAGTCATCATACTGATGCTGCTTGGATCCTATATGCAACCTGTACTTCTCTCTAGACCAGCGGTTCTCAACCTGTGAATTGCAACCTCTTTGGCAGTCAAACGACCCTTTCACAGCGGTTGCCTAAGATCATCCTGCATATCAGATATTTACATTACAATTCATAACAGTAGCAACATTACAGTTATGAAGTAGCAACGAAAATAATTTTATGGTTGTGTCACAACATGAGGAACTGTATTTAAAGGGCCAGAAGGTTGAGAACCACTGCTCTAGACCATTAATAGCCATGAGTCTGTGGCAAAGGTCTGAAGGACCATGGGCTCCTGGGATCTGATTTGCTTGCTTACCTTCAGCATCTTTCTCAAAGGTATTATACTAGGATCACTGGCATGCTTAATAAAAAGACCAACTAAATGAGAATCAAGGGGGGTAGTGGTCAAATATGCATTTTGTTATAGGCTTGCAGAGGCTTGAGAGCCACAACTCTAGGAGGCAGGATGGGCTCTAGAAGCCACTCCTGAAAAGGGCCACAGAGGCTTGCTTGGAGACTGCTGTAACTCTTTTTAAATTGAATTTATTGGGGTGACATTGGTTAATAAAATTATATAGGTTTCAGGGGCACAATTCTATAATACATCATCTGCATATTATATCGTGTGTTCTCCATCCTAAGTCAAGTCTCCTTCCACCACCATTTATTCCTGCTTTACTCTATTTTACCTCCCCCAACCCCCTTTCACTCTGGTAATGACCATACTGTTGGAGACCAGTGTGACTTTAAGTATCAGTATTCCTGAGCCTCCTTTTCTAGTTCATGCAGGAGCTTTCAAGCTTTTAAAGTCAATAAAATCCTTTTTTAAAATGTTATAATGAAATATTGTAGACGCACACAATTCACAGGGAAAAAGATAAACATTCATATACACACCATTATATTAAACTTGTACACCATCATAGTTCCTCTCTCTCATTCCCCTTTCTGGCTGAACCACCCCGGGAGCCCCTGAGCTGCTGTCCGTGTTCTGCCCTAACCACACTCTCTTCAGGGTCCAACGAATGCACCGCCCATCCTCCACTGACTCATCTCGATGTGAAGCGCTCGAGGTTTCTTCAAACCCGCGTCTTTTGGTTACTCTAGAGAAAGCCCGCTCTGACTGTCAGTGAGAACCGAGAAACCTCAAAGTTTTGATAAGTCACAACGAATGAAATATGAGGAGGAAGGCCTACGTTTCTATTTTACTCGTTCGCCCCTTCTCCTGGGCCCCATCCCATTCTGTTTTCCACTGTCTAGGGTAGGGGTGTGTGTGTGTGTGTGTGTGTGTGTGTGTGTGTAGGTGACTGAGGACTTCTTCATTTAACCATGTACCTGGTTACAAGGTAGTTTGGGGTTGTCAAGTAGATGCATGAGGCCACTGGTCGAGGGGTCAAGAGGGTTCCTAGCCAAGTGTAAGGGAGACTAGAGGTTCATGGGAGAACACTAAAAGACACCTATGCTTGGCTTTGTCCCCACCCCAAAGGCCAGAATAGTGTGACAGTCACAGGAGCTGGGATTGTTGTGTGATGGTGAATTTTCACTGGTAATTATATATTTAGCCAAAGTAGGTCCAGAAAGGAATCAATACTCTCTGGCAATTATTCAGCATAATTATTTCTTTTACAATCTTTCAGATTCCTACAGTAGCTGATATGGAAAATGTTCAATAAATGTTTATGACTGACTAGCTGCTTTTAAGAAATGACACAACTTCCTAACAAAGTTAAAAGCTGCTGTGGCTTCGTTGAGGTGCCTCGAGGGGGAAACCTCCCAGTAGCCAATTATCATGTTAGGATCAGCATCATGTTCAGGAATTTATTTTGCATTACTTCATAGTATAGACATTTTATATATAACTAGAGGCCTGGTGCATGAAAATCCATGCACTCGGAGGGTGTCCCTCAGGCCGGCTTGTGCCCTCTCGCAGTCCAGGACCCCTCAGGGGATGTCCACCTGCCAGCTTAGGCCTGCTCCCCAGGGCATCGGGCCTAAGCTGGCAGTCAGACATCCCTCTGGCAGCCCAGGAACCCTTGGGGGATGTCCAACAAGCTGCAGTAGGACAGACGTCAGCCAGGCTTTTGGCTGAGCGGAGCTCCCCCTGTGGGAGCACACTGACCACCAGGGGGCAGCTCCTGCATTGAGCGTCTGCCCCCTGGTGGTCAGTGCACATCATAGTGACCAGTCATTCCTGGTCATTCCATAGTTAGGGTCAATTTGCATATTACCCTTTTATTATATAGGATTGTGAACACTGCAACTATTCCAGGCAGCTGGGTTTTCCTATAATAGAGGCCTTTCTCCACTGTTTAATCACCAGTTCACCTTCAAAATACTTTCAGGCTTTATATAATTTTCAGAGCAGACTCTCTAGCTAAAAGCCTTTAGCAAGTAAGTCCATGCCTCAGCTCTGCAGAGGTGAATGCTATCCAATCAGATTTTTTTTCCTTACAAGGGTCAGGAAAATGACATACAATGATTTCTGCATGAGTCAGAAGCAACTGCAGGAAAGAACCTGTCTATCTGAAGGTATAATTACATCTAAATGTCAGCCAGCTTCTTACTCTTGGATCTTTCCTGTTTAAAGACACGATCTTTTTAATTTTTCATATGATCGCCTGTTCTCTGGGAGAGAACTTTCCAAGGAGAATGCCCAACTACCTGACTATTTTAATAGATTTTTTTTCATTACTGATATGTCAGGAAATAATAGTTTTTCTTTCCAAATGTTTTCTCAGTAAGGTAAAATTCACAGATGATCAAAAAATATAAAATAGATGTCTGTCTTCTAGTTAGGAGGTAGAAAACCGGAAATAGGCCACTTTCATTCTTAAAATAACAGAAAATGCTAACGAATCTATGAAATCACAACTTTCCACGAATCTGTCATAGAGCTGTGTTTGCAAGGCAACCAACTAACTCTAAGTCTAAGGACACAGGCTCCTCCAGGGAGAGGTAGGACACTGCCACTCATTTCCTGCCAGAAACACCAGCTGTCACACACCCTGCTAAGACGAATGCAACTAACATTTTTAACAAATTGCTAAAGGCTGAATGTAGCTAGTGTAAGAGGGGAGAACCCCTAGGAGCTTCAGGCACAAGGGAAATTCATATCCCCTCGCAGGCTTTTCTCTGGGGACCTCGCCAATGCTCAAGAGAAAGACTGAGGCAGGGCAGGTCCTGAAGCTCCCAGTGGTGCAGATGGAGCAGAGGGCAGCAGCTGCCCTCCAGGGAAAAGCACAAAGCTCTCTTATGGGACAAAAATCTTAAGCTGCTGGGGTAAGCACAGCGAACACTGTCATTTTCAGGGCACAGATGACAACCCGTGGCAGCTGGGAGAAGAAAATAGAATAAAACCTGCAGATATGCATCCTGGGCCAAGTCCTTTAGAGATGTCTTATTCCTTGGGGAGGGTCGGGAAACCATCCTCAGCCCAGACCATTAGAGGTCCCCTAAACATTTGCTGGAACTCATGGAACTGTATGTACTTAAAAGGGCGCATTTTCTGTATTTAATCCTTTGCTAAAAAATGGATTTTTTTCAATTAAAAAGAATTAACAGAACAATTGGCAAACTGAATAAGGTCTATAGATTAACTAGCGATAGATCAACACAGTCCATGCACCACTAAGCGATGTTTCAGTCAACGACGGACCGCACATTCGGTGGTGGTCCCATAAGATTCTAATGGAGCTGAATTTCCTGTAAGAAACGGAAGGATGTGTTGTTCAGGAGGACTTTTTTCTCTCTTGGGAGCAATATCTGTGGGGTTTGGGAATAGATTCCCTCTCACTCACTACACCTTAGTTTTGGGTGCACAGATTACATCCCAAGCAGTCAGCTACTGACCCATTTCAGTGTGAGGAGCCTGTCCTCCTAGCGCTATATATTCAGAGGGTGCTACAGCCCTCCAGGTCTAGTGTGATGAGACCATGTAAAATCTTGTTGATCCTGTACAAGAACACAGATCCACAAGAGCTACCTTAATGAGAATTAAGTGCCACTGACACTGTGGTAAAAGCTTTCTGTGGTCATGTAGAGCCCGTCCCTGTATTTTGGAAATATTTTTGGGTTGTAAGGATATAAAGCATTCATAAGTATTATTTCTTCCATTCATTCCATGCCAGAGAGAGCTCTTTGTCCCAGATGGGGTCAATGGAACCAAAAACAAATTTCCCATCTCAAATATTGAGTCCTGAGTTCTACCCCCTCTCCGTGTTAAGTACCCTCTTTATTATGATTACCACAAAGTTCCTTAATCTGACCACTGCTCCAACATCAATAACCAGACCACATGGCCATGACAAGCCCCTTTGATCCTTCATGTCTCCGTCTTGATTTCTTATTCCTACTGATCCTCAGGCCACCGTTCACTCCTTGCTGACAGTCACTGTTAGGGTGATCTACACCAAATACACCCAGTTTCTCCTCACTATTTCCAATCATCCCAGCCCATACTCCCTGTTCATGGAGTAGCATTGACAGCTTTGCTGTTCTATTTCTGACCCTCTTGGAAGGAAGCAGGAAGAGGGCTTGTGGGGCAGAGCTTATAAAGCCTACAGTTGTGGACAGTAATGTCCTAGACCAGTGATGGCGAACCTTTTGAGCTTGGTGTGTCAGCATTTTGAAAAACCCTAACTTAACTCTGGTGCCGTGTCACATATAGAAATTTTTTGATATTTGCAACCATAGTAAAACAAAGATTTATATTTTTGATATTTATTTTATATATTTAAATGCCATTTAACAAAGAAAAATCAACCAAAAAAAATGAGTTCGCGTGTCACCTCTGACACGCGTGTCATAGGCTCGCCATCACTGGTCTAAACTATATGACATTAAACTGATGTGTCATAGGTTCGCCATCACTGTCCTAGACCTTCACATTCACTTACCACTCACTGACTTACCCAGAGCAGCTTCCAGTCCAGCAAGCTACACTCATGTTAAGTGCCCTATACAGGTGCCTTTATACCATATTTATACGGGACTTTTTTTATAGGTAGATGTTTTGATACATAAATACTTACCATTGTGTTATAATTACCTACAGTATACAGTAGAGTAATGTGCTGTACAGGTTTGTAGCCTAGGAGCAATAGGCTATGCCATGTAGCCTAGGTGTATAGTAGGCTATACCTTCTAGGTTTCTGTAAGTGCACTCTGTGGTACTCCCACAGTGATATAATCACCCAATGATATATTTCTTAGAACACATAGCCATCATTAAGCAACACATGACTGTAATAATTTTCTGATGGTTTTAATTTTACTGTGTTACATAAAAGAACATGCTTATTGTATGAAAAGTACTAAAGTATTTAGGGTTAAAGGGATATCATATCTGCAACTTAAAGATGTCTTCTAGGATTTCAGCACTTGCTTATTGGCTCAGCCTAAAATGTGGATGGTTAAGAAATAAAACCCAATTATGATACCTAAATGAGATTTTGGCCCAAACTCGGGCTCACTTCAGTAAAAATACTTCACCATTCTATTTTTTTATATATCTTTACACCCTTTTCCTTTTACTGTTGAGCTGCTTTCTACCTTACCACTTTTCTTTTTTAAAGAAAAAGGGCTAAAGTCAAAATTAGAAAAGGTATCTCCAGTATTTCTAGCTCAGCCAGAAGCCTGGGTTTCTTCTCTATCAAGATTTATAGTCTTGTCTGAGAAACTGCAGAGGCCTGGTTACTTACTGAAAACAAAGGAAACTTCTGGCTAACCTTCAGTCATAGGTCAGCTGGAACATTCTAGGTGGTGAGCTCTTGCAGTAGAAGCTATGAGATGAGGAAGCATTTTACTTTTTCACTGAATTTTCTTTGCAGGATGCAATTGTGCAAACATATTAAACGTTTAAACCCATCCTATCATTTAGTAGTGTCTCCCAAGACATCCTAGAATAAATCAATTTACCATTCCTTCTTCAGCTTCTCCTCTTGTTTGCCTTTCTTTGTTTCTGATGGTGATTAGTGTATTGCTAATTAGAAGCCAGGGGAATTACAAAGCTTGAAAGTAGGAAGTCAACGGTTATCCAGTCAGCCAGCTGCCAGCTTGAAGAAAGAAGCCAGTGTTGTACTAAGATGTTGATTCAGTGGGTAAATGGTAGTCAGCAAATCTCAGTGACCTGCCTTGAACAGTCACAGTATTTGGCCTGGAATCCAGGAACCATTCTGTATTGAAAAGGATTATTTTCTTATGTTTCGTGGGCACAGCTTGTTCACGTTAAAAGGAAAATGGTATTTTCCAAGTGGCCTATGGAGTACACATCATTGTACACATAGATGACGGTGACCCAGAGACCCTTAGAACAACTGGATGGTCTAGCATTTTGGACTTTATCTCCTCCCTGAAGTTATGATCATAATAATCTCCTCTTGTAACTAGCAACTGCCACGTATTGTGTGCCGACGTGTGAAGGACTGAGCCAGGTAATAACAGAGCTAGACATGTTCTTATTCAATTTCTACAAGACCCTGGAAAAGAGTATATAAATGATAAAGCTGAGGCTTTAGCAATTCTTTCCAGTCACCTTGAATTGTAGCTGATTTCACAGCCATGCTTTGAACAGTAATTCTCTTCCAAATGCAAAACTGACAGTTCCCCCAAAGGCTCTGCTGATTTTATTTCTCACTTCTACCTTGCCCTAGAGTGGAAGCCAGTCGGTTTCCTCATCTCTGACCTGAAAATCAATCAAGAGCTCCCAGTTTCCTAAAATCCTTTCCTTTGTGGAATTGAATTATTCTAAACTAATATTCCATTTTGATAGGTTAACATTCTGCTAATGGGGACTAGGCCAGTCTAATGCTTGCCCAGTCAATCAGCTAATTGAGTGATTTGGACATGGCCATCTCTGGGGACATTATCTAGCCCCTGACAGTGTGTTCTTTTTAATCTATTCATGAACAGAGTAAGAAAATTGTTATATTTTCTGTAATTTACCTTAATATGTTTCAGTTTAGACAGTATCATTAATATGTGTGTGTGTGCAAGTTAATTTAATTTACACTCTAAGAGTGCTGATTTAACATTTGAAGTACCATAATCAATGGTCCACACTTAAAAGACATGTGCTTCAACTATTACTATCTCCATTTGCTCCAGAGGGACGTTAAAAACAATTTATCCTTGGGGAAATAAGAGGGATTCAAGACACGTGGTGGCTAGAAATGTACAGTACCTCACCTCTTGTGTGAATGGGGTGGGCCCACCAGACAGATAGTTTTGGTAGAGCAGCCTAATTCGACAACTCATTCAGAACAGGTGCCTCCTGTTCTCACCCCATCGTGAAGAATCCCTTCGCCTGACCTGACAGGTTAGCTGGTCCCAGTATGAGAATATTGTTATATTTGCCTCAGAGTGATCATTTTATGGAAAGTGCTTATCAGAGTGCTTAAAAAGATGAAGATTTGGAACTTGGACCAAACTTTCACTACATGTTTTTTTGGTATGCATGTTAATAAGTAGCTGAATATAGGGTAGAATTCTGCCTGACACTTGCTTTAAATAAAACATGCCACCTAATAGCCAGGTTTTCTAGGAGGTAACTCCTACTGACTTTTAATCTTCAGAGGCTACTGATGGCATGAAAAAATAATCTGGAAAATTGTAAATGTCCAAATTGACCAAGCTTAGCTCACAACAGTCATAGCCAAAAGTGCTCGATTTGGGCATATTTTCCCCTATCGTTTTTCTTAAACGTTTAGTCCCTGCTTTCATTTTTCTGTTTATATCTACTTCATATAGTAAACCAATTGAGCAAGTAGCACACAAATATTTGCAAATAATCTTAGCAGCAGAGCCACCTCGTGGACTATTTGATTGCTTTGTGGACACATGCTCACTGTTATGATTTGCTGTCCAACTCACAGAATTTAGTCCTGTTGTCTGATAATAAAATGATCCTTAGTAGTATACATGTTAGAATGAGATCCATTGATAGATCACAGTGCAAAGACTAGCATGGCTTCTAGGGACTTTACCAGTTGGATTTAGTTATATAAATCTTGTCCTTCCCTTCGGCCTAAATAGCCTTCTGTAAAACCCGCCAAATTTCATGAATATCTTGCATGACATTTGAATATGCTTGCATAACAAATGATAAATAGAAAGTGACAAGGTTGGCTTTATGGCAGCTGCCTCTGCTAGAGACAGGAGAATGTTCCCTTTGCTGGCTGTCTGTACATCGCAGTCTTATCCCAGTCCCTAAGCTCCAGGCCTAACTTATGCCTGCTTTCTAGACCTTTCCACTTGTTAGCCATTTCAGAACCAAATCTATCAGATACAGAAATTCTATGCAGCCACATCTACTTCTCTTCCTGGCTTTCCCTCTTTCACTCATATCTCAGTCTTCCAGGCTTGGAATTTTGCCAAGTCCCAGCCACCAAACCCATCCAAGGGGCCTTCCCTGAATTGCTTTGCCCCACCAAGAGTAATGCCCCTGTATCAACCCCACCTCTCCTGTAGGTGTGGATGCTCATGTTCTTCCTGTCCTATTTATCTTAAACTCCCCAAGTAGAGGCACTTTGTCTTATTTCTCTTTCTACCTCCTGAGGTTCCTATTTCAGGGCCCTGCATATCATATGGAGCTAGAGAGAGTAGATGTGGAGGCTGGCTATTATTTCAGTAGAAGTTCACTAGAGACAATATACCCTAAACACTGTCTTATTTAGCCTCACAAACCTCCACAGGTACAGAGGTGCTTCTCTGGTTCACACAAGACAAATTTCATGATAAGCTTTTGGGAATCGATGTTGAAAAGAGGTAACAGGATAGAGACACATGGGAAAGTGCCAGCCGAGATTTCATGATGTGGGTCCACTGAAAGAGGTATTTATAATCAGGTCCTCTGTCCTAGCATCTGGAGCTGAACCCAGGTCCACTTTATTAACAGCTCCCGTGGCACTGGCCTCAGAGACCGCTGCACAAAGCAGGTAGAGGCTTTACCACCAGTTAGGAAACGGCTGTGACTCATTGAAGAAGTGTGCTGCTGGCTGCATTGCCACAGGGGTGCGAGGACAGTGGGAGGTGCCAACCTGCCTGGCCAAAGCTGCTACCACAGTGTCAGGAGAAGGGCCTCCTGCTTCAGGGACTCCTAGCGCAATATTCAATCCCTGTGTACAAATTCACCGAATGAAAGGATTCCATGAAATGTTGTATGCTTCTCAATTACTCTTTCCCTTCCCATACATCAGGTCATCAACACACAAGAATGGGCCCCAAAGACAGTGAAAGGCAAAGCCTCCTCTGTCTGACTGAATTGACTGAATAATGGCTCTCACAGGCCTCCATATCTGGAATCTGTAAATGTTATTTTATATGGAAAAAAACACACCCTATAAATTCCAAATATGCCAAAATATATGTCATGTATCTGGAATCTGTAAATGTTATTTTATATGGAAAAAAAATCCTATAAATTCCAAATATGCCAAAATATATGTCATGCGTCCTTGGACTTGTAGCCAAATGGAAGATTCCAATTAGAATTACCCAGGCATGGGTGTTCACAGACTTGAGAAACACCTTAAAGGAATGTATGGTGGGAGTCTTTTCTGTTACGATGGACAGGAGAGTACAACAGACAGCCATATCCATAAGCAGAAGGCAGCAGCTCCAGCTGTCACAATGCATGTGTCTCAACTGTCACACATTGAGGTATGAAGGCTGGGGAAAGGCAAACTGGGTTAGGCTACATGCTACATGTTCAATTATATCAAAAAGAATATTCCATTGTGACATTCAGCCAGGTCTTCCCTTAGGCCTAAGTTACTTCCTGTTAGTAGATTTGGTGAGGCCTGTTAACTTGTGAAGTGCAACCAAAGAACAGGCCACGGGGTGGATTGCCCTCACCTTTCATCCTAGGATCTCCTTCAACCATTCTGGTGACCTCCCACCCACTGTAAGCAGAGCGCCTGCTGTGCCCACACTCTCCCAGATCAGGCCCCCAGCCATCAGGATACTTCAACTGCTGCCCTTCCCATGTAGAAATTCAGGGGACATGGTTGACACATCTAAAAGCCATAATGAAAATATATTGCTTTTTCAATTCTTGTATTTGAGATGTGAATTACAAGATATATACCTCTGTGTTGTTCTTGTAAGTTTTATCACCTGTCAAAAAGGATTATCGCTACGAAGGGACTGTAGCATTCTATAAACTGGTTATACTCTATCAGGAATTAAAAGCACAAAAAGGACTCACAAGTAATTGCCCTCTCAGAGAATGCCTTTCTCCAGAATTCACAGCATTAGCTCTTCTCTGGGTCTCTTTCTGGATATGCTATGAGTATTAAAGAAGTAATATTTATAAAGTTCTAGGACTTCCTTAAATACAAGTATGACAGGCTTATTTCCCTTAGCACAATGTCTTCTAGGTTGGTCCATGCTCTCCCATACAGCAGAATATCCTTCTTTTGGGGAGCTGGATAATATTCTATTGTGTGTGTTTACCACATTTTCTTAATCCACTCATCCCTCAATGGGCAACAAGGTTGTTTCCACATCTTGGCTGTTGTGAATAGTGCTGAGTGAACATAGTAGTGCCAAGTGAGATCAGCCAGTCACAGGACAACAAATACTACATGACTGCACTCAGGTGAGATAACTAAAGTAGTCAAACTCATAGAAGCAGAGTAGAATGAGGTTGGAGGGGGAAATGAGAAGTTGTTCAGCGGGTATAATGTATTAGTTATGCAAGACGAGTAAGTTCTAGAGATCTTCTGAACAACCTAATGCCTCCAGTGGACAATACTGTGCTGTACACTTAAAAGTTTAAGTGGGTAGATCTCATGTTAAGTGTTTTTACCACAATAAAAAATAAAAACAATAGTTGAAAATAATACATTTGTTAAAAAAAGGAAATGATACATATATTCAAGTATATTTTTAATAAAATAAAGAAATTTAATTAATTTTAAAAAGCTGGGGAAAATAAAAGTGTAGTAAAGTCTTATCATTAATAGTTTCTATAGGCAGTCTTCAACCTCAGGCACTTATATGCCCTGTTTTCCTTTCTCATGGCTTCCAACTTAACACTATAGGAACTGTTCCTGACAACTCAAATGCTCATTCAGAGGGGCAGAGCACTCATACGGAAACTTTCCTCTTGATTTTTCCTGCAACACCCTTTTAGACTGTCTTCATAAACTGCTTAACGACATTAGGAGTTGGCCTTGAAATACTATATAACACAGATATAGTTGGCATTTCTGAGGCAAAAAAAAAAAAACAGATTGAAAAAATGTAAAAAGATCCACAAAGTTACAGTCTCCTATAAAAACATATCTTTCAAGAAAATTCAGTTATTAACAGTTAACTCAGGTTTTAATCGCATCATACTTGCTTCAAGCAAGAAAACATGAGTTAAAATTTAATAGTTAAAGAGACAAATATATGTATAATGAAATAGTATTTACAAATTTTTATAAGCCTAGACTCATGCTCAAAGTAAAGTAGAAAACCACATCAAAGGATTAGTAGCAGCAGAAAAATTCACAGGTAGGCAGATTTCAGTTCTATATAAAGAAGGAAAGTCTACCAATTATAGCTATAGAGTAAGCCTTTTAAAACACCATGAGATGGAAACACTACTACAAGTGTAGGAAATACAAGAATGTTCTCTGCAGCATTATTTAAGGAAGGGAAGTATATAAATTATGATACATCCACATTATGGATTACTACATGGCTGTTAAAAACATAGTACATTTTTTATGTATTGATTTGGAGGGCTATTCATGCTCTATTAACTGGAGGTGGAGTGGGGTGGGAAGTTGGGGAAATTCTGCATGGAATGATTTTGAAGGCTGTCATGCTATATATGTGCATGTTTACACATCTATCAAAAATATGAAAGCTACACACCACACTTCAAATAGGGACAACCTCTAAAGGGTAGGGCTGAAGGAGAGAGGAGACTTTCACAACTTTGCATGATTATGAGGTATTTAGATGTAATACAAGTATGCATTATTTTCATTTTAAAAAGTCACAGAGCTTCTTGAATTTGTTACAAGGTTATTAAAAAACATACATGAAAGAAAAAAAGCTTCCACTCCCTGGAGTGTCCACGGAGAGACTGGGTGGCCAGGTGCCCATGAGAATGTTGTAGAACAGACTCTTGTGTTGGATGGGAGAGGTGTTAGTAGAAGCCCCTTCTCATTCAAAAGATCAAGGGCATGCTTCTAGCAACTCCTTTTTCTTTGGCATCTGAATATTTTTTTTGTTTACTAAATCTTTCCCATTGGCCTACATCATGCCGTAATGTCTTCCATCTTAAATAAAAACTCCCTTAATCTCACCTATCATTCCATTTTTCCATTTCCATGTTCTCCTTTTCAAAAGTGCTGCCTGCATGTTCTGTCTTCACTTCCTTTCTCACTATCAACTCTTTTTAAAAACCTTTATTGAAAAAAGTTTTTAAACTCACAGAATAGCAATAATATAAATATTTCCCATAGTTCTTTCACCCAGACTCATCAATTGTTAAGACTTTTTCATAGGTTTTATTCTGTCGGTGTGAATGTGTGTGCGTATGCACGAATGTATATTTGTGTGTGTGTGTGTGTGTGTGTGTGTGTGTGTGTGTGTGTGTACATAGCTCTTGTCAAGGTCACCAATGACTTTCATGATGTCAAGTCTAATGATCACTTTTCAGCTCTCCTCTAATCAGCAGCATTGAAAGTAATAGACCATGCCCTCCTCCTTCAAACACTTTCTTCCCTTGCTTCTAGGAACCACTTCCTCTTGGTTTTCCACCCCACTGGCTACTATTTCCCAGGCTCCTTTGCTATGGCCTCTTCATCATAAAATCCTCCAAATGGAGAGGGCCCAGGGCCCATTCTTTGGATCACTTTTCTTCTCTGTCTACATTCACTCCCCACATGTTCTCATCCACAATAAAACTTTAAATACTATCTATATATTGTTAAATTTGTATCTCCTGTTCTCTAGGTTTCTGTTCCCAAATTCCTGCTTGATAGCTTCACTGAAGGTTTAGCTTTACACTGTCCAAATCTAAATTTCAGATTATGTACTGATTTCTTGCACACCTAACCCATCCCCCATTTTCCTTTAGACTCTCCTATCTCCGAAAATGGCAACTCCATCCTTCTAGTTGGTTAGCCCCAAAATCCTAGTATCTTAACTCCATCAAACACCTGACATCCAATCCAGAATCCAACCACCCCTTACCATTTCCACCATTATCATCCTGGTCTAAACCATCACCATCTCTCACCTGCACTTTGGCAATATCTTTCTATGTCAACTTTTTTTAAAAACATATTTTTAGCCGAAACCGGTTTGGCTCAGTGGATAGAGCGTCGGCCTGCGGACTGAGGGGTCCCAGGTTCGACTTCGGTGAAGGGCATGTGCATTGGTTGCGGGCACATCCCCAGTGGGAGGTGTGCAGGAGGCAGCTGATCGATGTTTCTCTCTCATCGATGTTTCTAACTCTCTATCTCTCTCCTTTCCTCTCTGTAAAAAATCAATAAAATATATTAAAAAAAACAACAAAAAAAAACATATTTTTATTCATTTCAGAGAGGAAGGGAGAAGGAGAGAGAGAGAAACATCAATGATGAGAATCATTGATTGGCTGCCTCCTACACGCACTCCACTGAGGGATTGAGCCCACAACCCAGGTATGTGCCTTTGGCTAGAATTGAACCTGGAACCCTTCAGTCTGCAGACTGACACTCTATCCACTGAGCCAAACCAGCCAGGGCTATGTCAACTTTTTATTTGCCTTTGTGCCCCACAGTCTACTTGCTAGATACTGCCAGAACCATCCTTTTAAAATATGATTTATGTCAGGTTACTTCTTTGTACAAAGCCCTTTCACCTGATGACTCACTGCATTCTTCAAGTATGCCAAATCCCTAATTAAGTACCACCAAATTTTCTGCTACCCACTGCCTGAGCTTCTATCCCACTTTTTAACATGTAGCATGGAATGTAGAATAGTGCAATGAAGGCCTTGTGGGGTGGCGGGGGGTGGAAGGGAGGAGCTGTGGTAGGGTGAAGGGGGTCAGTGGGGAAAAAAGGGGACATCTGTAATATTTTTAACAATAAAGATAATTTTTTAAAGGACAAAGAATATAGCCAATAAGGGAGTATTTTTGACAAAGAAAGTGAAAGCAGGTGGTAAAAGGATTCTCCCAGTGGGAGAAGCGTTGCCCAGAGTCTCTTGTTCCTTTAATCCATACTTTAGAATCTACCATCAACACAGTTGGTTACTCTGGGAAACTTTTTTACATTGGCTGATTTTATTTAGTTCCAGTTCATGATTTCATCAGCAAAGTAACCAGGGTTAAACTTGAGGACAGTTTGTTTTCTCTTGCCAGGACTGGTTTCAATGACATTATCTTATACAATGAGAAGTGGTAAATTATAAATATACTAGAGGCCTGGTGCATGAAATTCGAGCACAGGTAGGGTCTCTAGGCCTGGCCAGCAATCAGGGCTGATTAGGTTCCCGGCCTCCCTGCCTCCTCCTTCCCTTGCCACCAGCGCACCACTGCTGGTCGCCTGCCATGTTCCGCGCTGCCCCCGGGTGGTCAGCTCACATAGCAAGCAATTGAACTGCCAGTCTCCCGGTGGAACTCCAGAGGGGACAATTTGAACATTAGCCTTTTTATTATATAGGATATTCTATGGCTCAGAAGCAATGGGATAATATTGATTTGTGATACATGGATTCAATCTTACTGGTTCCAAATTCCATGACATATACCACTTTATCCAATACTTTCAACACAAAGACATTACACTACTCAGGTCACATGTGAGAGAATGTATGTAGCAGATGTCTCAGATGGAAAGCAAATTGCTTTATAAAGATGTTTAGATAATCAGACTATGTAGACTTGTAGCTTTCACTCAGAGTAAAAAAAATATCTGGTCGAAATATTACACAAAGCCATCTTATCCTTTACAAAGTAAAGAACCAAAAGACTCAACCCACAGATCCCTATTTTCTTCTCCTCCAATGTATGTTTGATTTTATTTTTTTACTAACTGGATCTAAAGGAATGTAAATGGAAACTCCACAGAATCTAATCTCCGTGTATAGGTGCTTTAGCCATTATAGTCACTTCTATCCCCAGCACTTAGCACTGTGCCCAACACATGGTAGTTGCTGACTAATATTTGTTGAATGAATGCTCTGAAAGATAGTAAATACTAAGTGAATGAGTCCTATAGACAGGACTCATTCATTTTTATTGGATACCAGACACATGCAAGACATGTGTTAGGTTCACAGGAAACAAAAAATAAACACAAGACATCTGCTAATCTCATATATCTCACAGAGTTTGGTGTTTAGATAAGAAAGCAAACACTTACCATATCATGTGCAAAGGTCTATGAAAGGAGTTATTATTCAGTGTGCCATGAAAGCACAAAGGAAACACAGGTTTAAGGAGACCAGGGAAGGCTTCTGGAGGAAACCTACGTAATATGAGCCCTGACATATGAGTAAGAGGGAACCGGTGGAAGTGGGGGGTGAGAAGGACTTATCCGAGAAGAGGGAACAGCATAGGCTAAAGCATCAGGAAACTCGGCTTTCACAGGAAACTGAAAGACTTTCAGAATGACTGGATTGTTGAGAGCTAAGGGGTTGAGAAGGTGTCCAGATCAAATGGGGCCTTGCTAATTTTTGAAGCTGATCTCTTTGGGTGCATTTAAAGACACTTCAGATGTATTTTCTTGATATAAAAATATATAAAGTTTTTTTAAATTATCAAGTAGATTTTCTGAAATATATTTACATCCACATCTTTACTATCGATGAGGGTTTAGCTTATTGAGAAGTAGATACCAGAAAGTTTTCTAATGTCCAATAGCAGGCAGACACTTCTTTTACTGGACTTTGGCAGGCAAGTCAGGTAATAACAAGTGGTACTTCTGTCATATGTGTATGTCGTAAACCACATAATTTCACCTATAATGTCTCAACATATAATTATCATAGATTGAGGAGAGAGGAAAAGGAGAAAGGCAAAGAGAGAGAGGAAAATTCCACCTTTGTTTTCTCCAAATGCATAATGAAAACTGAATCTAGGGTTAGGGTTTTTTATTTGTGTACTACAGTCCAGATATAGAATATAATTCAGTGTGGTTCAATAGCTTGAAATTCACTGGGTAGACCTGCAATCAGATTTATGTATCTGGCACCAATTTTGTCAGAGTGTTTTCTGTTATATGTTTCTGTTTTTAGACACAGGTCACTAGATATAAACCCTTTCCTAGGGAGTTAAATTTATGTGAACTAGATTATAAAACTTGGATTTTCAAATGCCACTTGTAATTGCCTGGGTTCCTGAATAGCCTCTTCGTTCAATCCTGGTCCTCAGCCCAGCAGTCACAGTTATTCTTTTAAAAAGTAAATCAGACCATATCACACTGTGGGATACAACCCAGAAAATAGCTCCCCACTTTAATCTGAGTAAAAGCCAAAGTCCTTACAAGTGCCTATACAGCTATGCCTGAACTGGCCCTCCTCCAACCTCACTGCCGTTACTTCCCTGACCTCATCTGCAGCACACACGGCTCTTTGCTCTTAGGTGAACGTGCCAGGCATCCTCCTGCTATCAAATTGCCTTTGTATGAGCTTCTCTCTCTGCCTGAACTGTTCTTCCCTCAGAAATCCACAAGGATCATTCCCTCCGCTCCTCCAAGTCTCCGCTCATATGTTATTATCTCATGAGGCCTTCCCTCTTAAAATTTCATCACACCCTTACCCTGCTCTCCTGTTTCAGCCATAGCAGTTTTCATCTTCAAACATATAATGTAACCTATTATATTTATTGCCAATTGAATGCAACTTCCATAAAGACAGAAATCTTTGTTTCTTTTGCTCATGATACATCCCAAGCACCTAGAACAGAGCCTGGCATATTTACATATGCTCATTAAATACATAATGAATGAATTGCCAAACTAAAAATTTATATAACTAGCTAAGACTGAATATTGGGGTCAGTATCCTTAATTTTGAGCAGAAAGAAATTCTGATTTTAAAACTTCAATATAAACTTATTTTCTGTACAGGCAGAACAAAAACAGATTCTATATTGAAAGACATATTAGCATTATTCATCACAATCTTGGCAGAGTCTGTGTGCACTGTCTTTTACGTATACACACAGCAAGAAAACACAGCAAATGTGTTTACTGCAGGAAATCACCACAGTAAAGTAATTAAAGAAGGAAGGACAGATTGAGTTCCATGGAAGATTTATTTCTTTCTAAAACTGGTATAATAATCACAATGGGAGCTATTGACTCATCATATTTCATTTAAAAACCAACAGAAGCCTGTTGGAGAACTTTCAGAAGACTAATATTCTAATGGATTAGAAATCTGTTTTCCACTTTGAAATTTAAGAGCTACTGTTTAAAGTTATAATTGCATATGCCAGAAGAAGAAAAAAGGCTTATAAAAGCTCATTCTCTTTACCCCAATGAACAGGAATTGATAATGTGTTGGTACTACTCTTTAAATGTTGTCTCTACAAATATGAACTCACAAGAAAATCCGTCCATTTCCAAGGCTTAAACTTCCTGGTTAAAACCACAAAGTTGTAAAAATCTAACAACTGGGTAGCACTGGGTCTCTCATTTATTTCTAATTTAATTATTAACTTACGAGGACCATGGAACATGTAATGATATTACATAATGAGGGGCTGATCTGGTGACAGGCAATGATGGGTTATGTTTCCTTCCCCTTAGTTCTTTTTTAATTTTAATTTTCTTATTTTTCAATTACAGTTGACATTCAATATTATATTAGTTTCAGCTGTACAGCCTCCTGGTTAGATATTTATAAAGCTTATGAAGTGATCCCGCTGATAAGTCTACTCTAGTACCTACCTAGCAACAAACATAATTATTACAATATATTTTTCTATATTCCCTATGCTGTCCTTTATATCTCAGAGACTATTTTAATATATTAATATGAGTCTTTAAAAGTAAAACCTAGATCAGCTCAATCAATAATTTTTGTATATATACTCTGATTATCACTGGGCAGAATCCACTGAGCATATAAAAGAAACATCAGATATAATATCCTCTGGTTTATTTATATCATATAAGTATGTTTACTTTTATAGCATTCATTGTGATCCTGCTGTAATGTAGTAATCGTTAATCACAAAGATATACTGTCAAGAAAACCAGATCTAACACTTCTAAGACCTCTTAGGTCAGCCAAGTATACCAACCTGTAAGAATAAGGTACATTGCTACTAAACACTAGAATTTAGGGAAAAAGTTATTTCACAAATTTAGAGTTCTCTTAATGATGAAATTTAATACTTGTTTATTGAATTAAATGAATCATTTTGTGGGTCAACAATATGGTTACAGGTGGAACTTTACCATCATTCACCAACCTCCATACATTCATTCAATTAGTCCTTACGTTGTTTATTTATTAAACAAATATTTGTTAAGTGCCCACTATATGTCAGACACTCTGCTAGATGCTAGGAAATTAGAGATGGATAAAAGTCACAAAACCATTGCTCTCAAAGAACTATTTTTTTCCACATGGAGAAGGCAGATAATAAACAAGTAAACAAAGAAACAAATCTCTATATATAAAAGCCTAAGTTGACAGGTCGCTATGACGCTCGCTGACCACCAGAGGACAGATGCTCAATGCAGGAGCTGCCCACTGGTGGTCAGTGCACTCCCACAGCCAACCTCCCACAGCCGGCCGACCCGATCGGGACTGGGCAAGATGGCCCTGATTGGCCCTGATTGCCAGCCAGGCCGAGTGACCCCACCCATGCACAAATTCATGCACCAGGCCTCTAGTATTTTCATATGGTGATAGTGCTATGAAAGCAATAAAACAGGACAGTATAATGGAATGATTGAGAATGGGATAGGGTTGGAATGGTGTGGTTAGGGGTGTTCTCTCTCTAAAGACATAACATCTGAGCTAAGAGTTATGAAGAGAAAGAGCCAGCTATGTGAAATGCTCAAATAGGAGAAACAATAGTGCAAAGGCCCTACAGCAGGAATGACAGAAAGAAAACCATGGTGCCATGATTGTATTGCGTGATATAGCCAATATCACCCCAATAAATTTAATTTTAAAACCACTGGGGGAAAAAAGAGAGATGCAAGAAAAAGTCAAAGAGGTGGGCAATGTCCAGATGAGATACAGCCTTTAGTGCTTTTTCTCTCTTTTTTCTTTCTTTGTTTTAATTTTTTTAATATTACAGGAAAACTTTAGCTTTTTAAACAAGGAAGGGAAATTATCTGAATTTATTTTTCTGAAAGAAAACTATATATAGAATGACTATGTGGATTCTAAAAGCTAAAAAAGAACATCTAGAAATGAAAAATATAATTGAAGCTAGAAATTAAATGGACTGACTAAACAATAAATTTGACACAGCTGAAAAAAGATTTAGCAAACTGAAAAGTGTACTGGAAAAATCTTAGATGTACTGTGACTCAGAAAGACAACAGTGAAAATATGAAAGGACAGATATGCAACAATAAAAACGTTTAACTAATTGCAGTTCCAGAAAGACAGAGAGGGTGTGACATGGGGAAACTAGGGCAGATTGCTTCCAGTTACTTATTGTAAAGATAAGGCAGAGAATTTCCCAAAAACAATTAACAAAAATACATTTTATTTATCTTAAAAAGATAAATAAAATGAAATCTACATCTAAATGCATCCTGGATGGACCTGGAGACGATTATGCAAAGCAAAATAAGCCAGTTAGAGAAAGACAAATATCACATGATCTCACTTAGAAGTGGAATCTGAAGAACAAAATAAACTGATGAACAAAATAGGTCCAGAGGTATGGATTCATGGAACAGAATAACAGATCTCAATGCGAGGAGTGGGGGGTCGGCGGGGGGCGAGGGGGGGCAGGAAGAGATTAACCAAAGAACATTTATGCATATATGTATAACCCATGGACACAGACAGGGAGAAAATGGGAGACATCTGTGATACTGTCAACAATAAAATAAAATTTTAAAAAAGGGAAAGCATTAAAAACCAGAGAAAAGGGCAAATTATCACCAAAGGAATAGCAACTTCTCAAGAAAAGTAATGGAGACTAAATGACAGGAAAATCTTCCATGTACTGAAAGGGAAAACTGTGTACCTAGAATTCTATACTTAGAAAAATAATCTTTTAAGAAATAAAAGGATGGAAGTAGAACACCGGTAAAATTTAACCAAAGGCAATAAGTACATTAATTTCAGGTAATAGAAGAGTGTAAGAACAAAAGCATTACTGACTACAGTGTCTTTAAAAAGTCATCATGCCTGGCTGGTGTGGCTCAGTGGTTGAACATCGACCCATGAACCAAGAGGTCACCAGTTTGATTCCCAGTCAGGGCACATGCCTGGGTTGTGAGCTAGATCCCCAGTAGGGGGCTTGCAGGAGGCAGCAAATCAAAAGTTTCTATCTCTCTCTGTCTCTAAAATAAATGACAACATTTTTAAAAAAGTCATCATAACCCATTTCCTATTCTTTCTTTTTCCTCCTAATTCCCTCTCTCTGTCTCAGAGGCAGGTAATTTTTCTGCCTGTTTCTCTCCATTTCAGTACTTGGGCTCTTCTCACTGTTTGGCTTTTCCCTATAGGGCAGAATGCACACACTTTGGGCCTATGGTTGGGCTCTGATAATGTGCGAAGCATTTCTGAAAAATTTATGATTTAAGAATTTTTCATAAAATAAAAGAAAAAGTATACTGGGCTATCTTTATCATAGCCTGACCGTTTGAGCCACAACATACCCAGAAAACTGCATAACTTTTGCTTCGTTAGGGATATTCTGAGTGACCTTGAACAGGTAATTTACCTCATTTCCCACCTGGAGCTAGATAAGCAAAGGCACTACTAATAAAAAGCCAATAATTGTAAAGTTCTTACAGTATTTGGAAAAGCAATAAAAACAGATGTGCTGGCTGGCTACTCACTGACTCGTCACAGAGGTTTGCAGTACAAAGGAGCCAAACCAGAAAGGACCTGATAAGCCATTGAAGGGGTGATTTCAGCCTCACCCAGGCCAGCTCCACATGCCAGCCCAGATCCGGCTGTAATTCCTGGTCTTGTGCCTCCCAAGTGATTTCAAAAGGTCGCTAAGTCCAACCCTGCCTTCTGACAGAACTGCACTCAAGGGAAAAGAAGTGCTCTTCCATACTTCTTTCTCTTAAACAATCTAGATTATCAGGAAAAGAGACCTCACTGCATATGTCTCTTATCTTGAAGGGCCAACTTTTAATTCCAACGTGCAAATAAAAATTTTGAGTGGCATTTCCTTTTGAAAGTGTCAAGCTGATCATCTCCTTCTCTCTGACATTTACTACCCAACATGTGATTTCTTCAGGGAGGCTGCCTGGAGAGGTAGCTGTGAGTGACCCTGGATACTTATGTAACAGCTCTGTGCCCTGTTTCCTAGAGCCTACCCCACAGGCTGGTGAGGCTCGAAGAAGATAATGCATGAAACTTCGAGAATGTATTATGGCCCTACTTCTTTCCCTGAGCTCAAAGCTCTGAGTAGTAAAGGTATCTCTTCCCTTGCTGAAAGGAGAAGAAAGAAAATGTATACTAGAAATGTCTAACTAAGCATTGATGGGTGGGAAAAGATAAAATACCTTTCATAAATTTTCAACAGTGAAATTCATGGGAAATACCATCAAGATGGTCGCAGAATCTAAGAGGAATTTATCTAAGTCCTTCACTCAACTTGGTTTTATATGGACAATGTCTGTTACAAGAGTGAAAAGGAATAAACATGTAACATTTATGTTATATGTTTATTAGATATGAGTAAGTGGGAAGTAGGCACGAGGGTGAGAGGAAGACATGAAGGAAGGGGAGAGAAAAAGTCAGAACAATTTAAAATGTCAGCATGCTGAACACCTGAAATTAATACAAAATAATATTGAATGTAAACTGTAATTGAAAAATAAAACTTTAAGTTCATTAAAAACCCACCACCACACCCCTGCTGGTCTCAAACACTGGCATCCCAAGTAATCCCCTTAGATTCCCACCCTCCCTTATTCCCCACAGGAGCCTCCTTGCTGGGTCCTCCTTATCTTGAGTCTATGCAGGGCTCCTCACGCCAGCTCTGCCTTCCTCCTCTGCTGCCATGCCCACCTCCCCCAGCCTTGGAACCACAGCTCTCTACCAGGCTTCAGGGTCCCTCATCCTCTGACCCTGACTTGATAGTCAAAAAGGAAAATGTCCTGGTCCCACTCAACCACAAGCCTTGTCCAGCTACTTAACTGGTACTCAGCCCGTCTACTCAAAACAATTTCTAAATCACCCACTGGCGCTCCTGATGCTGGTTGAAATGAATAAGAAGATACCAAGGCTCTAACGTTTTCTTTTCAAGATAGGATTAAAGACCTGATAGGGCCAACCCCAGTTCTTAAAGTCCAAGTCACTGTGTCCCCACTATCAGGAGAGTGATGAAGCACCTTGGAAGTTGTCATGGAGACCCCTCTTGTTTCCTATTCTCTTCTCGGTAGGCCAAATAAGTTTGGGAACCACTGCTCTAAGGTTTTCTTTTCAAGATAGGATTAAAGACCTGATAGAGCTGACCCCAGTTCTTAAAGTCCAAGTCACTGTGCCCCCTACTATCGGGAGAGTGACGAGGCACCTTGGAAGTTGTCATGGAGACCCCTCTTGTTTCCTATTCTCTTCTGGAACCACCAACATACTTCAGAACAACAGATAACTTTTTCATCTTACCTCTAAACAGGTTAAATTATTTGTGGCAGTAAACGCCAGCTCTTCACCAAACCTCTGGTTCCCTTCTTTCTGGGCACAGAGTGATACCCCCTTTCCGTGAGACTAGTTCCCATCACTAAAATGTGGTCAGAGGTGATGTCTGTCACCTCTTAGCCAAGATGTTTAAGAAACAAGTGTGCCTCTTGCACGCTCTCTCTTTCTGCTTGCTGGGAGTAAGTGGTAAGTAGGCCCAGCAGATGGAGAAACCATATATAGAAGATGAGGTTCTCTGAAATTTTATGTGGAAGAAAATTGACCACTAACCAGGAACACCTACATGGCCTATTATGTGAACAGAAAGCTCTATTGTGTTGGAGCCATTGTACATGTTGGGTTTTTTTGGATACTGAAGCCATGCCTGCACTAATTCATGCAACTGATATTTTGTGTTTTAGAGCATTAAATCACGTGAATGTCAGAATTCTGGACTTTCATCCTGGGAAATACAAGTACTAGCGGAAAGGGAAGAGAAGCAGGAAAAAGTAACAATGTGAGTAACTACAACATTTACTACATATGCAACCATGTGCCAAGCCTGTGTTAAGTGCATTATACATACTGTCTCATTTATGCTTCACATCAACTTTAGGAAATACCATAGTACTGTCATTATCCCCATTACTCAGATGTGGAAACTGGGGCAGAAAGAACACTGGAACTAACTGAAAGATGGGGGAGAGGGAAACTGGAATGATTCCTGAGTAGAAATAAAGATTTCTGTCTGTCCCCATACTTGGCTTTTTAACCAGAATGGCCCACCCTCTCAGTAGATTCCTCCTGGCCCCTATAAAGGCCTGGCCCCTCAAGGACTAATGGGCATATTAAGGACTTCTCTCAAGACCCAGCCCCATCCCTTGTCCCTTATGACTTAACCTGGGGAACTACTGGCATATCTAGAGTCCATATCTAGGGAAAAGGTCAGTTCTGCAGGCTCACATGGGACCAAGATCGTGGCATCATATAACCCCCTGACCTCTGCTGTGAATCTAAAACACCAAGGCCCTTTTAAGACCAAAGAGCCACAGCCCTCCATCAATCCATACAATCAATAGACATTTGCGGTTGAGAAAAAGCTCTGAGGCCTTTGGGAGCTGGAGCGCCCCTGCAGCGCAGGGCCAGCAGGCCACCGCGGGTGCCGGAAGCCGGTCCATTCTTGCTGCTTGACACAGTCGCTGCAGGAAAGAAACATCTGCACAGCATATGTTTCAAGGGACCTGGCATATATAGCATATTGTTCTTAATATGTAGATGGGGGAGAGGGAAACTGGAATGATTCCTGAGTAGAAATGAAGATTTCTGTCTGTCCCCATACTTGGCTTTTTAACCAGAATGGCCCACCCTCTCAGTAGATTCCTCCTGGCCCCTGTAAAGGCCTGGCCCCTCAAGGACTAATGGGCATATTAAGGACTTCTCTCAAGACCCAGCCCCATCTCTTGTCCCTTATGACTTAACCTGGGGAAGTACTGGCATATCTAGAGTCCATATCTAGGGAAAAGGTCAGTTCTGCAGGCTCACATGGGACCAAGATTGTGGCATCATATAACCCCCTGACCTCTGCTGTGAATCTAAAATACCAAGGCCCTTTTGAGACCAAAGAGCCACAGCCCTCCATCAATCCATACAATCAATAGACATTTGCGGTTGAGAAAAAGCTCTGAGACCTTTGGGAGCTGGAGCGCCCCTGCAGCACAGGGCCAGCAGGCCACAGCGGGGACTGCACAGGAATGACCAGAGGCTGCTGCGGTGCGGAAGGGAGTGGACCCGTCATGTGTTCAGGGTTTCCTAGGACCAGGGATGCCACAGCAGCAGCACAACCAGTCACCGCAGCAGTTAAATTTTTCACCAAGCACTTTATGTTACGGTTCGCACTCATGAAACAATGCACTTAAACGCCATTTTTACATGGCTGGATGGTGTCTTTAACTACTATATCCAATTTTAATGTCTAAGCTTATATTAACTTCATTTCATAACAGTCATATTTTATATTGTCCACAGTGTCTTTTCTCCATCACCTTAGTAGACTGAGATGGGACTCCAGTGCAATCAGGTTCACTTACTTTAATTCCTTGTAATCCATAGCCCGGGGGGCCGGGAGGGCCAGGCAAACCTTTCTGCCCAATATCACCCTGTTGGAGAGAAATCAGACAAGTGTAAGAAGATTCAGGGAGAAACAATGTATTATTACTCTTGGCTCTGTTCTTACTTCAGTCTGATCAGGACCTTCATCCATGCTGCCCATAAGCTATATCATGTTCTATATATAGCAGTGATTTTCTAACCCTTTTAAGCCACAGAATCCTTTGCAAAAATCGTACATATAATCCAAATACAAATGAAGACTTAAGACAGAGCTGCTTGGTGTAAGCAGAAGTGCTGGCCCTGTAGCTTCGTCAGCGTGGGCTCCTTTAGCTGCCCTACCCCCAACCCCTAGACACCAGGGCTGAGAGGACCACTCACACACACTGTTCTGTGTAGCCTTGCCATCTCCTGCTCCATTTCAATATGGAATGCTCATTCACCAGGGTTTAGGTAAAGAATCAGTGGATATTAATGTGATCAGTGTTGAATTTTTGAGATAATATGTAAATGAAGCAAAAAAATGCATGATTTCCCAGTGTGTATTCCTTATAATATAAGTGGACCCCCTATTTCTTAAGGAAAAATTTCTGTGGCCAACTGAGATTGGAAAATGTTCTACACCATGGTATGTGCCTCTCCTTGGAGATCTCTACCACATATTAAAATATTAAAGACACTAAGAAGTCCCACAATAGAGAGATTAGTTTAACTATACCAGAAGTTCCCAAATTATTATTTGATGGAATAAGCTTTGTAGAAATGCCAGGTTAATGTAAGTTACTGTATAAGTCAGACTTTTTCTTTCCAGTATGAAAAAAAAGCTATATTTTTTCTGATTATAAGAGGAATACCAGCTCATTGCAAAAAAAAAAAAGAAAAGAAAATTTAAACAGAAAGATGACACTGAAGAAAAAAATAGACCCAATAACAATAGCTGACATCTTGGATGCAATCTCCACCCACATAAAGTGAACTATGAGGTTAAAAATAGCCCACTGCCCAAATGTAGTTGATGGACAAGAAAAAAAAAGGATAAAGAATCTTAGTAATTCTGAGATCCTTAGTAACTTTGATTCATAAAGCCTCTCCACTTTTCTCTCTGATAATAGAATTCTAATTCACTTCCTTGCATTTTGGGCATAGATACATCTATTTGAAATCTGAATTTCTGCTGGGTGGCTTACTGATACCTGTTTTCCCTATAAACATGCCTGCTCATTCTCTACCTCACTTTTTGAATAAATAAATAACATTTGTTGAGCAAATGAATGAGCACTATTGACATTTTGAGCTGGATAATTCTTTATTATGAGAGGCTGTCTTGTGCACTGCACATTTAGCAGCATCTCTGTCCTCTACCCACTAGATGCCAATAACAATCCTCCTCCGGTTGTGACCCCCCCCCCCCGCCCCCCAATGATTCCAAATGTCCCCCTGTGGTGCAGAGGGGAGGACAAAATCTCTCTCCTTGAGAAACACTGGATTAAAAGAATAAACAGATGAATGATCACCAAATTGAAGGTGGCAAAAGGAAGAGAAATAGAAATGAGAGCAAAGGGAGCCAAAGGAAGTTTCTGTTACCTTCCATGGAGACAGTAAACCTAGACCCTTGCACTGAGGTTCTGACAGTGTCCTACACACATATGCACAATAGATACATTGGCTGGCGTCCTGTTAAAAGGCCACCTGAAGCACCTCTGGCCAAAGTAAAGATGTGCTTCTGAATGATGGCACAGCCTCCAACGAGCCTAGAAATATTTTGAGGACTTTGCACCCACTTTCTTAAGAGAGCCTGGCTTACTAATTTCTTTGGGGGAAGAGAATAGCTTTATGAACTTAAATGTTCTATTTACTGAAAGTTCACATGATATGCGAAAAGAAGACTTTTCATCAATAATCAAGAAAAAATGAGCAAACCCCAAGATGAGCACTTACTCTTAAGTTAATGTTCACTCGGTTGCCATTAACGGTACCTGACCCTCACACAGAGCGCAGACCTGACGACTCACCTTGGGCCCTTGGGTTCCTAAGCCCCGAGGCCCAGCGGGGCCCGGAGGTCCTCTGACGCCTGGATCTCCCTGAAAAGACAATGAATGACAAGTTACTGGTATTTAAAAACACTTTATGCTGTATAGTTAAAATAATAACTATACATCACATAAATTTTCATATTCAAAAAATACATATTTTAAAATTCCACACCCTTGAATTTGTCTAAATTATTGAGTCCATTTAACCCACATCACTTTCTTAAACTAGACAAAGGGAGTGTTATCTCCCTTTGATTTCATTTCTTATTGCTCTTTATTCAATCTTCAAGCCAACAGGGTCCATTTCAAAGCAATCAAGTCAATTAACTGCTTGGCAACCTTAATATATACTTTTTCCCCAGAACCCCCTTCTCTGGGATTCGGAAAAAATTTACTTCCATTGTGAAAAGAGACACAAATAAAAGCAATCGTGAGAAGACATAACCCATCCTAAACTAGTTGCTCTCATTTGCACAGCAAAGATTATGCTATTTGGGTTGGAATTGGCTCTGTGATGCTTCTGCCTCTAGGGAGGCTGTGACTGCCGGATAAATTCTATAAAGGCTTTTCAGATTCTCCAAAGAGTGACAGGTTCATAACAGGCGACTATCATCAGAAAGATGGTGAGACCTGGTTAGGGTAAGTCAGGTCCTGTGGTTAGACTTATCAGAGACGTGAATGATGATGGGAAGAAGCAGAGAAATAAAAATCTCTTCATTAGCCACCTTCTATGTGCCTAACACTTTACTAGGCCTCTTCATATATGTTATTTGATATAATTTAGTATTTCAACCATCGTGTATCACAATGATGACTAACTTACCTACCTCCTCTGGGCCTCAGTCAGATACGCAGATACACAGAAAATCATCTCTACATTTCATGGGGAGGAAAATGAGGTGAGACTAAGAATGTGAGTGCTCCTATCACAGAGTCTAGCATAGAGTAGGCACTTAGCAAATGTTAACATTCTATGCCACTCATTTTGCTAAAGAGGAAACCAAAGTTTGCTCAAGGCTGCATAACTATTAAGAGGCAGAATTAGGAGGATTTGGAAAAATAGGAACTCTCATATTTTGCTGGTACAGCCACTTTAGAAAACAGTTTGGCAGTCAATTTCTTTAAAAGTTCAACATAAATGTACCTTATGATCTAGTAATTTCACTCCTAGGTAAACACCCAAGGAAAATGAAAACATATGTCCATACCAGGACGTACATACAAATGCTCTTAGCAGAATTATTCATAACAGTTCCAAACTGGAAACAACCTAAATGTCAATCAACTGGTAAATGGATAGACAAAGTGTGGGATATTCAGCAATAAAGAAGAATGAGCTACAGATGCATGCTTTGGCATGGATGAACCCTAAAACATTATTTGCAGTCAAAGAAGCCAGACATATTGTTTGATTTCATTTATGTAAAATGTCCAGAAAAGACAAATCTATAGAGACAATAAATCAGTGGTTGCCTAGGGCCAGGGATAGGATTAACTATAAATGGGCATGAGGGATCTCACTCAAGAGAAGAAAATGTTCAAAAACTGATTTATGGTAATGGCTGTAGAACTTGCTAAATTTGCTAAACAGTCATTGAATTGTACACTAGAAATAAATTCTATGATATATTAAATGTGTCAATAAAGTTATTTTTGTTTTTTTAAAAAAAGGACCAGAGCCAGGCTTTGAACCTAGATCTCCCAAGCGCTTTGCTCTGGGTCTTGTTTTGTCCATGTCCTGTTAGGAGCTAAATACTTTATAGCTTTCAACAGTGCAAAATTCATAGATTTTAAGAAATGATGAAATTGTTTATTTAGAAAAACAGCTTATCCTTTACTTTTTACTTACAAGCCTTAAAATCCTTCTAGAGGAAACAAGCCTTAAAAGAGTGAGGAAAACTTTAAATGATACTTTATTACTGACTTGATTCTTTTCATCTCTATTTTTATATTACATATTTTCCTTTTGCTTCCATACCACTTTCATGATTCTGGTCTCCAGTCTCTATCTCTTTCTGTTACTACTTAACTGCTTTTGAGACCATTGGTACTAATTATCTCTTTAACTAGAGGCCTGGTGCACGAATTTATACACGGGTGGGTCCCTCAGCCTGGCCAGCAACCAGAGCTGCAGGAGGTTGGTTGGGGGGAGGGGCCGAGGGAGGTTGACCACCGGGGGGCAGCTCTAGTGTTGAGCGTCTGCCCCTGGTAGTCAGTGAGTGTCATAGCAACTGGTCGGACAGTCGGACACTTAGCATATTAGCCTTTTATATATAGATAGATACCTCTCTCCTGACTCCCACATTTGAGTGGCCCCAAGTTTCTCCTCACTTAAATGATCACTCTGATCATCAAGAGTTCCAAGAATACAATACATACATTTTATGTCTTGTCTTGTCTTACCTACATTTCTATCATCTCTCTTTTCTGGAGTACCTCTGAAGTACCTTTAAAGGGAGCATCTATAAATTCACCCAGTGAAGGTCTCCAACTACACCTGACTGATTCACACACTTGCTACATTAGAGTCCCTCTGGCAAAACAGAGCACAATTAAGTAAAGTAGTAAACATAGTTAAGTAGATTTTATCCATAATCATTAAATGTTTTGTCAAAAAATAATGGTCTTCTTTGCCTGGTCACTCTCAACCCCACCCAGATACAATGAATTCCTCTTTCATGTTTCTCTATGCTTCCATGATGAGATTAGACACCTGATGTGATACAATGGGACTATATGGCCCCACCTATGACATATTCTAGCTAAGGGAAAGCTGAATCTGATTCTGGCAGGTGTCTAAATCTAACTACCAAAAACAAACAAACAAACAAAAGCAAGAGAGGATGGAGAAACATGTTGAACAACACCATAAGGATACCATCAGCAAAATCCTCAAGGACAAAGACACCATCCACTAAGAAAGTGAAAAGAAAAAATGAAAGATATGTAACCTTTGATTTTAAAAAGAGATGCAAATTCAAATGTAATGTGTGGACATTGTTTGGATTCCAATTCAAACAAAAAAAACTATCATAAATTTATAAGACAAACTGGGAAAGTTTAATGTTAGAAATTGGGTGATACTATGTAATTGCTATTAATATTTTTTAGTTTTGCTAATGGTATAGCAGTAATGTGTTGTTGGTTTGTTTTTAAATAGCTCTTATATTAGGGAGACAAATGCTAAAGCTCTATATGGGTGATGTCTGGGATTTGCTGGGATTTACGGAGAGGAAGGGAGAGGGATGGAGAGTTAGAAACATTAATGAGAGAGAAACATCTACCAGCTGCCTCCTGCACAGAATGGGGGATACAGATAAAGGTTGACCAGAGGTTGGTAATTGTTGAAGAAGTGTGATAGGTAAATGAGAATTTACTAGTGTTTCTGCTTTTGTATGTGCTTAATAATTTTCATAATGTTTTTGATAATATCTTTATAAAATCCATGAATAATACCACATAAATATCTCACCAGTGAGGGTAAGAAAAGGTTACTGTGATGTTCATCCCTAACCAGGAGAAGAAAATAAGATTTTAAAGATAGAAAGGTGGGCAAAGAGGAAGAGGAAGAAGGCAGATGGAGATTGTTAATAAAGTAGTATTTCTTTTAGGAAAGAATTTGACACTCTATTTAGTTCATGATACTTTTCTTGTGATGGATTTTAGTAAACACTGCTGTCTCAAATTGTATTTATCATACTAACACACACATAAACACACACACACACACACACACACACACACACATCCCAGATGGGAAACCAAGTGGGAAAAATAGTTGAAGTTGTGAGTTTACCTTAGGCCACTCTCATCAAGTTTATTATTGTTATTCTTTTGTTCTCTTATTTAGTTCCCCATAACCCTCACCATTTAAAAATGCCTGGGGCTGGCCCTAACCGGTTTGGCTCAGTGGATAGAGCGTCGGCCTGCGGACTGAAAGTTCCCAGGTTCAACCGGTTAAGAGCATGTACCTTGGTTGAGGTCACATCCCCAGTAGGAGATGTGCAGTAGGCAGCTGGTCGATGTTTCTCTCTCATTAATGTTTCTAACTCTCCATCTCTCTCCCTTCCTCTCCGTAAAAAAATCAATAAAATATATTTTAAAATGTCTGGGGCTGAATGCAATAGCATAGCTGACCCTGTGGGCACATTATTGCCCTTTTTATACTTGAATTTTGGCAAATGAGCTTTATAAGGGTGTGGTCCCATGTTATATGTGGTACTGAAATGTTTACCTTGAACAAGTCCATTCTTATTCATATAATTGTTGACATATCGCTGTTTTATCTATCAAAGTATTCTTTTGAATCTTTATGTGAACATAATCTAAAAGAGGCTTTTATGAGACTGATAGACCTTAAATCAAATTGAAACACAAACTGCAGATGTTAGAGTTGGTCAGCAACATAGGACCAGGGTCATTCCTTGGTATATATATGTACCATACTTTTCAATTGATGGGAATATCAGGCATTTAATGGGCTGTGTGAGTCCACAGAGGTGTGTCTTTCTACTACGTGGGGTCTTTAAAATGCATCCTGCCGTTTGTTCTGTGTGCCGCGTGCCCATGCTAGGCTACAACACACAGCTAGGTGGATGTGTATAAGAGGAGTGTTGTTAGGACTCACTTCACACTTAATAGCAGCAGTTACACCACAGTGCAGCACCCATGGAACCGAAGGAGTGTATTTACCATGACATTTCAGTTTTGTTGTCAGTGGGTACAGCCAACACTCACAAGTAAAAAGAATTGCAACAGGCACTTGCATAGCTGGACTTAGCTTCCCATGCAGAATCCGAGGGTTGTTGGAGCCTGCAGAGGGAGCCCTTGCATTAGGAGACAAGGAGTAAACCAGAAAGCAAGTTGTGGAATTGGCATTTGTAGCTACACCCATCAATTTCATAAGACCATAGCTTAAGAGCCTTAAGTCCTACCCCTCCTTGCCACTTCCACTCTCTCAAAAAAGAACAACTATTAGGTTGCCTACAGCTTCCGTTTGGCCCACAAAAGGGATTCTAGACGAGACACTCCTTTCATTTTGACAGGAAATGGTCAAGTTTAGGACCATCTGCAGTACTTGTATATGTGAACTTAACAAATGATTTGGTGAAGGTTTTACTTAGAGCATAACCTTGCAGAGTGATTAATTTCAACCCCTTTAAAATCATACATAATATTATAATAATTCTAGTAATCACTTTACTGAGTCTTTTACTTTTTAAAAGAAAAAAGCAAAAGCACTATCATGATTATTCATTTTCTCATTGGTAAATCTTTGCTTTGGTTCATCTTAAAACTATTATGATTAATAATAAAATAAATAATAATTAAAATGTATTAAGTTCATTACATGGCAGGTACTTTTCATTCATTATCTTATGTGATCCTATGAACATGAACTTACTCCAATTTACAAATAAGGAAAATGATATAAATACATGATTTGTCCAAAACCATGCAGCCAGAGGCAATTCAAACCAAGGTTTGACTCCAGAGTTCATCTCTCATCTTCGGCTGGGGCTGGATGAAATATGCTAACTTCTCCATGGACTTTCCTCCAGCTGCCACTTAATGCAAACACATGGCTATGTGGCTGTGAAAGTTCTTTCCCTACATTGAGTCCCTCACACTCTCTCAAGGAGAAGAAGGAAAATATCCTGATTATAAGATTCCTAAGAGGCCCACACAATCTGCAAAGTACCCAGCTGTCTGAGGCTTCCCTTTCCATTTTCCCTCCATTGCCATTCCTCAATTTTGTGGTTTACCCCAATGTTTTAATTGGTCTCATTCCAGATTTCCTGCCTACACAAATTCTTATTCTTTTTATCCAATTGCAATATACTTGATTTGGCAGGAAAATGCATACTATGACTGCTATTACTACTCCTTTTACTTCTACTACTCTCGTAGGTTAGAATTTATAAAAATGTTTTATAGACACAATTCTATTAATTTCTCAGAATAACCCTGTGAAGTAGACATCCTTATCCCAAATCAAAGATGAGGAGGCTAAGTCTCACTGAGATTAAATGACTTGCTGTGGTCACACAGCTAACAAGTGGCAGAGGTCTCAAGCAGAGTAGTGATAAGGAGACAGACTGTTATATTTTATAAGACTGAAATATAACATTTGAGAAGATAGTGCTCGTACAGACAAAATTGCCCATTAGACTATCTCTCCCTCCCTGTTCCCCACACACCTTAATAAGGTTTTCATCATTATTTCTCCATCTGTGTCAATTAAATCCCTGTCACTCTTTGAGAAGACTGTAGAAGCAAGTTGCAGTTGTTCTAAAGGAGATTTTGTGCTTTTATTGTTTACTTTGGGGACAATAAAAAACAAATTAAATTTACTGTGAAAAGAATTATCTTCTTGAGAATTTTTCAAGGAACGGTACACTGAAGATTCTACTAAATGATGAAAATAAGGAATGCTTGAGTTTTAAAATAAGGTAGAAGTCAACGTGATGATTAGCAGCTGCTTAATGTTTCTTTCTTTCTGGCTTTTAAATAACATTAAGATATAACTATTAAGCTCCAACTACCACAAACATTAGTACCATTCTGGACTGAATGATGTAATGAGCATATGCAATGGTTTAGTAACTCTTGAATATCTCACTTGTATTGTCACAATGTCAATGAAAATTTTAGAGTCCTTCTTCTAAGCTTATGGACAAACAACCCAGACTTTGACCATGTGTATTGATTATTGACTGGCCATTGTCATATCCCCCAGTCACTTCTCACTGACACATGCTGAAAAGGGAGACAGTAACAATTACCAGCACAGATATCAAGGGGATGAGAAAATGATTAAGAAGATGCTAGGGAAAAAAACCCACACTCAAATCAACATAACATTTCTTCTAGTGTCTTTTCCCAGATTTGAATTTCAAAATATCGGGATGAGAAAATGATTAAGAAGATGCTAGGGAAAAAACCCACACTCAAATCAACATAACATTTCTTTTAGTGTCTTTTCCCAGATTTGAATTTCAAAATATTTAAAATAATTTCAGTTCTTCAAATCAACTTATCTTCTAGAAATTTAATACTCCAAAGCAGCAGTAAATCAATGCCCATAATAATTTTAAAAACTTGCTTTAGGATTTAGAAGATTTGTTGTTGATTGTCTCTTCCTTTTCTCAAAATCACCTCATTAAAGATGAGCAAATGATTCTCCTGTGCCAAGAATCTCATTGGAGAGGGAAAGTCTTATTTAGCTGAGTTTGAAACCTTGAAAATAGAAACACTGACACTATCCCCTAGTGACATGGAGGAGAAAAGGCTCTCTTGTACTGATATTCAATATAATTTTCCACTGGGGGAAATTTCCTCCAGTCTGCATGATGAAAAATAAAAATATATTGATGGTGGCATGGGTGGAGAATGTTAAGAAGACTTAGCATGTGTCTCCAGGGCTGAAGGGAACGTAAGTGTGTGCTCTTGGGGAGAGAAATGCAGAGCTAGGAAAACAGCAGAGAGAAAAGCAATACTGAAAATCATAACATCGCCTGGAGTGCAGCTCTGATTTTAGCAATCATGCATAGAACTGAATGGGGAAGTAACCTTGAAAAGTCACCTAGTCAAGTTTTCCTGGCTTGAATGTGACCTTTGCTGAAATCTAAAGGTCAAATCGTCTGGCATTTAAATTTGATATGTCTCTGGCTTTAATTAGTCCTGTTTTTTTTCGAGCTGATTGTTCTGCCTGTAGCAATTTTGCAGTCAAGTTCTGGGAGGTGGGTTTCTTCGACTCCAATTTGGAATCGTGGACCCTTAACTTCATTATCATGAAGTCTGTGTCCTAGGCCAGCCCTCCTTGTCAGACACTGTTCAAAATGGAGTTCCTTGTCCACTCCATGTCTGCCGATGGAATCTACAAATTCCGAATGCAGCTCTGTGTGAATCGCTTCTCTGTTCCGCCACTGCCTGTTGGTGGTATGCACATATGTGAGCCATTGCAGAGAACAGAGGAGCGATTCAGATGCTGGGAACATTTTTAGAATAATGGTACTCAGTGGAATTTCACATAGACTTGCATTTTAATTTATGACTATGGGCCACTTTTGTCAAATAAAGCATGCATTTACAATAGTTAAACATTTAAAGCTTTTGAAAAATGTTTAACTCTTTGGGGTTTAGGTTTATGCTTCCCTTTAATGTTTTCATCATTTAAGTCATGACGATGGAAAAGCTAGACTGGAAAGAGAAACAATCCAACTGAACACTACATGGTGCCGTGATAGTCAGAAGATGGACAGCTCTGGGGACTGAGCACCTATAGATCAGGCCAAGCCATTCTTTCTGCTCTGATTTCTTCATCCATTTAGTCTTTCACCCATTCATTCATATTCAGTGTCCCTCTCATACACAAACACAATGTAGTATCAAAACTGTTTATGTTACAAAGGGGAAAATTGTTCAGTCTTTATAGTTCTTGATTTCCTCATCTATAAAATAAGTGGGTTGTTTAAAAATGTCACAATATTCTGGAAATATTTAGATAGTATTAATATATAATATTTAGGTAATGTACAGTAATAATAACAACAACCCAACAAGTCTTTCTGCCCACAGACCTTATTCCAACCACTCGATGGGCAAGAGGTCCCTTGAGGGCCCCCAATGCCAGGTTTGATCTGCTCTGTGCAAGAACTGGCCTGAGCTCAGCACCCCCAGAGCTTTGGACCATGCTTCCTCTGTGAGGAACTAGCACACTGAAGGGGCTGAAAGAGCTCAGAGAGGGACATGGGGGGATGCACCTGCCTTTATGGAGCTCTGGAGAGCCAGTCCTTGCACTCATTCCTCTTCTAAGAGGCCAAGAACAAACTCTTACCCTCAGAGATGTCAGTGATCACCCTGGGACAATATGCATCTCAATAGTCTTTGGGGGTGAAAATACGGGGAGGGGGAGTTATCTGAGTTTCTCAAAGGGAAATGAGATTTACATAATGATTGTCCCCAAATCACAAAGGGTCCTTCTAGTCTCTAGGGTCCAGTACAGAAATGCAGGCAGTGTTACATAGGATCTTTGAACTTGACTTCCCCATAGAGGAGCAGGGAATGTGAGTCCAGGAGTCAGGGCACTGGATGAGTGCATCCCACTTAGCAAGAAACCAATTGTCTGTTCCTCTTCAGGGCATGTTTCCAACATGGATTTTAAAACTATATCTGCTTTTACCTTGAAATTGTAATTTTTACAAGAATTTTAGAAATCTCTCAGAAGCCCTTGTCAAAACTTGGATTAAATTCAAGGTAATGTATATAGAAGTGCTATAGCCACTGATGTCATAAGGAATTTGCCCTGGAGCACCACAAGGGTGCAAGAAGTCAGGGCCTGGCTTTTATATGTTTTGAAACATAGAAGCTTTGATTCAAATGTCTGTGTCATATGCTAAACATGTGTGACCTTAACCAAATATCACAAAAGCCCACCATAAATTAATAGTCAACCTTAATGGTTTCCTCATTTCCAAACACATTTGTTTTATAAGTTAATGCCCTAAGGCCAGTACTTTAAGGTGACTACACAGAGTTTTAATGAAAAACATATCAGCTATATATGTCTATACAACTACACACACATAATATGATTTCTCTGCCGTTTTAAAAGTCAAAATGGAAGGAGAGAAATTTTGCACACACTTAAGTCCTGTACTTCTGCTACCACTAACAACTCTAAGTAGTTTGAGAGTTTCACCTTCACTCTGCCAACCCAGAAGGACAAAGTTAAATGGGAATTAGACTTCTCTGAATATTTTCCTTTCTTTTCTTTTTTTTCTCTTGCTTTTCTTTACATTTTTATTTCTTTTTTTGTTTTTATTTTTTTATTGATTAAGTTATTACATATGTGTCCTTATCCCCATGTTACCCCCTATCCCCCCACTCATGCCCACACCCCAGCTTCTGTTCGTGTGTGCGTGCGCATGCATCCAAGTTTTCTTTAGAAAAAAAGAGAAAAGGCCACATAGAGATGTGAAGGCTTCTTTAAAAGAGGAGAGATGGTTTTGAAAGTTATGAAAAGCTGATGTTTGCCTTTAAAATTTCCTGTATTTTCAAATGATTGATCCAAGTCCTTGGATTCTAAGACTAGCTCACGCTCCTGACATGGCCCTCCAGGGCTAGTTTGCCAGGATAACTTAATTTCCCCCACATCGACAGAAACAGGCAGCAGAGAGAAGGAAAAGGCAGCAGAGAGGGAGGTGGGCGGAGAGAGGCAGGTCCTGGCTGATGCTCTCTTCTCCCTTCAGCTGGAAGTGAGCTATAGGCTGCTGCTTCCACTCAGCCCCCCTTGTGGGCTCACAGAGATACTATTTCACTTAAGATACAGCTTCTGGCAACATGTTGACTGTTACAAAAAATAGGCAGGATAAAATTTAGAAAGAACAGTGTTTTCCTTGATTTTCCACCCTTGAAATGTAAATGGAAATAAATACAAGGGACTTAGAGAAAAGCCGTATATGAAATCATTTAGTAAATGTTTTAGTCTACATGTTAAATAATCTGACAGTGAACATTCACAGGAATCAAATTTTTAAATGTTCTCTATCTGTGCCTAATTATTATTGCTCACAGTAAGATAGTAATGTAATAGCATAGTTAACATAATCAATATATACTTACATAAAATCTTTACAATAATCTACTCTGGAAATGTAAATGATCATACAATTCCATTGGAATACAAATACATTCCAGTATATATTTAACAGATTTTATCTCATGCCTCACTATAAATAGGAATAAGCTTCTATTTTTCTAACTAAAGGAATATGTGGTATAAAAACAAAAAAATTCTTTTCTCTTTCTATGTTTACATTTTAGCATTTGACAGATACTTTGCCTTAAAGAAAAAAAAATACTACAATACCTAAACTCAGTAAGGTCCCTGCACTGCCGAGGTGTGTAGAGGATCAGAGTCAGTCCTTAGTCTGAACAAGCCAGATCCTGATCAAAGCACCTGGGGGTGTCTGCTCTGCACAGTCTAACAGGCACTTTCAGACAAGCCTCTCCTGGACTCTCATGATCACCCTGACGGACAGATCTCCTTGGGACAGGATACTTAGTGCCATGGGTGTTCAATCTCTCATTCTACCGGGAGAGGACAGAGAACGCCTGCCTCATTCCTCACACAGAAGCAGTCTCAAGGTGTGGTCACTCCTAAGTGATGGGGCAGAGACCAAAAAAAAAAAAAGGCAAAACGTTGACATTGAGCACTTACAACATCTCTCCCTCATGACCTGGACGCATTAAAAAAAACTGAGTTGTTTTCAAGAAAAACTATTTTAAATATAATAATAAACATTAATATTTCAAGAAAAATGATTTTAAGGAGATTAAAAATGGTGGCAGAGTAAGTGGATGCTGCCCGGACATCCTCCCAGGAATAAACTGGTATCACAACTAAAAAAAAAAAAATACTGAGTTGGTGTATTCTAAGGAAAAATGCTCTCTTTGGGGTAATATTGATCATTCATTCATTTTCCATTCATTCAACATGTTATAAAGCTCCTATTGGGTGGCACACCTAGTTCTGGGGCGGGGAATTTAGCAGGGAACAAAACCAAGAGCTTGCATTCAGAAAACTTACTCTTATGGAGTATGCAAGGCAGGCAATGAGCAAGGTGATTTCAGAAAGTGATACCTGCTATGTAGGAAATACACAAAGGGATATTATAGTGATGAGGAGGGAGGGAGGAAGAGAGGGGAGAGAAAGATGATTGCTTTTGAATGGGTAGTGAGGGAGGTGAACCATCCTGACAGAACCAAGGCCTGGAAGCAGGGATGGCCTGAAGCAGTGTGTAGTGTGGCTTGGGGTGGGGGCGGGGGGGGGGCATTGGCAGCAAGAGAGGAAGGGGCAGGAGCTGCGGTCAGGTCGTGAAGGGCCTCATAGGCCATGGAAAGTGGCTGGAGCTTGTTCTTAGCACAAAGAGAAGCCACCAGAGTGTTTTTTGAGAAGGAAAGAGATAGGATCTGATTTACGGTTGTAAAAGAGCCCTCTGCCCACTAGGTAATAGAAGGCCAGAGGTAAAGAGGGAAGACCAGTGAAGAGGCTATTTTAATAGCCCAGGCAGTCTTCCCGGGTGGAAGCAGCAGGAGAAAACCAGCCAGAGTCGAGATATGTTTTGAAGGTAGGACTGACAGGATTTACCATGGGGCTCGACGTGGAGGAAGGAGGGGGAAAAGAAGGGACCAAGAACGACTCAGGTGTCATCACATCAGCGTGGGGTGCATGGGAGTGCCATTTACAACCTTACGAGGTGAAAAGCAAAGGTTCTATTTGGATGTCAGGTTGGAGAGACTGAGAAATCTGAGAGGAGCTGTGTGGAAGAAACCAGAGGTGTGAGACCAGAGCTTAGAGCAGGGAAAATAGAAATTGGGATGCCATTGGCACGTGGCTAGTGGTTAAAGCCATGGAACTGGATGAGGGCACCTAGGAAAGCGAAGAGGGCTCTGGACCGACTGATCTCGGTGCAGGAAGACAAAGCAAAGGGACGTGAGGATTGTCACAAGGAAAGCAAGAGAAAAACCATAATGTTAAGCTACCTGTTCAAATTAGTGCAAGGTCCCCAGGAAGTCCATGGATGAGGATTAATAACTTTATCAATTCTTTAGATACCCCTACTCTTCTATCATGCCTGATTTAAAAAAATACCAAAATCATGTCCCTCTAGAAGCTACCATGTTACCTACTTTAAAATCTCACCTTTGCTCCAGTGTCCCCCACTCCACGTAAACCCATTGGTCCCGGAGGTCCTGGTAATCCTCGAGGTCCCTAGATGGCATGATAAGGGAGAGAGTGAGCAACTTTGTTTGCAGTATTTGAAAGAAGAATGAATGAAAGAAAGAAAGAAAGAAAGAAAGAAAGAAAGAAAGAAAGAAAGAAAGAAAGAAAGAAGAAAAGGAAGAAAGAAGAAAAGGAAGAAAGAAGAAAAGGAAGAAAGAAGAAAAGGAAGAAAGAAGAAAAGGAAGAAAGAAGAAAAGGAAGAAAGAAGAAAAGGAAGAAAGAAGAAAAGGAAGAAAGAAGAAAAGGAAGAAAGAAGAAAAGGAAGAAAGAAGAAAAGGAAGAAAGAAGAAAAGGAAGAAAGAAGAAAAGGAAGAAAGAAGAAAAGGAAGAAAGAAGAAAAGGAAGAAAGAAGAAAAGGAAGAAAGAAGAAAAGGAAGAAAGAAGAAAAGGAAGAAAGAAGAAAAGGAAGAAAGAAGAAAAGGAAGAAAGAAGAAAAGGAAGAAAGAAGAAAAGGAAGAAAGAAGAAAAGGAAGAAAGAAGAAAAGGAAGAAAGAAGAAAAGGAAGAAAGAAGAAAAGGAAGAAAGAAGAAAAGGAAGAAAGAAGAAAAGGAAGAAAGAAGAAAAGGAAGAAAGAAGAAAAGGAAGAAAGAAGAAAAGGAAGAAAGAAGAAAAGGAAGAAAGAAGAAAAGGAAGAAAGAAGAAAAGGAAGAAAGAAGAAAAGGAAGAAAGAAGAAAAGGAAGAAAGAAGAAAAGGAAGAAAGAAGAAAAGGAAGAAAGAAGAAAAGGAAGAAAGAAGAAAAGGAAGAAAGAAGAAAAGGAAGAAAGAAGAAAAGGAAGAAAGAAGAAAAGGAAGAAAGAAGAAAAGGAAGAAAGAAGAAAAGGAAGAAAGAAGAAAAGGAAGAAAGAAGAAAAGGAAGAAAGAAGAAAAGGAAGAAAGAAGAAAAGGAAGAAAGAAGAAAAGGAAGAAAGAAGAAAAGGAAAGAAGAAAGAAAGAAAGAAAGAAGAAAAGGAAGAAAGAAGAAAAGGAAGAAAGAAGAAAAGGAAGAAAGAAGAAAAGAAAAGAGAAGAAAAAAAGAAAAGAAAAGAAGAAAAGAAAAAGAGGGAGGGAGGAGGAGAAGGAAGAAAGAAAGAAGGAAGGGAAGGGGAGGGCAGATGGAGGCAAAAAGGGGGAGAGAGAGAAAGGAATGATGAAGGGAGGGCAAGAAGAAGGAAACAAGGAGAAAGGGAGGGAAGGCAGGGAAGAAGGAAAGAGATAAAAGCAATGCCCAAACTTACAGCCACACCAGGATAGCCATCGCCTTTGAGTCCTGGAGCACCCACTGGTCCTCGCGGGCCTTGGGCACCCTGGATAAATCCCAACACCAGGTGATATCATAAGACTAAACTGTGGGACACCTGGTAAAACGTGAGCACACTACCAACTCAATATGTCAGAAGTAGATTTGATATGTGCAAAAGGAATGATTTGGATATGTTTAGAAGGAAATCCTATCACATATGGTAACTCATTATCTCTTCATAAGTCTTACTCCTTTTATGTGGTGGGAATCATGGAATGCATGTAGGAAATAATATATATGAACCATTACCGAGTGCTCTATAGAAAGTTAAAAGTGTTTTGAAAACCATGAATGCAACAACTGTTTTTATGTTTTTTTATTGATTAAGGTATTACATATGTGTCCTTATCCCCCCATTGCCCTCCACCCCCCACTCATGCAATAACTGTTTTTTTCCTATTAAATCTAAGAGACTGGTTTTACATGATTAACCTTCTTAAGAATGATCATGTTCAGAACACATGTGGTCACTTATTAAAACTGAATTTACTATTTTTCATCCACAGAAATCCGAGATGACTGCATACAGCTGTATGACAGAGAGCAAGAGCAGGGTCTCTGGAGAGGTGAGCTTTGGTGTATCTCCAACTACAGGAAACTGGTCACTTCTCAGAAGCAATCTATTATGCTATTCCAACTGTGTTTAAATTAAGGTTAAAGCTTTAAGCATCCACATGGAATATGTCCCAAAATAAGATGTCTGTTTCTCTCCATGCTTACACAAGGAGCAGGCCCACAACAAAAAGCAATAACTGCTCCCTGGTTAAGTTGAAAGAAAATTGGAATGAGAATTCGCTTTCAGTTTTTCTTTAGACATGCCAAGCCTATAACAAATTGTCAGCAGCTGTTGTCATTTAGCCTCTGGCACCCACACTGGGGGGTGGGGGGACGTTAAAACATTAACAGTTTACAAACATTTTTTTTCCTAGAGAACTTTATCTTCTCTTCTGCAAACATTTTAGTTAGCTTGTTACTTCTAATGTTCACAGGAATATCAGGAGATGGGGAGAAGAGAAGTGCTCCTTCTCAGGTTTTTATTTTGGACTCATCACAACAAACTTTTCAATGGAATATTGCCACTTGGCCTCTTGGCACTGGATTCAAGAAAATGTCGTGCAAAGTGATTCAATTTGAAGTGTCTCTCATTCAACATAAATCAGGGCAGAAATCTTAATCTGATGTTTTAAAATGGGCTTTTGGGGGCGGGGGGATCTGGGAGTTCTCTGAAGTAATACACAAAAACTGAATTAATGTGACAAAATTTCCATCAGGCATTTAACCCCCCAAATGCTTAAAGACCCATGTATTAGGGAAGAAGGACAGAAAAAGCATCTTTAGAGGACAAGGGACTTGAAAATGCTTGGAGTGAGGAGGCAATAACTTTACTAGCACCAAAAATACTAGCACCAATAATGTCCAATGATCATCAGTAGAAAATAAGGTGGGGCTTATAAACCCTAGCTGCATATTTAATTGGACTTCATTTCTATGGTAAGAAATAAGTAGAGAGAAGCAACTATAAATCATAAACCTAGGAATACACAGGTCCAGGAAGTTATCAAAGAGTATAAAAATGATCACCCAAATGTTCTTGATCAAGGTTGTATCTATAGTTTTAATTATGAAATTTGGATTTTCTCCTGGAGTTGTACATAACTTGGGTTCCCATGTGCCTCAAAGTCTGGGAAGTAAGGTTATCATCTTGTTCTGGTTTGTCTGGGACTCTCTGTTTCAGCTTGAACCTTCCACATCCCTGGAACCTCCTCTGTCCCCAATAAACCAGAAGATTGTCACCCTAGCAAGGATGACTGCTAACGTGATTAAGAAAAATGATGCCAGGATCCTCCTTGACCTTCAGAAAGAACCCCTACAATTTATATCAGTATATAATAGGTTTTGCATTATATTTCAAAGATGGTTCTAAGTTTTGTTTTCTTGGCCCAGCCAGTGTGGTTCAGTAGTTGAATATCAACCTATGATCCAGGAGGTTATGGTTCGATTCCCAGTCAGGAGGCAGCCGATCAATTATTCTTATCATTGATGTTTCTATCTCTCTCTCCCACTCCCTTCCTCTCTGAAATTACACACACACACACACACATACACACACACTTTTTTTTTGAAGTTTGAAAATCACTGATGTTAGTACTTGAACCCTTTTGTCTAGAAGAGACAACACACACACACACACACACACACACACATTTTTTTTTTGAAGTTTGAAGATCACTGATGTTAGTACTTGAACCTTTTGTCTAAAAGAGACACTTTGATAGAACTGAAGCCAGCTTCAAAGCTACATAACATGCTACTCATTTACTGAGTGCTGATTGTGGAGCCCTGAAGCCTGTATGAACACAGGGATGTGCTTGTTGCCATTTGGAATGTTAAATATTGCTGCAGTTCTGGGTTTTGCTGCCATGGAAAAATAGAAATGACTACTTAAAGCTGTCTTCTATAATTATTTGCATTTTCGTCTAAAATAACTCAGAAAGATGGATGACACTTAGGAAAAATAAATGATCCTCTGCATTTATGAAAAATAAATGATCTGTTGAGTTGGTTTTTTACTACAGGGAATAGTGTATTCTTATATTTGAGTTCAACAACATCCTGGAAGTAGAACCATCTCCGTCATCAACTTATGATGCGTTAAATCTACTTTCATCCTCTCACATACAGAAAAAATAAAAATAAAAGAACATAAATAAAGCCTACCTTTGGTCCTCGAATAGCAATGCCAGGTTCTCCTTTAAATCCAGGCACTCCAGGTCCTCCTCTATCTCCCTGGACATTTCAAATAATGAATTTGAAATGAGTTTCAGACTTTAGGTTGCATGAGAAACCACAATGGCAGGGGGCAAAAAAAAGTGGTTTGTAAAGGGCCTAATTTACCACTATCAGATCTTGAGAGAGAACATTCTTCTAATATACTGGAGAGGAATTTCATATCCTAAGTAAATAAAAGCTGTCAGTAAAAACTACTAAGCTGGTTTAGAGAAAGGCCACTGAAATAAGAGGTGGCTAACTTGACACAAATGTTTAGGCTGTGAGAATGTCTAGGGATGCTCTCAAATCTGAGTAGATTTCTTTTCTGTCACACTTCCTGATTATAAATCCTAGAAGATTCTTCTGAATAAATGCAGTAAATTTTTACCTGCTCTAAGGTCTAGAATTTGGGGGAGGTAATTCCAGGTAAAGTGACAAGTTCAAGACCAGGAACAGAAATCTGGTTTCTAATCTTATATTTGCTCCTGGCCTTCAGTTTGCTTAATTGTGATATATCAGGGTTGAACTACATAATAGCTTGGGTTCTTCCAAAACTAAAATTCTAACTGACTGGTATCATGAATCCCGCCACCTCCTTCCCAATTGTCTAAGAAAAAAGAAAAAAATATATTCCCAAGAATGCATACCTTTGGTCCAGGTGGTCCAGGAATTGATGCTCCAGGAATCCCAACAGGGCCCATAACCCCTGGCTCACCCTAAAAGCAGAGAAAAATGCTTATTACATTTCAAGCAAAAGAAAACTATATACAGGAATTATATTAGGAAAAACATAGAAATGTGTTCAAAGCATTTTAAAAAAGCATGACCTGTCTATTTTACAGACCAATGTGAAATATTTTTACATCTTTGTTAAACCACGACTAAAGTTATTTATGATTAAGATTTCACTGCCTTTCATAAATGTACTCAACTAATTCCTGAGTATTAGGAAAATTTTTATCTCTTGTGCATGCTTTTATTAGCTAATAAAAATTATACACTTCATGGTGCTTCCCTTTTGTCATAGACCAGGGAAGTCAGAGAAAAATATTTGTTCAATTATAACAATTATCTTCAGCATAAATTTTGGGGTATACTTGGTCAATGAATAATGTTTCTTATAGTTTATAACTTTTTCCTTTGTTATTTTGTTATGTTGCGCATAGTATGTCAGTCTTCCATTGTAAGTTGTCTCATATCCCATCTTAGAAGTAGAGAGCTTATGATAAAAAATTATTTTCAAATAGAAAAATTAAAACATTTCTCAATAATATTTGGTATCTCAATATTGAGTCTCAATAAAGACTCAGTTTGAAATAGCAAGCAGTATCTTTGTCCCACCAAATTCCCCATCACCAGAGGAATTTGGAAAAATATAGAATCCAGGGTTTCAGTCCCAGAGATATTTTTTAAAAAATTTTCCCAACTCCAGTTGACATTCAATATTATATTAGTTTGAGATGTACAGCATAGTGGTTAAATATTTATAAATTTATAAACTGATTGCCCCAATAACTTTAGTACCCAACTGGCACCATACATAGTTATTACAATATTGTTGACTGTATTCCCTATGCTGTTCTTTACTTCCCCGTGGCTGTTTGGTAACTGCCAATTTGTACTTCTTTATCCCTTCACCATTTTCACCTAGCCCTCCAACCCACCTCCCATCTACCTACCATCAGTCAGTTCTCTATATCTGTGAGTCTGTTTCTATTTTGTTTATATATTTTATTTTTAAATTTCACATATAAGTGAAATCATATGGTATTTGTCTTTACCTGTCTGACTTATTTCACTTAGCATAATACCCTCTACATTCATCCATGCTGTCACAAATGGTGAGATTTCATTCTTTGTAATGGCTGAGTAATATTCCATTGTATGTATATTCAACATCTTCTTTATCTGGTTGTCTACTGATGATCAGTCCCAAATATTTTAATTCAATAGATCTAGGGGCTGAATATGAATTCAATAGATCCAGGAATATGAATTTTTATGAGGCACCTCTGGTGATTCTGATGTAGGTATCATTACCTCCCCAAAACACACTATGCAAAGCAATTATCATTAAAAGAGAGTGCACAATCCCTACAAGGTGTTTAAAATGACCCATTTGGCATTATTAGAAGATAATATTAGGACTACACTATATATTTTTATCTCATCTTTTAAATTTTCAATTATTTAGATAAACCTATGACATTAATATGATAGTTTATGAATTAAAATTATAATTAAAATAAAACTATATTGGAGTATGAGCACTATTTTTTTTACTATAGAGATGCATAATCAAACAGTTTAGAAACTGCTGATATAGAACAGGTGCAGCAAACTGCAACCTGTGGGCCAAATCCCACCTGCCATCTGGCTTTGTACAGCCAGGGGCTAAAAATGGCTTTCACATTTTTAAATGATTGTTTAAAAATAGTGTATATAATATATTCAATTTTTCTCCTTGGCCTGCAAAGCCTATAATATTTACTACCTATACATCTACCAAAAAATTTGCCGCCTCCTGCCCTGGCCAGTGTAGTTGGAGCATTGTCCCATATAGTAACTGTGAGTTCAATTCCCGGTCAGAGGACATACCTAGGTCGTGGGTTCGATCCCCAGTGGGGCACATATAGGAGGCAACCAATGAATGTTTTCTCTCACATCTATGATTCTCCCTCTCTCCCCCTATCTTCCCTATTCTCCCTCTCCCTCTCCCCACCCCGCATTCTCCCTCCCTTCCCCTACCTTTCTCTCTAAAATCAGTAAGCATATCCTCCATGAGGATTTAATAAAAGAAAAAAAAGTTTGCTTCCTCCTGCCTTAAAAAATGAACTATTCTAAGATCATGAACTGACCATTTGATCTCCTGCCTCCTTTGGGAGAGTCACTGGTAATGAATGACTCCTGCCCTGAGCCACAGCTGAGGCCTCCTGCTCAGTCCCTAAAATGTTGGACAGCTGAGCACACTGGCCTACTGGGGCCCAGATTATGCCAATGCATGTATGCGCCCACCCTTAATTCCAAAGCTACAAGGCAATGACACATGACACACCAGGATTCTGGCAACAGATAACCACCCAGTTCAGTCCTATGGCAAAGAAATAAAACATTAACCTGTTAAATTTTTCACTAAGACCAGGGCAAAATTATGCTTCCAGATTTAATCTACTCGACTTTTTTTTAAGAGACCAATTACTGTACTTTTAAATACATAATTATATTCCTAGAAGGTATACATTTTTAAAGACCCTGTATTAAGATTTGATTGTGCTTTCAAATATAGCAGTTCTTCATCAAAAAAGAGCTTTATTTAAAAATACAGAAAAATATTCACTTTGAATAAGAGTAACAGACATAAAGAGTAGTCACTGTTATTAATAGTAATATAACACATTTCTTATAAAGTGGGATTTCTCATCATGTGCTGCCTGAACTACCTGCAGTAGAAGGCACTTATTTAAGAAAATCATATTACTGGTGCCCCTTCACCTACTTAGATCTCTGGGCATGGTGCCAAGAAATATGGATTTGTAACAAGCTCTTTGGGGGATTCTGAGGGACACTGGTCTATTGCTGTGCGAAGATTTTTAGGTTGATGTAGTCCCATTTGTCTTTTTTCTCTTTTGTTTCTCTTGCCCTGGGAGATGTATCAGTGAATATTCTGCTATGTGAGATGTCTGTGATTTTACTGCCTATATTTTCTTCTAGGATTTTTATGGTTTCATAACGTACATTTAAGTATTTTATGCATATTGAGTTTATTCTTGTGTTTGGTGTAAATTGGCAGTCTAGTTTCATTTTTTAGCATGTACCTGTCCAGTTTTCCCAACACCATTTATTAAAGAAACTATCTTTACTCCATTGTATGCTCTTGCCTTCTTTGTCAAATAGTAATTGACCATAATGGCATTGGTTGATTTGGGGGTCTCTGTTCTGTTCCATTGATCTATATGCTTGTTCTTGTGCCAATACAAGGCTGTTTTGATTACAGTGGCTTTGTAGTATAGTTTGATATAAAGAAACCATCCTCAAAATGTAAAGGGAGCCCATTTTATGGGAGAACATATTTGCCAATAATAAGGGGTTAATTTCCAAAATATACAAAGAACTCATGCAACTCAGCAGGAGGAAGACAACCCAATTAAAAAATGGTCAAAGCACCTGAATAACCATTTCTCCAAAAAGGACATACAGATGGCAAACAGACATATGAAAAAATGTTCAACATCACTAATCATCAGAGAGATACAAATTAAAACGACAATGAAGTGTCACCTCACACTTGTCAGAATGGCTACCATCAACAAATTAACAAATGACAAGTGCTGGTGAGGATGTGGAGGAAAGGGAACCCTAGTACACTGCTGGTGAGAATGCAGACTGGTGCAGCCACTATGGAAAATAGTGTAGAGGTTCCTCAAAAAATTAAAAATGGACCCAGTGACCCCACTTCTAGGAATATATACTAAAAAAATGGAAAAACCAATCAGAAAGAATATGCGCACCCCTATGTTCATAGTAGCATTACTTACAATAGACAAGATCTGGAAACAGCCCAAGTCCCCATCAGTATATGAGTGGATAAAAAAGCTGTGATACATTTGCCCAATGGAACAATAGGCAGCTGTGAAAATGAAGGCTCTCTTACCCTTTGAGACAACATGGATGGACCTGGACAATATTATGCTAAATGAAATAAGCCAGTCAGAGAAAGACAAAAATCATATGATCTCACTAATATGTGGATTCTAAGGAACAAAATAAATTGACAAACAAGAGAGGACCACAGACATGGAAGCATAAAACCGACTGATGATCTCACAGGGAAGGCAGGAAGGAGGGCAGGAAGAGATTAACCAAAGAATTTATAAGCATATATGCATAGCTCATTGACACAAACAATAGACAGGTGAAGGCCTGTGTGGGGATGGGAAATGGGTGGAGGGTGGCAAAGGGAAGAATGTGGGAGCCATCTGTAATATTCTCAATAATAAAATTTTTTAAAAAAAGAATCACTGGTCTACGAGGGATGCTTTGTTTTGTACCTGCTCTCATCATGCGAGTACCATTTTTTTTTTAGTTGTTCTTTAATAGTCTGGTCCTTATCTCTTTTTACAATTAGCATCTTCCTAGAGGCCTGAACTCTTTTAGGTTTGTCATTTCTGTTTCCCGACACATCCAAATGATCTCAATATTCTCTCTTGCTAAGTCAGAACACATACCTAATTGCTTGCCTCACAATTTCCTTTACTTCTCCCTCAGCTTCCTGTCCTGGATAGTTTATCAGGAATAAGTCTCTCCTTATTTCACATTTCACAGTATTGATTTTGCTCTCTCTAAATAACTGCATTATTGAACTCTCACTATGTGCCAGGAACTGTGCTGAGCATTTTATTAACGGTTTTAGTCTTCCCAACAGCCCTGTGAAATAGATGCTATTATTACTTTTTTTCTGTGGTTGAAACAATTGGCCCGGAAGGTTCTGGGGAGGGGCAGGATAAGAATCCCACTCTCCTGCCTTCTGTAGCCCCGCTCGTCATCCCCTCTGCACTGCCTCTCAGTCTAGGACCTTGTAAGTTGTTCAGCAAAACAAGATGCCAGAGAATTGGTACCTCCTAACTTTATCACAACTTCTGAATATTTGATTGTTAGTAGAGAGGACTGCAGGTTCTCTCTTAGAAGCATAAATATTCCAATGAAGAGTACATATTTTATGCAATCCCTTTATTCCATTCTATTGCGGTCTGGAATAGAATATTTCCTAAAGCCTTTTTCATTTAGGAGTTTTTGGGTTGTATTTGTTGAGGAGGAAATTGGAAATCAAATTTGCAGTAGAAATCTAATATTCTATTAAAACCAGACACAATTACAAGCTCCCCAAAGCAAAAGTCAGAGTATAAAAACCTTACCTTTGGCCCTTCGGGTCCCGGAAATCCCCTCTGTCCTTGATTTCCTTTGCTCCCTTTCTTTCCTTCATCACCCTGACAAAGTAATTAGAAGAATATAGTTGTATTAACAAACCCTCCTCAATTATATAGCAACCATATCAGGGCCACATTCTTTTTAAAAATATATATATTTTATTGATTTTTTTACAGAGAGGAAGGGAGAGGGATACAGAGTTAGAAACATCGATGAGAGAGAAACATCGATCACCTGCCTCCTGCACACCCCCTACTGGGGATGTACCTGCAACCAAGGTACATGCCCTTGACCGGAATCGAACCTGGGACCCTTCAGTCCCCAGGCTGATGGTCTATCCAGTGAGCCAAACCGGCCAGGGCCACATTCTTAACTAATGCCAATGTTAAAGTGATGTGCCCCAAGCCCAGCTCAGTCACACAGGTTTTGTTGATGTTCTTGATCGTATTGGGTACTTCAGAATTGTTCAGTCTTCACCATTTATTCAATATGATTTAATAAAAAAATCTAAGTTCAGTGTCCTTCTTTGGGGACCTTTGTTTGAATTCACAGTTCTTTTGCACCCTTGGCCTATTAACAGGTGGTTCTTCAGCTTCCATGCTATTTCAGCTTTAAAACATAAAATGAGATATTTTCCAAATTCAGCCCCATTTACTCCTCCATAGGGAGTATAGTTCTTTCTCCCAAAAGAGACTGATAATTCTGTTGGTAGAAAGATATGTGGGCATGAACCTGGAGCAGAGCTAGAAACTGGCTACTACTGTTCCCCAGCCTGGTTGCCCACTGTCGCTCCCCCAGAAGAACTGTTTCATCTTCATTCAGAAACCTCCCAGCATTTCTTCTCCTATAGCCTTCCATAAGCCACAGATCACCTCAACGCCACAAATCCAGTGGCCTCTCTTTCCAATGCACCTTCTCCTTGCTTGGGGGGTGGCATGTGCCACCCTTTGAAACCCTTTTTCCTTGGTTTCCCTAACATGGTAACTCTTCTGCTTATCTTTGTCCTGCTCTCAATATTCTTTCTCCAGCTACTGTACAGCATGAAATTCAAACCTCAGCTCTGTTTCTCACAGATATCATTCATTCTTACAGCTTCAGTTATTAATTCAAAGGTCTATGTTCCAAAAGTGCATTCTAGAATACATTAGTTCTCTTGAATGTTAGTAGGCAAGAATTTCTATAAGTATTTTTGAATGATGTTAATTAAAAAGATATTCTCTGTCCACATCTCCTTTCCCCTCTCCCCCAAAGATCTTATAATCTGGTAAGTCAATAAATAAAATTGTTTGAAATTCTACAAATATATTTAAATTTCAAATTCTCACATTTAAGGGTAAGGACTCAATTTTAGCCAGTATTTTTTCAAGACATAAACTTCTTAAGCAATCATTTACTATTTTAATACAATTATAAATAGAGTACTAACAAGTGTACAGATTTTACTTTTACAGTGGAGCCTTGACTTACGAGTGTCCCGACTAACGAGTTTTTCGAGAAATGAGCCGTCTCTCCGCCAATTTTTTGCTTTGAGTTGCGAGCTAAAATTCGGGTTACGAGCCAGCTTCAGATACCCCACTGCTAGTTGGCGCAGCGAACGTCACAGTGAACGCCACAACATCAGCCCAGCATCACGTGTCTCACTCGTTCACTTTAATGATTTGACATACGAGCAATTTGAGTTACGAGCTCCGTCACGGAAGGAATTAAACTCATAAGTCAAGGCCCCACTGTACTTCCCTCATATTGAATTCTTCAAAAGCTTTATATGGGCATTGGTGACTCTACATAAAAACTGCAGGGACATCTGGCACCTTGGAGCTGTGGGTTATGCCACTAATGGTCCTACTGATGAATTTAGATATTCTTGTCATGACATATAAAGATGGCATTCACTAGCATTTCTACAATGTGTGAAATAAATTTATTCCGTGTTGTGAAACTAAAATTGCCACTTAATAAGGTGATATTTCTTATTACTGTGTGAAACTCCATAAATAAAGAAAATTTATGGGCTTTCAGGTCTCAAGGGTGTATCTCAAGCCTACTTTTCCCTTCCTATGTGTTTTTAAATTCAGTCTGGCTATTTATTAAGAAAAACCTGTGTTGAACTCTTTATATAAGCTGGGTCTTATAATAGATGTTAGGAAATAAAAATGAATAATACATACTTGCTTTCTTCCAGAGCTCACAGGCTAATATCCATAACTTTAAGCCAGAAGTAAACACATTTGACAGAGCAAGAATAACAATCAGGTTTTTCCTCAGTTGGCTCCTTAGTGTCAGGACCAGAACACAGGCAGTCTGCTTCCCCGGCACTGTCAGTTCCATACCTTGGAGCCAGGTTGTCCTTTTCCAGGTGCTCCCTCTGGGCCTCTTGTTCCTGGAAGCCCCGCTTCTCCCTGGAGGAAATGATACTGATGTCTTAGCTGACCCTTTGTAGACAGTATATATCAGCCCACCTTGTCTCTTCTCATGGCCAGTGGGTTCTCTGCTGAGACCCTCCAAAGCAGGCCTGACCTTAACTCTACTCTCAAAATTAATTTGCAAATTTACCAACTTGAATAAATTAATATCAAACTCTAGTTTAGCTCAAAGCAGTTGGAAATATCATGAAAAAGGCCAATTTATTCGCTAATTTCTTTTGCCTCATCATTCACATTTGGTGGTTTGTGTTTTTTTAAGAAAACAAGAAAGATCTTCAGCCTTCCCATCTGCTGTTTTTCACTATTTATATTGAAAAATGAGTATTTCACATGTCTACTCAAAGTGCTTTAGGAAATCTTTATAATGGCCTTACTTCCTGAATACATTTGCAGATGCTTCTTTTATAGGGGGGAAAAAAGGTGTTCTTCTCTAAGTTTAAATGAAAGTGCTTTCTAGGAATCCCAGAAAGACTAGGTCATTGGAGAATGCCATGTCCAAAACACTGAGAGAAGGCAGAAGGTGTGAAACACTACTTTTCTTTTGGCTTCGTGCTCTCTTTCTCTCTGGAGTCAGTGAACAAGGAAATTTAGACTTGTGGCTTGTTGTTGTTTTTTAGGACTAAGTTTGTCCTGGATGGTTTAATTTGAGGTCCTGCAGGACCAAGGTATAGTGTGGTTCAGTAGTTTTTACCCCAGGGAATATGGAAACGTAGTTACCTTCTTCCCAGCAGCTCCATCTTCCCCTGGCACGCCTGGCAGTCCTGGGAGCCCTGTTGAGCCTGGCTCCCCCTGGTGGATAAGCAAAGATTTTATTTCCCAGGAGTTCATGTTTATCATGCACTCCCATTTTGCAGTACCTGCAATTAGATATATCTTATAGTGTCTGAGAAAAGCCTCTAAGCTGAGATATCTAAATAGTAATTACTAATAATCAAACTATTTGACCTTGGGCAAATTACTTAACCTCTCTGGGTCTCAGTTTTGGATTATTTTGTTTGTTATTGGTTTAATTGACCCCCAAAAAGATACATTAAAGTCCTAACCCGTGATACTTGTGAATGTGACCTTTTTCAGAAATAGGGTCTTTCCAGATGTGATCAAGTTAAGATGAGGTCATTAGCGTGGGCCCTAATCCAGTATGACTGGTGTCCTTATAAAAAGAGGAAAACACCATGTGAAGTTAAGACACATAGGGAGAATACCGTGTGGCAACAGCGGCAAAGATTAGAGTGATGTAGCTACAAGCCAAGGGATGCCAAGGGTTGGCCACCACAAGCTAAGAAGAAGCAAAGAAGGATTCTTCCCTACAGGTTTTGGAGGAAAGATGGCTCTGCACACACTTTGATTTTTTTTTCTAGTCCCCAGAACTATGAGACAATAAATCCTATTGTTTTAAGCCACACAGTTTGTGGTACTTTGTTACAGTAATCCTGAGAAACGAATATAAAAGTGACATGAAAAAATTGGGAACTTAACATCACTTCCAGCTCTAATGCTCAACAATTCTACTTGCTTTCAAGTTAATTTATGATTAAGAATAAGTTTTTTAATATATTCAGAGAAAACACATGCCATTTCAAACAGTATAAAAGTGTCCTTACTACATTTATTACAAGCAAAATATATTCAAGATAATTGAGGAGCATTTCAACTAAACTAAACTAAAAAAGCTACTGAAAAAAAGTACAGTGAAATTATTCTATGATTGGTAATCCATGTATGTGGACAGCTAACTGTATGCATTCTTCTATGTTATTTTATGTAAGGCACTTAAATCTCCAAAAATTTGATGTCTATGGAGGTCTTGGAACCATTACCCCCACAGATACCAAGGGACAACTTGCTTTAGGGGAAGTCAAAAGTTGTTGGAGGGAGTCCACACCCTTATGTTTCACATTGTTCAAGGGTCACCTTAAATTCAAAAAACATGCAAGTTGAGATAAGAGTTACGTAAAAGCAAGGGAAACAAATAGCATGTTGACATATAAAATTACTGGGTAACAGAAGTGGGCGAACATATGTTAGATTTAGGGAATGGATGCTTAGGAAATCATAAAACAAAGGAAGGGAAGTAGCCTTTACTGAAATCCTAACTACTAGGTGCTTTGTTTTATAATATGGCAGGCAATAATGTTCTAAAGAATCACTCTGTGCCAAAATAGATTCTGTGCTGCTAATAAATGAATAAGTAAATAAATAAAACAAGCAGCAGTCATTACAATAAACCTATTTTGGTTTTTCTTTAACAATAAAAGTTATACTGAGCATCAGACCCTTTTCTGAATAAACACTCTACACTGGTAAAGAAAGGAACAGTTAGATGACACATGCATGATCTGTATTTCATTTGGATATAAATGAAACTTTACATAATATCACATAAATCATCTAAATGCTTCTGAGCAGCATGGTCAACTCACCTTTGGACCTTGTACTCCAATCCCCACTGGTCCTCTAGGGCCTGGAGGTCCTAGCAGGCCTACTTCTCCCTAATAAGGAAAGAATATTTGAAGAGTATTTGACTAAGGCAGCAAAATAAAAACAACATACTCCTTCTTTGGTCTCCTAAGAGTTGTCTTATATCAACAAAATAAGAGAACACTGAGCTTCATGTGCTCAATTCATATATATACTTTACCCCACCACATTTGGACTGTGGAAAGATCTGGCCTAAAGTATAGGCTATGTATCATACTCAAAATTGATTATAAGGACCCTCACCCCCCCCCCATAAAGAGTCCCTGGAAATGATAGTTATATTCTAGAACAACTAAAATTGACACATGAAAAGTCAAGATGACCGATGATCAAAAGCAGTATCATAACCAGAGAGAACAACCTGAGCTTCCGATGATGTGCCCCGAATCAGGCATCTCAAGGACAGTAACAGCATTCTATTGAGCTGCTTCTCACATGGGCATTGCTAAGGAGTGGGCTTGAAGGTGAGACCTCTCAGAGAAGTATTTTATTTATTTAACAATGATTAATGATTTTTTGAAGCAACATTAAGGACAGCTAATTAGAAATAGGTGTCATACCTTTCCCCAAGGGATAAATAATAGTTCTAATTTAGGAGATAATTTGATTCCTGTTTATAGAAAATGTTTATTTGTTGGGTCATTTCTGACTCCATATCTTTAACTAACTGTTTTAGCGGTTGGACCTACTGTGGAAGTGCTGGTGAGAATAAAAATGAGTCAGTCCAAAGAGGCATGTAACCACAGGTAGTTCCTACTGATTTTACTGCTTGAGATGCTAGAATAGGGTCTTATAAGTAAAAGTAACAAAGAAAACAATAAATGAAGATTGTTTAAATAAAGCTTCTAAGAGCATAAGGAATATATATTACATTTTCTACACCACTAGGATTATCAGTAAGATTTTACATTAAGTAGAGATCTCTGATTTTTAAGTGCATTTCATCTGCTGCCTTCCAAATGCCTGCCCACTGCCCCAAAAACAGCCAGTATATTTATAGACATATGAAACTCCTTTCTCATTGAGAAAGTTACCTTGGAACCAGGTGAGCCCTGTCCTGGGGGTCCTTGAGGACCAGGGGGACCAATAGGGCCTTGGATTCCCTTTAAAATAAAAATAAAAAATGTAATAGTATTAGTGAAATTAAAGAAATGTGGGTAAGAGTTTCCAATCCTCTAAAGTGAGTTTAGTTCATGTCCCATAATGAATTACTAATAGTCAATATTAGTTGAATGGGATAGCAGAGGCTGCTAGGTGAATCATGAAATGCATTCTCCCTTCTCCCATGGTAAGAGAAATTTCATCTGGCCCACATGGCTGCCTGGAATAAAGACCGTATTTCCTAGTCCCTGTGGCAGCCAGGTGTTGCCATGTGACTGGGTTCTGGCCAATGGAACGGGAATGGAAGGAGTGTGTGTAATTTCCGGTCCATGCTAAAAGTAGAAGCATGCCTCCTCCTCCCCTACACCCGTTTTCCAGTGGATGAAGTGAAGACATGGTGTTTTTCCCATGGAGGAAGAAAGCGCACCCTCAGGATGGCAGGCGGACAATAATGAAGAAGCCTGAAGCCCTGATGAGCAGAGCCACCACGCCAGCTTGAGTTCTAAAGAAGAGCAATAACTCTTCATCGTGTTAACCCATTTCACACCTCAGTCACATGCTAGCAAACCAGCTGTACCAATTGGTATATATCAAGATGTTAAAATGAAGGTTTGACCTAGGTTGTAAGAAGCGATAGGCAGCAGACACTAAACTGATACATGTTCAAACATCTGACTCTCCCTCATGTTGTAGGTATAAAAGGGGGAAGGAGACAGCATTTATAAAGTTCCTTGGAGAAAGGAGTCATGAAATTTTTTCTTTGGAGAAGATGAAAGGGGTTTAAGTTGCTTTGTTCGGTACCCAATTCGAGAAAGGGGGTAACCACTTGAAGATCTTGATATTTTTTTAAACAAACAAAAAAAAGTGACTGAATTTTATTTTTTAAGAGCCCTCTTTTGATTGAATATATTGGTTTATAAAGTTCTATGAGTTACAATTTTATAATACATCATCTGTATATTCTATTATGTGTTCACCACCCAAAGTCAAGTCTCCTTACATCACCATTTATCCCCCCTTTACTCTCTTCTACCTTCCCCCTCCCCCTTTTTTCAGCCCCCCTTTCTCTCTGGTAATCACCATACTATTGTCTGTATCTATGAGTTTTGTTTTGTTTTGCTTAATCCCTTCACCTATTTTACTCACAAGGGCCAGCGTCTGACTCATGTCTAAGAAAGCTAAAGTGGACTGTGATAGTCCAGAAAGAGCTGGTGTGGGATCAGCCTGAGCATCAGGCCTTGTGCAAAGGCCATGTGAGTTTTTTCTGTGGACCAGAGTAGACCTGGAGCTGTTTTGAGTCCTGACCAAAAGGGTCTGAAAGAGTAATGGAACTCCAACAGAAAGAGTCGATATAGAGTAAACCTCCAGAAAAGCAGAGGCTGATGGGAGAAATCCTGGAGGAAGAGAGTCCTTCATCCATGTCCTAGGAGGAGCAAAAGCAAGGGCCAGTGCCGGATCCCCACAGGAAAGGGTGTCAAAATCAAAATCTGCCAAGACCAGAGGACCCAAAGCCATCTGACAATGGAGCAGTCAAGAAAGAATTTCTGTACTGAACCTCTCCTCCAGCCTTGACTCAGCCGGGAGGGAGGAGAAGCAGATACCTTCCCATGGACCACAGGGTCTCCATGCAGCTCAGACCAGATGAGAAAAGATTGAAAGGAAGATTTATATATTGACTAGATAATTTTTATTTTACAATTAAAACTGATTTGTAACTTAGAGTGACCCTAAAACTTTCTATTAACTTAAAAGTAATAAGAAAAGTCTATAGCCTGGTGATAATTTCTTTCTGTGGTACAACAAAGAAAAATCTTCCCCTAATGAAAAAAAGTTTAAAGGGATGATGAGAGGAAAAAAAAACTAAGATTTTGTTTTGCTTGCACCCCACAAACCATGACAGTGCATATAATGGTTACAGAAATATGATTATTTTATTGAAAATGTTATGTCCTTTCTCTAACTATATCATACAACTGCTTTCTCATTTTAAAAAGTACAATTAATATTCCCTTTCTCTGGTTGATGAAGATGAAGCAGTCTAAACAATTTAAGAAAGCCAAGTTTTAAGATATTCAGCCTTTATAAGAAGGAATTCTTCTTAACTTTTTCAGTAGTCCACAAGTAGCATGCAATGGGACAAAGAACCAAAAAATTTCCAAGGGATGTGCCTATATGTGCATACACATGTATATATGGTTATTTAGATTCTACTCTGTTTTATAAAAATTTGATATTGTCAAGTCTGCAAATATTTAATGAAAATCTGCAGGCCACTTGAGGGATATTATATGCTAGTTGCTGGAAATGGAAACAGAAGTTCCCTCATAAACAGATGAATGGGACAATTAATTTCTATAGGAAAAATAGAAAGATCTAATAATTATAGGAATTCAATGGATAAACATGTTAAATTAAGGATAAGAAGAAAAATGAATAACGGCATGAATTAAGATTAAATTTAAGTAGAGTTTAGATCAAAGGAAACAAATTTGTTTCTTGCTCAGAGTAATTAACAAAGAGCACATTCTATTCCATCTCCTACCCAGTAGGGCTTAGCTCCATGTGGACCTTTCTACCTTAAAAATTGTTTTCTATTGGAAAAGAACAGAAGGGGATGAGAAAACCAAAGAGGTCGAGGAGGTCTGAGGGCTTTTTTAAGATAAAGGAAAACAACCTCCAGGAAGAACCAATATTAAAGGCACCAGGAAGCTGCAGGTGGGAGGTCCAGAACTCCCAGGCCATCTGGAAAGACTTGGCTTTCTTTGAACCTCATTTTTCAGCCTGATGGTGGTGACTCAGCACCAGGAGCACCACGAGACCCAGGATGTGGCAGCACTGTCCAGCCACTTCTGGGATTAGAAGGTAAACAAATAAACTACAAAGCCTGAAAATGCCTGGTCACACAGTCAACCCCTATGTAGTCAAAATGTACAGCTCTTAAATATTTTCTAAGCATTTATTTATAGATTTATCTTGGCTTCTCTTGCACCTTAACCCTCCTAATGTACTACACTAGGACCTCTACCAAGGAAAAGGAAATGGAAAAAGGAGTAAGTCCAACTTTGCTGTTGCTTGGATTAGCAACAATAAACATAAACTCAATAATTAGAAGACAGTCAGAAATAACTCAGAATTAATGTCAACAAGAAGCTTTGGAATTATCTCATTTTTAAAATCCTTTTCTTCTCCCACTATCTTAGATAAAAGAAGCACTATTCATTCTCTAGGTAGTAGAATAATTCAAACCTTAACTCTAAATTTTAACCAAACTGATTTGCCATTTTTTAAGCAGAAGGGTGTTCAGCATAAATTTGGATATATTGGTTACTTAATTCAATGAGATGATGTAGGTAAAAGCATATGGTCAACAACAACTCTAGATAGGACTGTTATATTATCTTCATATTATTCAGATCTAACAAGATTATCCAGCTTTCCCAGTAGTTCTGGTCAGAAGATTTTGGAAGCAATTTCAGTCATGAACGTAAAGACAAGCTAAGAGATCTTTTCTTTATTCTGACCAACAGGGGCCAAGTGTCATTTATAAACTCTGTGGCTTGTGTCTATTCAGGAATGGTGCCCCTTAAAGTCAAGTAGTTACCTCTGATTCTGGACCTTGTTTTAAATTTAACATTTTTCAGATTGGTTCATGGCTAGGGGGTGGAAGTACTACATACTGGCATTAAGAGAGAGTGCAATTTAATCACTCACAAAGCTGCAAGGGGGTGGGGAATAAACACACAAAGCAACAGGTAAATAAACTATTGCTCCCGAGGGATACTAAAAATACAAACTATTATCCAAAAACTCCTATCCTATTAATTAGGTTTTAAGGTTAAAAGTTACAGCATCAAGAAATTCACTATTTTTTAAGTTTTGGAAGTTCTAATAAATAAGATCTCACAAACCATCTTATCCTTTCCTATATTCACTTTGGGTGTGAATTTCATTGCAATTTAACTATCAAGTACACTCATTGGTGTTTGCAGGACTGGCCTTCGATGAACTCCAGCATTGGGCCAGGAAAGGGCAAGAGCATTGATTACCTGTTCCCCTTGACTCCCAACTCCGGGGATGCCCATTGGTCCTTGGGGTCCCACAGGTCCCAAGTCCCCCTGTATAGAAAATAAATCAGAAATATAACAATAAAATGAAACTTAATTCTTTCATACTTTGCTAATCTGGAATTACGTTGGATTCAAATCTATTTTTATATCCTTAAAAAAGTTCAACATGGAAAGTTAGCAAACTCCTTTTAAACAGTTTAGTTCAAACTTGCCAAAATAGTTAATTATGTTTTACTATTTAGTCTGAATTGGTGAGAATTTGCACCAGTTTATATTTCTCAGTCATTTTTTCTCATAAAAATCAAAAGTTCCTGAATGGTTATTATAATGACACACTTTCTGTTAGGCTCATAACAGAAATGTTTAAAAGTATAAAATTCATAGAGTCCAAGGAAAACAGGATTTGAGAAATAAATTGAAGCAAAATATTGTAAAATTCTCTAAATACCTTTTCCCTCCTAATCCTTTTAAAATGCATTTTGAAAATTAAGAAATTCTCTAAGTTAAACACAACAAAATTAAAGAACATTACCTCTCCCCTCCATGAAATAAATTTGGGAAACAAAATAAATGCTATCATTAAGAAGAATATCATTTATCTATCCTTTGTGTCTTTCAACAAATATTTTATGTGTGAAGGCATAATAAGGTCTCTTTCGTGACTAATGAATGCTGCTTGGTTAGTGTGAAAGCAGCCATAGACGACACATAAATGATCAGGTGTACCTGTGTTCTAATAATACTTTATTTACAAAAACAGGCAGCCAGCCCCACATTTATTTGGCCAATGCTGGGATAAATAAATACATTTTTATGAACAAAAGTACATCATTAGATTATACTGTTTATACTTTTACAAAGTCCGTTGAACCTGTCGCTAAAACATGCCCTGGGATATGCTTCTCAGTGTTTCACTCTGTATAAATCCCAGTCTAAATAAGTATCAAGGAAGGAAAATGTAATGGAGTTCAGTTCTAATTCAGAACTGGATTATTCTGATTCATAACTTGATTGCCTGTCATGTGGCAGGCATTGCGCTAAATGCTTTTCATTCTGTATCTCATTTAATCCTCACAACAACCCTCTGAAGGTAGACATCCCCATTTTCCTGATGAGGTTAAGTACACCCCATTCAGTCGCAAGATTCAAGTCTACTCTCTCTGACTACAAAACCCAACTCATAACCACTATTCTGCAAATATTCAGTATACCCAAAAGAGAGATCCTCTTCTGTGCATTGCTATAGACACTTAAAATCTATATCAAAACTACTTCCTTGTTTTGTATCAATTTATGTATTTGAGAGCCCTTAACATAGAGGTGTTTATCTTATCACTTGAAACAGAGGCACCAAGTCTCTGAATCTAATATATATAAAAGGATAGAAAAGGAAGAAAGGGAAGAGAAAAGGAAGACGGTTTGATTTGGTAAGAGAATAGCAGATGATGGCTTTGCAATTACTCTGTGATAATGTCCTGATATTTCCATGTGTTTTCTTTGCATGAACTCCAGGTGTAAAAATAAAAATGCAATGTCAATGAAACCTAAAAAAGTTAATTTACTGAACTCCTAAAACATGATTCTATTGTACTCAATTTTCACTGCTCCAAAGGAAGAAAGCACATCTTACATATTTTTAAAGTATTTTGGAGCTGAAGTTACAACCAAGAGTTGTACTGCATCTAAAATTTGTATAACTCACTATTTCCCACTATCTCTGCTATTTAAACACAGATTCCCGGAAGAGATGGCTACCAGTAAATAAAAGAAATAAGTACTTCAAGATTGAAACACACTTAAGGTAATCTTGAATATCAATCATTATTCTAATATAATATATAATATAATGATATGCTTAGAGGTTGACATATAAATGACTCCAAATTGACATGAGGTCTCTGTTTTTTTGTGTATTTTTATATTTCCCATTCTCTGGCATCATTCCCTTCCCACTGTATTTAGGACATTATCAGCCTCCAGTAGCTTCTATCACTGGCCTCATCCCTACTTCTAATCTGGATATAATTTGTAGCTATTTTAAAGAAGACAAGTAACTAGTGAGAAGAAGGCAATGGCAGGTAGGCCGCAGGGTTGAACATGATTTTCCAGAACACCAGTGTCAGACATAGCCATTCTCTGTGGTGAAGCAAAACCTCTCCATAGTCATGTCTGAGCATAGACAGAAACAAAACAATGTCCATATTTCTCAAAAGAGATCAAACATCCTCCTAGCCAGTGATGGCGAACCTATGACACACGTGTCAGAAGTGACACGCGAACTCATTTTTTTGGTTGATTTTTCTTTGTTAAATGGCATTTAAATATATAAAATAAATATCAAAAATATAAGTTTTTGTTTTACTATGGTTGCAAATATCAAAAAATTTCTATATGTGACACGGCACCAGAGTTAAGTTAGGGTTTTTCAAAATGCTGACACGCCGAGCTCAAAAGGTTCGCCATCACTGTCCTAGACCTATACCGACTGAAACAAATAACTGCTACTTCTTTACCAATTGCAACTAGCCTGGCTCCATCTTTCTCTCCTCCTAGGTAAGATTCATTAAAATGCCCAAACTTAAAATTACCCCCACTTCCTGAGAGCATCCAGTTCAGAGCCAATTCATACTTTCTTAGACACTCGCCCAAGCCACCTAATATATAAACCCAAATTCTATGAAAAAAAAATCTCTCATCTTACTGAGTTGTGATAGGTTCCCAATGCAGTGTGGCCTCTTTCACAGCAGAATCAATAAACCTAAATTTGTTCAATTATAGGTGGATTCCTGTTGATCCTTGCTGGAGAACATCAATGCTAGTTTTCTTAAATGAGTTTTCTTTCAGCCTCCTTTTAAAGTAATATTTTTTAGTGGGAGCCTAAGGTTGGATATCGCTTCTGTAATGAGGTCAAGTCATGTTTCAACAGCTATTTTCTTAACTAAGTAGAGGTCTATTCTGCTAATGTTTGGCTTCAAAGCTGCTTGGCTGACGATAGGGATACTGGAAGTCAGAACCCAAATAAATGAGACATTACTATAAATATATAACATGGGAATTTCCAGATAATAATTCATCTCTACAATAATATACCTTGCATATACTTGATTTACAACTAAGTTGACACCTGTGTGGTGTGGTTGTCAGGTTGTATACAGTTTATAAATCTACATACATAACAAACATTTTTAAAAACAATTTTACTGGCTCTCTTCCATCCTATATCCTATATGTATTACCTTGTCCCCTTTGATTGACAGGCCTTGTAGTCCTTGTGGGCCAATTGGACCTTCAGAACCTTTTTCACCCTGAAAATATATGAGAGCGACATCAGTGCACTAATAAAAATCAGAATTTTAAAACAGTTAAAGCATTCAAAGCAACCAAATTTACAGCTCACTGCAAGTGGGTAATTCTAACTGACACCAAGATTTGTAACTTGCAAAAAAAAAATTAGTCTTAACTCTTAAATAGGAGGTACTCTGTCCAAGCAGAACACATATGAAATACCGCTAAGGTTGGAAAAGAGCTCTATTTCCAAAATAGTCAGAAATATCTGGGGATGAGGAACCTAATCAATCACAGAGTACAACTCGCTGAGTCAGTCCTCTGTCTCAACAGTGCTTTAACTATACCCGTCACACAATGGAAATGTGTCCCTCACATTAGTATATGAACTAATACTTGCTATGGTTAAATTATTAAATGTTTTATATCAGAATTCATACACATTCATTGAAAATTTAGTTTTAAAATAATTAATGTAAAATCTTCTTGGATTGAATCACATGACCTATGTAATGTAATATCAATGAAGTCATCACACTGCATTGGTATGAAAAATAAACCATATAAGCAATCAAAAATAGTATTCATCTCATGAATTTATTTGAACCGTGAGTAAAATCAAAGGACATTTGCAAGAAACATAGAAAACAGGAAAATATCCTTTGTGTTTCTATGTATTCACGGTATAATCACTTAAGTCCTACATCATGGTAAGCAGCCCCAAGGAGCACATATAGAAAACTCCCTTTGGTCCTGCTGATTGGGGAATAAAGTAGTCTGAAAAGTGGGTTCTTCTGGTCATTTCCACAGAACATAATTACATACAGCCGACCCTAAAACAACCCTGAATATATTGGGTTATTTGTTTGAAGAGATAGAGGGCAATGCACTGTGTGGGTTACTATGAGCAAGAGTGTATCTGTATATCATGCAGTTGAACTTGTCACGAAGACATGCCCTCCTGTATGCTTCTTAGTGTTTCACATATTTATTTCTCATTTATTTTACTAGATGCCCTGGGGTCCCTCGGCCTGGCCTGTGAGGATCGGGCCGAAACTGGCTCTCTGACATCCCCTGAGGGGTCCCCGATTGCGAGAGGGCAGTTCTCGGGTGACGCACCCCAGAATCAGGCTCCTTCCTCTCTGGTTCTGGGTATGTCACCCGAGAATTGCAGCTGCCAAGTCATCACAGCTCGACAGCTCCTGCGTTTAGCATCTGCCCCCTGGTGGTCAGTGCACGTCATAGCTACTGGCCAGGCACTTAGGCTTTTATATATATAGACTAGAGGCCCGGTGCACAAAAATTTGTGCACTCACCGGGGAGGGGGGGGGGGCCCCC
>NW_005368341.1:2822461-2829974 GCF_000412655.1 Myotis brandtii | reverse complement strand
GCCATCTTGGCTGGCAGTTAATTTGCATATCGCCCTGATCAGCCAATGGGAAGGGTAGCGGTCGTACGCTAATTACCATGTTTCTCTTTTATTAGATAGGATAGTAAAAAAAAATAGATTATAAAGAGAAGTAATTCTGTCTATTTAAGTTTTCCAGGTTGTTTGGGCTACACATATATAAAAATTTACTACATAACAAAAAATAATTCAAGAAACTATGTATTATAAATCATTCTGAAATGTAGTGCTAAATTGCTAGCCTCTGTATCTGATAGTGACATATTGGTTAGTCAAGGGCATTACTAAAGTCCCCTTTACCTAACATATCATTTTCATTTATTATGACAAGTTAAAATGTGTTAGTTAAAAGGGGCCTCTCTGAAAATTCAACTCAGCAGTCTCTCAAAACTTAGTATGAATTATTTGTTGTAGCTAATTAATTTTCCTCTACCTGAAATATGGTTTTCTCATAGGTCATTGAATATTGATCAAGACAGGAGAGGCTAAGAATGAGATGTAGTTTTAGAGCGTGCAGCAGCAATACTGAGAAGGTCAGAACTTAGGGACCTGACTGAATACCGTGGAAGGTCTTAGTCGCTTAGAAAAGAATGCATGCTTCTCTGGGCAGTGTGTGTGCATGCACATGTGTTTGGGGGAAAAGCTTTAGAAAAGAAGGAAAAAGACTCCAAAATTTATCCTTACTCTCAAATTTTGTTGATGCCACCCAAAGTATCTTGGAAAATCATTTCCCATGTGGCCTTTGGCAAAGGTGCCACAGATTTCGAGTAAACAGCCTAGACAAGGGATCAGCAAACTAAAGCCCAATGGCCAACTCCAGCTCTCTGCCTGTGTTTTGTAAAATATAGCTTTACTGGAACACAGCCACACTCATTCATTTAAACTACATTGTTTATGGCTGCTTGCATGCTACAACAGCAGAGTTAAGTAGTTGCAACACATACCATATGGCTCACAAAGCCTAAAACATTTACTGCCTGGCCTTGAAAGAAAAAATTTGCCAACCCCTGGTCTAGAGGAACTTGAGCTCCAAGAATTATATATGGGAAGCAGTGGAGACATTTAAATTCTCAATTGCCAGGTAAAAGATTGGTTTTTCATACCATTTTGCTCCTTATAGTAATAAGCTAATTTCTTTTTTATTATACTAAAGGCAATGCTGTTACAAATTGGTTTCTTGTCTACGTTTCACAAAAACAAAGCTGAGAGTAAAGCTTCGTCATAGCTACACACTGTAACTCAACTACTGGGCGTAAAGAGGCCATCACTGTGCTTTAATGACTCCAGTCCAAGAGATTTTTCTAAGTTCACACACAATAATTATATAAAGTAGAAGTCTGTCAATGACTCACTTATGATTGCAAAATTCACTGTCGTTTCATTGTAAGGGGAAATTTACATATTCCTTCATTTAATAGGGTGAAGTTGGTCAGGAAAATACTTGACTTCTGATAACTGGACACAGTTTTTAAAATTTGTAATTCATGACCATGCAAGACAAAGCACTTTTCCTAGTACAGAAAGTCTTGTTACCTTTGGTCCTGGGAAGCCTTCTCCTGGTAAGCCCCTCTCTCCTGGCATTCCCTCGGGACCACGGGGACCCTGGATGGGATAAAAGGGAATGAAGAATAAAGAAGAGAGAAAGGATCATGGGAGGAGGGGAAAAGGACCACGGGGACCCTGGATGGGATAAAAGGGAATGAATAAAGAAGAGAGAAGGATCATGGAAGGAGGGGAAAGGGAAGGGAGGAGAGGAAGGGGAACAAAATGGTTATATTTCAGTTCACATGGGCATGACGTAGTCCTATTAAAGTCATTAGTTAATGACTTTAGTAAGCTTCATAATAATCAGGAGAATTATAGCTGTGAAGAATAATATTCCCATCGTATTAAATACTTATTCCACTTGGTTGGCATCTGATTATCTATTCTGGTGTCCTCAAATTAGTGGGAAATGGAAATTAAGTGATGTGTTAGAATAAGGTACAGAAAATAAATCCGATGAGGAAAGGCTAACTTCGAGGACTGCATGGCTGGAGACGGATGCAGAGTAATTTCAGAGTTGAATTATGGGGCATGGGGGGACTGTGAAGAAATCACTGCACAGCTGGTTAAAATACTGAATTCTGTTTACATATGTTTTAATTTCTATCCTCATAAATTTGGACTCAAACTTGAAATCTTTCAAGAACTAGTTGAATCCACTGGAGATTTATGTGTGCATAGAAATCTGGATCAAGGGAAGCATGATTTTCAATCTCAATGATTAAAATTAAGAAGTCCATGTAACCGTTGCTCAGAAAGGCACTAGAAAAGGTGCGAACTTCTCACATAAGAAAAACAACAGTTTCAGGCATTGACGTGGACTGACTGGAAAGGTACTCACCGAATAATAAAAAACAACAGTAATGCACTCACTTAAACACTAGGAATTTTAAAAGGCTACATACACACTTTCCCACTCCATCTTCTTGGCCAGCAGGCCAAAAAGTAGAACAGAGACTAACAACAGGAATCTTAGAAGCCCAGACTGGAGCTTTCCCTTGAATGGCTCTAAAAAGATAATTAGGGCTCACTTGCCAGGGATGTAAACCTGAGACAGAATGACCTTGGAGCTGGATACACAGTCATCCAGGGTCATTTAAGAGATGCTTTCTGGTAAAGCCTGGAAGCAGAACCAGGATGGAGCATTATGCTAATCAGTGACTAAGCACCGTTATGGATTTGTAAGAAAAAAAGCTTACAGCAAAGCTTATAAGAATTGTATATCAGTATTTGTTTTTTATGTTTTTTACATATATTTTTATTAATTTCAGAGGGAGAGGGGGGAGAGATAAAGACAGAGAGAATCATTGATCGGCTGCCTCCTGCACGCCCCACATTGGGGATCGAGCCTGCAACTGGGCATATGTCCTGAACGGGAATTGAACCATGACCTTCTGGTTCATAGGCCAACATTCAACCACTGAGCCACACCATATGTGATATATTCCCCCCCCCAATATGATATATTTTAAAAGACAGTCTTCTTTAATATTTATGCATAGCCAATTTAGTAAAGACTTTAATTAAAATAAAAAGCTAACATTTAATTCCATTTAAATTGTTATGTTTATGGGAAAACCTAGTTTTTAGCAATCCAAGTTCTTAAAGCATTAATATTCATGACAGCTTATTCTAATGTTAGAGCAATTAACTAAGGGGAAAATAAATATGACATGAAAACTGGATTGTAAACTAAACAATGTCTAACATCACACACTATGACAAGAAAATATATTGACTGATTATCATTTTCCCCAATGATATGACATATAAAAATATCACAATGTACATTAAATGGTAAATAAGTCTATTTTCCAGTTTATTCCATTTTTTTCTTTTATTCGACAAATATTTACCAAATGCCTAACAGGTGCAAGGCTCCATCCTAGGTTCTAAGAGGATCAGACCAACCTGCTTTCTGTCTCATGGAGTTTAGAGTCTTGCATGATCATTAAAAGCAGATTCTGGTGTCCTTTGGACTGAGGTTCAAGTGCCAGCTCTGCTAGGTAGTATTGGCAGTGTGACCTTACACAAATAAGTTCCTCTCTCTAGAGCTCAGCAAACTCATCACAATGGTGGTAGCAACAGTACCTACCTCAACCTCAGTATTACTGTAAGGACGAAGTCAGAGAGATTTAAAGCTTCTACAAATGAAGCACTCAATAAATATCTGCTAGCACTATCAAAATTATTTTCCTTGAGTGCTGCAGTTGCTAAGACTGTCCTTTTATGGACATTTTGACAAAGAAGGTATTCTCCGCATGAATGGGTGACATTAAGTAAGGAGAGAGGCACGCTGCACAGAACAAACGCGGACCCTTTCCTCCCACATTTCTAGAATACCTCAACTAAGGTGAAAGTGAAAATAATGGCGGCTTTTAGGAGCCATATGTTCCAAACTGCTGAGAAAAGAGAGCGAATGCTAGTGAAAAATCACGTAGGAGCATTTAAAAATACAGAGAGCCAAGGTTCAGTTACTGCAAACCGTCAGGGTAGTATTCCACACCACCACTACATTCTCAAGTTTTCTAGTTGAGTGGTCAGGATAAGAGATGATTGTTAACCTCAGAAGAGAAAGAGCAGGTACTGGGTTAGATTAACTATAGTTTTAATTTATTAAGACAGCACCAATGGAACATTTTTAAAGGACAGAAATGCTTCTATAAAAAACTCAGTATCCTTTTCAAAGGCCATGAAAATCAATTACAACTATGGCGTACTTATTTGGTGTCTAATGAACACCTCTAATGAAAAAATATAATGGAGGAACCTAATTATCGGTTAACACATTCTGGTTGGTGAAATGCTTTATTTGAAACATTAGCAAGATAAAGTATAATTATCCATTATTTTCTTACTTTCCTTAATAATCTAAATAGTGTGGACAATAAACAAAGTGGTTATAATATATATTGCAAGCATTAAAGGTAAATATCTTAAATAATAATTGTCTATAATATTCACACATGCCATGTCCTTTATTTTTAACTTCAAAGTAATTACAGTTCTACTTCACGGAGTATTTTCCTTTTACTGATAGCTCTTGAAATAACCTTGCACATAAAACAAACAGATCACCTGAGATTCTGAATCAATTTATTTTTCATGAATTAGTCACCTCTGAGACCAGCACAAAACAAGTGGTAATCAAAAATTAAAGCCGGTAGTTTCTGTATTTGTTACTAGACTATAGAAATAAAATTGATTTTGCATGTCCAGCTTGTATCCCATGACCTCAATTATTAGTTCAATTATTAGTTCTAGGAGGTTTGGTATAGATTTCTGGGGATTTTCTATGAAGACCATTATGTCATCTGCAAATAGACAGCTTTAGTTCTTTTTGAAATCTATGCCTTTTATTTCCTCTTCTTGCCTATTGTTCTGGCTTGGACTTCTAATACTACATTGAATAAGATTGGTGAAAGCAGACATCTTTCTCTTGTTTTTGGTTTTACCACTTCACCATTGAATATATGTTAGCTGTAGTTTTTTGTATCACAGAAGTTCCCTTTTATTCCTAGTTTCTGAGAGTTTTTATCAGGGCTTATGAGGGTTTTGAATTTTGAATTTTGTTGAATGCTTTCCTGTTTCTTTTTTATATGATCATGTAATTTTTAGCCTATAGTACAATGTACTATAATGATTACTTTTCAATTATTAAATCAGTCTTGCATCCAGGAATGAACCTCATATGATGCTGCTGTATAATTCTTTTTATATATTGCTGAATTCTACTCGCCAAGATTTTGTTAGGATGTTTGTGTCTATATTCCTGAGGGATATTATTCTATAGCTTTCTTTTTGTGTGTTGTCATTGTCTTGTGTTGGTATTGAGAGAAAACTGGCCTTGTAAAATAAGTTAGGAAGTGTTCTTTCCTCTTCTATTTTCTGGAAGAGATTATGTAAACTTGACTGTACCCATAATGTTTTATGTCTTTGCAAGAAAATCTAAAGCAAGTGTAGCAAAATGTTAAGATTTGTCTATCTGGTGGAAGTTTACTAAATCCTTCTCTGTTATTTTTAGCAGCTCATTTTTAAAAATGTATTTATGTAGCTAATTTTTATTCCCACTTATTCAGAGTATTATGAAAAAATTCTGATTTATTCATTCCAGTTTTTTTAAAGCCCAGATTCTCTGCTGTACTCCCAGAACACATGGCGATCTACATGAGCCTGTGTCTTTCTTTCTAGCTGATGGCCCTCCAGTTTTCTACACTTGCAGCCTCTCCAGTGAAGGACCAGCAGTGTCTGCAAGAAAGCTGATTTCTTCTCTCTCGGGGGTTTACCTTTAAGGGCACTACCTAGTTAGCAGAAACTGAGTCTTGATCACTGGTCTCTAGATAATCAGTGCAGTATATCTTTCCTCATTGAGATGTGTTCTTTATTGAATGTGTGCACAGACATTAGTGAAAAGCCTAACCCTCAAACAATATGCTCCCATTCCACTCACAGCCTGCAACCCGGAAGCACATTTCTGTTACTACTTACACGTGAGGTGCTATGCAATGCAAAACCAAATTGGGACACCAACCATGTTTTCATTTGTACCCCAGTGAGTCAGCCACTTTCTTTCCTAGGGGAATGATTACTTGAAAAATTAAGGAGCTTTTTATGCTAGAATGGTCATGTTTTATTCATTTCCTCTTTAGATCTCTTTTGACAGAAGAAATATTTTTCTTTTCCAACAATAGAAACTTCAAAGTTACATGAGGTAGAGACTACAGATAACACATGTCTGGCCTGTCTACCATCCTTCATACCAGCTTTAGAGCACACTCACGGATTAGGTAATGAGAAGTCCTCATTGTTGGTGAGTTTCTCATGGTTACAGGAAAGTAAATTACAGGCATTAGGCCTGAATCCAGATCTCGTATCTCCTAGGAAATTTCGACACATAATTCTTGAACAAGCTGACAAATCTTGTAAGAGATTACAGTAAGAGAGAGCAGTTGTACATATCATATACATACAGAGTGGGGCAAAAGTAGGTTTACAGTTGTGAGTATGCAAAACAGAGTTTATTCTTGTATTATTATTTATTAATTATTGTATTATTTGTATTATTCATAATACTCTGAATAAGTGGGAATAAAAATTATTTTCACTGTAAACCTACTGTGTCTGTATGTGTGCGCACGTGCTTCCCTACTTTATGAAAAATGACCTTGTATCTGGTTCTTGCATATTTACTATCATTTGTTTGTCTAAAAGATACAAGATAGATTAGTTGAACCATTTTTCTAGCCAGAGGGAGGACGTAAGAACTATATTTGTCCTTCCTATTCCATCTAGAATTTCTGGCTACTTACTGGCTGACCTGGCTCGCCAATGCCAATCGGTCCCGGAGCCCCTGTTCTTCCTTCCTGGCCTCTCTCCCCCTAAGAGAAAGAAACAATCAAATGAAAGCTTGAGCTTTTACATAAAGAAGAAACAGCACAAAATACTCTCAAGAGTTCAACAAAGATAAATAGCAAAACAGTCAAACTTTTCTCATTCAAAAAGATAAAACATAATCTGGAGGAGGAGGAATGGCTTGAACAAATTACCCTAAAATGTTCAGCATCCCTTCTTGTCTAAATGCAATAGGGCACGTTCCGCTTCCAGAAACTACTGTGTAGTAATTGGCAGGATGGACTGTGTGTGACGCCTTTTGGTGACTGAGATGACAATGTTCATGCCACTCCTGCCCCTTCCCCACCATCCTGGCATGCTGCCCTCCCCCGCCCTGTCCTCACTCTCCCCCATGTCACCTCTCCTCTCAGTTCCGTTTCACACTTGATCTCCTTCAGAATCCTTCTCCAATAACTGCACCGACATAAACTCCACCTCCCCTGAAGTCTCAAGTCCTATTGTGTACGTGCCATCCATGGTGACATTGTTTACATTCAAAGTGCACTGTTTTGTACTGCTCTCTGTTTTAGTCCTGCATCAATGTCTTTTTGTCCCAATG
>NW_005368341.1:2768879-2821544 GCF_000412655.1 Myotis brandtii | reverse complement strand
AAACACAACATAAACCCAGGGTGGAATTATCCACGAGGCATAGTAGATACATGATTAAGGTCAACAAAAATGTTTCAATTTTTATTTATAAAATCAGAATTAAACATAAGAATGAATACATAACAATTCAGTCTGGATTTTATGTGTCTTTATCTTAACTCAGTTCTAAAACACTATTTTTACTTTTTTTGAGGAATAAACCCATAAAAGCAAAGTTTTTAGGATCTATGAAAGTCATAATGCAGCCTCACTTTTACATTCAATAAATCTTTAGTAAGTGTTTCTGGCAGACACGTTTTATTTTCTACACAATATCCATCCTCTCTCCTCTTTCCTTCCCTGCTGTTAGAACTCTGAGCTGTTCAGGTCTTGGGCACCTATTCTTTGCCTTCAGGGGTGTAGGATGAATGATAATTGGTCCAATGCAAGTCTAGAATCTCCTTTCCCTTTGCCACTGGTTAGTCTAGGTTGGTCGTTTGGCTGAGTTCTGACAGGTGTAGGGATCTTACTGAATGCAAAGAGAAACCATTTGCCTCTGACTCTTCTTCCCTGCTTGGAGCTGTACTAGCTGTCTTGTAGCCAGGAGGCAATGATCTCTCAGATGATGAAGAGGATGCAGCAAAAACTTCAAAGAGCCTGCCTGGCTGCTGGAGAACCTCACTAAGCTACTGATTCCACCCTGCACTGCCTACCTTCAAACATTCTGTTTACTCAACAAAAAGAGTGCTTGTGATTCAAGTCACTATTAGTCAAGATGTCTGTTACTAGAAGCCAGAGCATTTTCAATGAATGCTGTCTACCATGTAGCAGGCCTGGCATCGAATTCAGTCCTTATAGAACTGAATGAGAACATCAAGCTCATACAATGCACCAGCGAGGAACCTGAGTCCCAGAGAGCTTACTCAGAATCGGTTGATTGTTAGAGTTTCTGATGCTTTGTATTTGAGTGGGTTGAATTTAAAAGTACCTTCTGTTCATCCTTTTGAGTACAAGTCAGTCTGGCAGATAAATCAACTTCAATTAACCACTTTCAAATTCAAGGTTGCACTTATTTGTCTATATCGATCAAATTTTCTGGAGCAGCCAGGTAATTGCCATTGTTATTTTGACATGTTCTTGGCCATGGAATTTCTCTCTATCTAATATCAGACTAAAACTTATCCCTCAACTTGAAGTTGTTCTCTTAATCTTAAAGTTTGATTTAGCTGCTAGAGAATATTCCGTTTCCTAAGGAATCCAAATTTTCACTTCAAAGAACCTTTTCCTTACAATCTCATGTGCTGTCCACTCAAGTTGGAATCTCCTTGCAATTATACTGCATATGGTGACTCTCCATTACTCAGTAAATGAACACCAACTACTTCTATATGGAGGATAACAAAATAAATACAGAGATGTCTAAGACATAGTCCCTCAACTCAAAGGACTAGTTTGAAAGGTAAACACACTCATAAAATGATAATGATAATAGTAATAATAAGCCCTAAGTTCCCTTATTCTATTTATTCCCTGTCCTTTTTTATATGTAATTTGGACCTGTTATGGGTTAGAAGGTTCTTACATATTTTATATGTAATGCATATTATATATTTGGAAGAGAATATATATCCTACTTAGTACTTGCCTATATGTTTGATCTAAAACAAACATTTCCTCTGGCTATGCACAAGGCATCAGTTCAGTTGTTACCTTGAAATGTGTAAATCAGGAGAATCAAGAGGAGAAGTAACTGTCTTACTCTTGAGCCCACGATCCCCTTTTAGTCTTAGTCAACTACCAATAGCAACAGAAATTTCTTAATATTGCTTTTTGGGGGAAATTATGAGGATGTGAAGCTTACAAATGGATTGTTTTCCCTTACCTGAACACAGACAACCCCATAGCAACATATATTCACATATCCTCTTACCAGTCACATGGTAGCTGTTTATTAAGTATAGACTCAATTGATATTCATCAGGAGCTAGCATTTCAACATAGGTCCTGCAGACCAGTATTTCCCTACAATGAATACCAGTATTTACCTTTTCATACTTCCCTTTTCCCTTTCCTACAAAGATTCCTGAGGTGCTTTAAAAAAAAAAAGTAGTCCTGATTGTAAAGTACCATAGCTGGGTGAGGCAGAGCAAGAAGAGGAGAGTCGGCATTCTACTCGGAATGGTTTTCTGGGAATTTGCCAAGGCAATATAGCTCTAGTAAGATTCCAGGCTTGATTCCTTTTCTGCTATTATTCTTATCCCAAACCTCACCAAAGACGTGCATGCGCACGCGCACGCGCGCGAACACACACACACACACACACACACAGATTGCCCCAAGAATTACTTATAATTTCTCTACTTCACTTTCTTTTACCATCAGAGGCATGTACAAAGAGGACTGGGTAAGAGTTGTGGCCCCAGAGGGGCTGTTTCCCGTGACCTCCATATGAGCGTGAATGTGTGTGAGCATGTGTAGGGGCATCACAGAAGTTAGGTAGACCACTTCAGTCCTCCTCAGAAATTAAGGACCTCTATATTGTGGGCCTCAAGATTGAAGGAAGCCAATGATTAATTAAGTCAGCTATTTCCAAGCACTGTCCTGATACTTTATATACATTATTTCATTTAATCTTCTAACAACCCTAGGAAATAGGTATTTTTCCACATTATGGTATAGGAATATAATTTCCACTTCTTAATCTATTTTTTTAGCATGTAAGAAATCACAGGGAAAACTATAGCTTTGGAATCATTCACTGCAGTTGAATCCTAGGTCTATAATTTACTAACAGTTCGAGTTTTCATAAGACCCTCATATGCAAAATGAGGATAATTATATCTTCCTTACAGCGTTATTGAGAGGATGCAAGATATTGTCTGTAAGACATCTAAGTCATGACCGTCACATGGTAGCTGTTTAATATGTGTAGACTCAATTGTTATTCATCAGGTTTTCCTTGCGCACCAAACTGATGCCGAGTACCGGTTACATAATTACAGACATAAGTCAGATTGCACCTGCACTTTTCAGACACTTACAATCTGGCTGGACAGACAAATGAACATAAAAAAAGATACATGCATGTAAATTAGATGTAATAAAGATACTAACAGAGCATGTACGACTCCAAGGCAGAAATGTTTAATTCTGCCTTAAGGAAGTAGGACAATTTCATTTGGTAGAGGTGATATGTGCTCTGAACAAAGAAGTAGGAATCATATCTTATCTGGTAGGAAAGAGGGAACAAAAGTTCAGGAAAAGGAAAGCATATGAGACATAAAATAATTTGAAATGTTCTGGGGACAGTAAACAGTTCTGTGGACTCAAGAGGAGAGGAATGAGGTAATATAAGGGTCACTGTCTGGAGCCATGCTGCCCACTAAAAACACACAGTGGGCCACACATGTGGTTTTGAATTTTCTAGAAGCCACATTAAGAAAGTAATAATATATTTTATTAAACCCAATCGTTCAATATATATATATATGGCTAAGCGACTGTTACGGTCAAATGACCAGAACGACTGGTCACTATGATGTGCACTGACCATCAGGGGGCGGACGCTCAATGCAGGAGCTGCCCCTGGTGGTCAGTGCCTTTCCACAGGGGGAGCACCACTGAGCCAGAAGCCAGGCTCACGGCTGGCAAGTGCAGCGGCGGTGGTGGGAGCCTCTCCCACCTCAGTGGCAACGCTAAGGAGCAGCGAGCAGGCAAGCGGTAAGAAGCAAGGGGTCCTGGACTGTGAGAGGGATGTCCGACTGCCAGCTTAGGCCCGATCCCTGCAGGGAACAGGCCTAAGCTGGCAGTCAGACATCCCCTGAGGGATCCCAGACTGCGAGAGGGGTGCAGGCCAGGCTAAGGGACACCCCCCTCCAGTGCATGAATTTCATGCACAGGGCCTCTAGTAATCAATATTTTAAAAATATTATTTTTAAAAATTTTTTTATTGCTTAAAGTATTACAAAGAGTAGCATATGTCTCCTTTTTTTCCCCCCTTGACCTTTCCCCAGCATACCCTACCCCCCGGCACATGCCCTCACTCCCCCCTCACCAAGTGTCTTGCGTCCATTGGTTATACTTATATGCATGCATACAGGTCCTTCAGTTGATCTCTTAACTCCCCCCCCCATCCTCCCAGCATTCCTACTGTAGTTTGACAGTCTGTTTGATGCTTCTCTGCCTCTGTATCTACTTTTGTTCATCAGTTTATAATGTTCTTTATTATCCATAAATGAGCGAGATCGTAAGGTATTTTTCTTTCACTGACTGGCTTATTTCACTTTTATTTTTCACTATTATTAATGCTATGTCTTTGAAATCCGATATGTATTTAACACTTATGGCACATCCTAATTTGCTTGAGCCACATTTCAAGTGCCCGGTAGCCATATATCACCATTGTATTGGACAGCACAAGGTTAGAGTGATTTAAAGAGGCTGGAGGTTCGGGTCAGAACCATGGAGAGTACCAACATTTAAGTGATGTGGGAGTGGAAGCACAGTGTAAAGGAAGTCAGAGAAAAGAGAATTTTAAAAGGAACTCATATTTCCAAAAACTAATTCATAATCTTCCACTTGCGGATCTTATAATCTCCCAGCATTCTTTGTCTCAGCAAAGGGTATCCCAATCCCTGCAGGGGTCAAGCTAGAACCTAAGGGCACCTCGCTCTCCCTTATCCACTGTATGCAATGCATCACCAGTGCCTATCAATATGCCTTTAAGTCTCTCTCAAATCCATCCATCTCTTTGATTCTCTATCATATTTCTACTAGACCAAATTAATAACATCTTTTGCTCAGATTACAACTAATCCCTTAGTACTCTTCATGTGTCTATTTCAGCACACTCCAATTTCTTCCTCCTCCCCCACATTGCTGCCAGAGCAATCTTTTCATGTTCATTTTCATTTTCATTTTAATCTGAGTAAAACCCTTCAAAGCCTTTCCCTTCCCTCTTGGGGTAAAGACAGCACTCCTTACAAGGCTTGTGAACTCCTGTACAGTATGTTCCTGTGGCCTTTCCAGTCCCATCTGTTATTAGTTGATTCATCACATGCCACCCCAGCAGCACGGACCTTTGTAGTTCCTTGTACTTGCCGCGTTCCTTTCTGCCACAGCATCTTTGCAGGCACTATTTTATCTACCTGGGATGTTCTTACCTCTGCATTTTTCTAGTCAATCCTGATTCATCCTTCAGCTCTTATCTTAAGCAGTATAGTTTCAGAGAAGGCTTCTCTGATTGGGTGAAATCCCTATGATAGAAATGGTACTGATAGCACCATTTCCCTCTTTTTACTGAGCACTCTTTATAATGGCAACTTTGCATTTAGTTAATATGTCTCCCCCTAGACTGTGGGGAGGACATCATGTGATCTTGCTCAGTTTCATATTTTCAGTGCTCAGCCAGTTGATATCATTCCCTCAACCATCCATGCAGCATTTACTGAGCAGCAGCTAGGGATCGGGTGCTGTACTCACTGCGGGAGGTGAACAAAACAGGGAAGCTGGTCTAGGCTGGGGAACTGGGAGACTGGAAATGCTCCTCTGGAGTTGCCCTTAGTTTACTCAGGTTTCAACCATAGTGATATCAAGTACCTTTTAAGCAGTTTCTCTTTCATACTTATCAGAGACAATTCATATTTTTTTCAGCTGAAGGAGTAATGAAATTCTAATAGGTGGCCTAAGTTGGACGGATAGTCCAGCTAGAGAAACCCAACGCTCCTATTTCCTGGCACTGACTCTAACCAACATTCTTTCTTTTCCTAAGACAATAAAAAATGAATGATTGCCCGAAACTCTTGGACATTTTTGAAAATAGAACTTCACCATTTTTTGAATAATACAATTATGAACAATTTAATCAGACCTTGACCTTTTCTTAACATTACAAGGATGTTTTAGCAACTGCTTTCCATTATTTCCCAGATTTGTGTAGCACCAACTTTAATATTTTAAGTATTGGGACAAATATTCTCATAGTTTCCAACTGGAACAAAATGATGGATGAGCATTTTGCAAGTGCAAAATGGTTCAAGTATGGCCAAGATACACTCTTAGCTAAAACTCAGGGACATGATGGCTCTATACAAAGACTTGGGGAAAAGTCAAGAAAGGCCCCTTTTTTGGAAAGAAGGAAAAGCGGGGTAGGAAACTAATATTTATCAAATACTTTCTAAATCAAGCTCTATTTTTAGTCCCTAATTTCTCTTGTTTGAGAGAAAGCATTATGTAAGAAGGGGCATATTTTTAGAACACATATCAAGCTAGACTTATTCTGCATTAATAATAAGAGGGGTCTTCAAAGTTCTTAACTGCTGAGTAATTATTGACAACATATATGGCACTTACTATGTAACAAGTGCTACCCTAGGTGCTTCACATATTTTAACTCATATAAGCCTCAAAACAACTTTAAGAGGTAGGTACTATTATTAACCCATTACATGGATGAGAAAACTGAGGCATGGGGCAGAACAGTAACTGGCCCAAGTCACAGAGCTAATGCAACAGCAGGCTGAATTTGAACCCCAGCAGTCTGGTTTTAGAGCCAGTTCTCTAACCACCATGCAAACTGCCCCTTGGGACTTTTCAATTCTTAAAGTATTTAAAAAATCATCTCATCAAAGACTAAATTCATGTCTTTGTTGTAGGAAGAAAAACACAAAAGTCAGATAGTTTCAATCCATCCACAGTTGAAGATCCATCCTATGAAGTCCAAGGATCTTGAAATACAGTATAAGCCAAGAGGAAATACGCTTTTATACAAGCTGACTCACATGTAATTTCAGGAACACTCTATGTTTACCTGGATCAGTGTCGTCACTGAATTAGTGGTAAAGGTAATGTAAATTATAATTGGCAATACTGTGATCACACAATATAATTCCTACATATAAAAACTGATTATTAACCACCTATACTGAGTTTGGAACCACCATTATTCAAATCTCTAATTGCAGTCTTTTTTAAATACCTTCTACTAAGAGAAAACACCACAGTTCATACACTCCACCTACTTATCGCCTCCAAAGAAGAAAAAACTTTATAATAACAAAGAATTGGTGAATAATATAATTGCAACTATACTATTGCACCAGATTTTAGTAACGTTTAACTCATTTTCTTTAATGCCATTAGGTTAAACCATGTGAAATTGACAACATTCAACCACGTTTAATCTACAAAAATGGCAATTCATATGGTTAGATTTGATTGGAAAGTCATACTTTATCACACAGAAAGTCTAAGGCATTGTGTGTAATTTTCCCTAAAAGGAAGGAGCAGTCAACAACCCATCAGGAGAGCTTCTAAGAATCTCAGGTCTGGTGGCCACTATTTGTACTTCTCCAGAACAAAATAAGTAGCTGGAAAATATTCAAGAGTGTGCCCTCTCCATATATCAGAGAACAAAAAATCAATTTATGAGGAGATGGGTTCATATGACAGTGTAATATGCTCCTTAAAAACTTGCCTTGGAGGCTGGGGACAAGGGGAGACAAGGAGAGTTATTGTTTAAAGGGTACAAAGTTTATGTTGGGATGATGGAAAAGTTTTGGGTTTACACAGTGGTGATGTATTTAATACCACTGAATGTACACTTACAAATTGTTAAAATGATAAATATTATGTATATTGTACCTTATCCTTGGAATAAACTTAATTTTCCCTGTTGCAGTGTTACTATTGCAACTTATTTGAATTCATGAAGGACACTGATTTTATTCATTTTTAAAATTCCGACATCTCTCTGAGGATGTTGCAGTAGCTGATTCTATTTCACATTAGTGCCAGCTTGACTGGGCACATGGGATAGATCAGCACCTTTGTGGGAACTATTGGCAGCATTTTGGTTTCTCTATCTGTCAGAGTTTTCACCTTAGCGGTCTCTGCATACACACCTGCACACACATTCCCACACAATATAGGCCGTCTGCTGAGAACCACATGCATCAGAGATTTGGGAATGAAAATCAGCTACCTTGAAGCCATTGGCTGGCATCCCACATGTTCTGGCAGCCACCTCACGTTGTCACTGTCAGTTGTCTCATGTCAAGTGAGTTAACAAGCTAATTGAGAGTCCTGATGGGCAGATGTGCATGTAGGACAAAGCCCTTTCCACAAGAATCGCCTGATTACTTATCCTTTCCTTTTAATTATAGGGCCCAGGGCAGAAATAGCATTTAGACTTTTCCATCTCTGAAGGAAAAACATTCACACAGTTTGGCAGCTTGGTTCTCATTCTTCATTAAACAGATATCTATCATTAAAATTGTAAAAGGGATTCTTCCTGTGGCAATGCTCTACACTGAGCCGTCACAGCCTTGTTCAAAGTTGTTAGCCTGAGCCAGAGGGCCCATTATTGTTTTTGGACAACTGGAAAGCTGACATGTTCCAGTTCCTTGCACTTTACATGAAGCCAAGAATACAGTCAACAACTGGAAAGCTGACATGTTCCAGTTCCTTGCACTTAAAACACTTTACATGAAGCCAAGAATACAGTCCCTCGGTTAGGAGAGCTATGGACTTAAAAAGAAAGTTTTCTATTTGATTTATTATTCTGTACAGCACTAGGAATTGTTGACATCCACATATGTTTCAACTGATTTACTTCCCATGGAGTTATAAGAGATTATAACCTGTTGCAAATCATGATTTTTTAGTGGTTGAAAGCAACATCATAATGTTAGGAAATTGTTAGGTTTTTGAGTTGTGTGAGAACTGAAATAAGGAGAAGGTTTAAAATTCTTCACAGTTGTTCATATTTGCGGCATTGAACTACTTCCAAACCACAATTGAAATATTAGTTATGTTTAGTAGGTTGACCTATAAATCTACTAAGCTAACTTTGAGTCAAATCATGTATTTAAATAATTACCAAAACAACAATATACTTTTAAAACTACTAGATCTTCATTAATTATTTTTCTGTTCTTAAATATTGACATTGTGCTCTAATGAAAATATTGTTTTATAAAAAACAATCTAGGTTGTATATAAGAACTATAAAATAAAATTAAGTTCCAAGTTCTTATGCTACTCTGAACGGAAAGTGGGAGTATAAATAACAGATTATTTAATGCTCAAGATACTTTTGATGGTTTATGTCAACCACTGTTCCATTTGTCTTTATTCTCCAAATATTTCAAAAGAATGGCCAAAATTCCTTGCTACTGCACCCTTCTCTCTGATTCCTTCCACAATCCATCATCGTCTTCAATCTCTCTATTGAAACTGCTCTCTCGAAGGTTTCTAATAACCTCAAAATTGACAAACTAATTGACTCCTTCGGCTCTTGCCTGTTTGACCTGCCTGCAGTATACTACTGTTGACAACTCATTCCATTGAAAGCCTTTCACTCATTCAGTCAACGAATACTTATTTTTTGCTTATCTTAAATGTGTGTGAGTATGCATTTATTTTTTTTTTATCTCTGTGCTCCTGACGTAACACTGGATCTTCTGCTTTAGCTTTTTCTTTACAAGAGTTATGGGCCCACACATATCTGTCTGATTCTCCTCTCAATGGTTTATATCTGACAGAAGGCTGGCAAGGTTTAAAGGTACAACACATGGAAGCTCAAAGAAAACTTGACTAGCATACTGCCGGCTATCAAAATTATCTGCATGCATTCCTAAAGGTTGATGAGTAGCCCTCTTTTTATTTATTTTTCATTTTTTAGATGCAAACTTTTTCAAATATATTTTTAAATTTATTTTTCCCCATCACCATTTATTTTCTCTATGCCCTCTTCCCCTTCCCCCCTTCCCCGAACAATCACCACACTATTATCCATGAGTTCTCTCTCTCTTTCTTCTTTTTGATCAATCCCTCCAATACCACCAACAACACCCCCCCAACACACACACACACACACACACACACACACACACACACACACCAGAGCTGTCTGCCTGCTCTCTGAGTAAGCCAATCAGAAAAAGACAAGTACCATATGATTTCATTCATATTTGAAATTTAATGAACAAACTGAACTACCAAGCAAAATAGCCTTCTTTTTTACAATGACCTCTTTTCATAGAGTATTTTGAAGGAAATAGGATGTTGTATAGGGATGTTTACTAGGCTTACGGTTTTAATTTTAGAATCTGTATATTTAGCTATTACTTAACTTCATAAAAATACCAGCTACTTGAAACATATCTACAGTGCTTGGGAACCACCAAATATGGGATGAAAACAATGGCAACTGGGCAGAGTGGATAAGGAGGAGGGGGGTGTCTAAGAACCATGGTGTGGTGCAGAACTTGGTGTGTTCTGGGTGCCTACTTTGCCCTCATCACTCCTCTTGAAACATAGGTTCTGTTTTTTCATTAATACTAGGCCCTTTGTTCATTTTTGATGGATGATGGATGTTTGATTCACTGGAGATTATTTACCCAGACCATATCCACTTTATTCAATTGGACCAGATGGGCGACATTTCTTTATGGGTTTTCTTAACATCTCACTGAAGCTGAACGTAAGGTAAGACCAAGCTTCATACATGAAAGGACTTTGAGTTGCTTATATTGAGTATAGCACAAGAGGAAAACACTTATGGGAAAGAAAACCCTGCAGGAAATATAGGAACATCCAAGAGTAAAACAATGGAAGAGGTTAGAAGAAGGGATGCAATTCATCTATTGAGATAAATTAATATATAATAGATCACGATATTTTTAATTGGGCATTAACACTCAGTACTTTGTCTTGGGAAAATACATCAGGGCTATTTCCTAGTGTCCTTTGTCCTTAGCACTGAAGCACTGGCACTAGGAGACTCCAACACGTCACAACCTGTGTCCTGGTCAAGCCACAGTGAGCTGTCCCTCCTTCAGGGGCACAAAGAGGGTCTTGGAAAGAGCAAATTTGCATGAGACTTGAGAAAAAAATACTCTTTTCAGAATTACCTCAGGAAAACACCAAGAAATGGCAAAAATTACCTAATGTGGGCTTGCACACCCACCATGCTCTTTTTACTTGTTCAAAACCAATGTTGGTAATTTGTTCTCTGTGATTTGAAAGGCCTGCCAGTCTTGAGCCATTCTTTCCAGTTATTGGAGGGCCCATTCCATGGCCGGATGTGATTGCAACCCGAACCACCACTGCAGCCCTTGGAAGCAGGCACTCAGCTTTTACTGAGAAAGCACAGCTACACTCTCAGTCCCGTCCTAGGATAAGTCTTCTTGGCATTCATAAAATGAACATCCCATCCTTCTCTAGATGAATGGCATGTTCTCCTTATGAGTGCCACTGCGTGACCCTCATGTATGGGAGCCAGGCTGAGGGGCCCTTAGAGCCAAGGTTTCATTGTGAGGAACAGCAATGTTTTGTTGCTAAGGAAACAAGGGTATTCAGGGCAACATAGGAGCTACATTACATGTGGAAAATATTAATGACAGAAATGATTTGTGAAACAAGGCCAGAATCACTTTTTTTAAATTATTATTTATCACACGCTATTTTTTTCCCCTTTTGTTCTTTGGCCACCTTGACTGCAAACCCTCTGATGAAGAAAATCCAACCACAAGAGCAATAGAACGGGATTGTAGTTCCTGAGAGAGACCATTCATAAATTTAAAGGCGCAGGCAGGCCCCATCTAGAAACTTTCAGGGAATATTCATAAATGTTGCAGATCTAAAGGTATCTATTTTAAGGTCTTGTAAGAAACCAAGTATTTGAAAGAGCACATTGCTGGGGGGTTTTCCCCCACACAATTCTCTTCCTTCTTTTCCTTCATTTCCAGATAAATATTATAACCAAGTAGGAAGGCACCCCTTAACAGACTGTTGTTTCCAGCCAGAGTACATTAGAACTGGACACACATGCATATTCCATACTGTCCAAAAGAAATGCATTGGCCTCAGGTTGACTATTCTGGAAATTGAGCAATTTTCTTAAGGGGATAAATATAATGTGGTGGTTAAGAGCAGACTGGCTGGGTTTGAATCCTGACTCTGTCCCTTACTCACTGTGTAGACTTGGACCCGTTGCTTAAACTCTCTGTGCCTAATCTGTACCTACACTCTCTTGCCTCAAAAGGTGGTATTATGTTAAATGAGAATTTAGAACTTTATCTGTCCTTAGAAAATAATCAGTAAATAAGTGTTATCTATTATTATAGAAGTTCTCAAATAAATAATCCTCTCTCTGTCCATTAGAAAATACAGAATTACTGGATTTTAGGGACTTTTTTTGCAAAAATTGCAATAGCAATTTCTTAACATTTTGTAATAGAATGGTAATGGATGAAATGTTACTGTAAAACATAACATTATTTTTAGATTGAGGATAAAATAGTTCAAGTCTGTAAGATTTAGAAGTACATTCTGGGATGGGAAATGAAACTATTCCCTGAAACCTGACTATTAATACGATACACTTATACATGTATAAAATTTTAAAAATAACAAAATCAATGTGAACATGCATCTCTGGTTGACAGATCCAAAGAGAAGTGGAAATTAGTAATAACATCAAAGACCACTACATTTGTGACCAGAAATATAGCTAGAAGGAAAAATATAGCTCATTCTCACCTTACTTCCTGCCAACAACTTTGAACATGCTTTAGAAATTGCCATCTTTTCAAGTGACAATGAACTGTGTTCGCCTGGCAGTGAAATTTGTAATTAACATCAAAGTGGCAATTTTATGTTATATATCTTTTACTACAATTAAAAAAAAATTTTAAGAGACACCCTTGGAAAACTGATAAAGTCCTCAAATACTTTGAAACAACACTCCTTTTATGACATTGTTGTGAAAGTCAAGCATGAAATGTTTTTATGTCAGAACTTTACAAGTTCTCCCAAATACTTGACTATTTATTTATTCTTTCAAAGAATTAATGTATGGTTGGAATGAAAAGCTAAATTTTGTTGAAATGAATTTATTTAGAAAGGAAAACCTAAGTAGTAATTGTAGGAGACACAACAAGACGTGATCAAATGGGCACCTTTTTATGGATTGCCACCAACCATCTCCCAAAGCCACATGCCTGCTCCCAACCCACCACTTCCTCCCGGTGCCCCTCACAGCTGATGACCTGGCTCTGCCTCTGCCTCAAGCCAGCCATATGAGCTCCAGACTTTGCTTCCCATTTTCAAAAATGAAAACTTTGGGCCAGTATGATCTCTAATATTCCTTGTGGCTCAAAAATTCTGTAATTCTATTACTGTTGCAAATTCCAGCCCTGACCCCTGATTTAAAGCCTCTCACAAACATGTGAAAATTATCATCTTAGGTAAAAAAGAATCCTAGAAATAAGCATAAACTGTCAAAATATTTTTTTTTCTTGCTGCAGGATTTTACCTACAGCCAAAGCAATTTTATAAAAACCTTCTACTCAGTATTCCAAGAAGCCATTTCTTTCCCCCAGAGAGAATTAATCATAGGCAAGGACTGGAGAAGACACTTCCCCTTGATGAAGTTTGAGCACGCTCCTGCTGAGAAGCCCATTCTATTTTAATTTGCCAATTAAAAGTGGCCTGGGGAATCACACACTGCCATTATCTCATTAAATCACTATACTTGTCACTCCCTTTCCTCTGAAAAAAGAACACTCAAGTAGCTCAACTACTCCCCACAACTTAAATTTAATAGTACTTTTAAAATATTGGTTTTATCTAGGGTCTGTTGGGGACTGCACCTTCTCTGTTATTACCGCCATAAATTCCACGGATCTCCAGTCACTAACTCAATTCCATTTATTGGGTACTTACTATATCCGTGAAATTTACTAAGCATTGAGAAGAATTAAAAAGGAACTAAAAGGCTTGCTTTCAGCAAATCAATGGCCTCGCTCATTAGAAAACAGAGCCTTATAAAGAGTCTCTTAAAGATCCTTCTTATAGCACCTTTTGGTTCTACTTGGCTCTTATTCAACCCTTCCCTATCTATCTTGACTGATTTTCTGTGGAATGACATTACAAGCATGGTATGGCCCTGTTTAAAAAAACACCAAAAAAAAAAAAAAGCTTGATTTCTTTTGGTATAACAGCTGTAAAATCTCTTCCTTTATAAGCTGTATATTGAGTTGAATTATATGTGCGAAGTAGGCATTTGAGTTGAATCACTTGTTACTACTTATCAGTTTCTAGTGAGCCATATAATAACTAAATGGCAGAAGTAAAAAAGGAAACACTGCAAAGATTCTAATGGCTTATTTTTAATAATGCTCCTTTGAATAATATAATAATAAATTATAAAACTATGTCAGTGATTTCCTACGTGTACTTGAACATGATTCGGCGCATACACCTGCAAGTTATTTTGTATTTCCAAAGATACTTCCTCAAAGAGTCCATTGACTTCTGCCTAATAAAAACATGCATTACCATGGCTCACTAGGAGAAAGACACTCTGCCTGTCTTTAACCAAGGAATAGGATTACCTTATTGCCTTGAAATCCTTTCGGGCCTGGGTCCCCTGGAGGTCCACTAATGCCCTGCTCCAAGATGAAAACCAAGAATTAGTTCTGTGTACAAAAGGCCCATCAGGAATGAATCATTTGTTCAGGTCCCTAGAGATGCCAGAGTTAGAATTCAGACTATAACTCAGTTAAGTTGTAGTTACATGGGATTGAGAAATGGAATGAGGTGAAATTCTTCATGTCAAATAAGTATCTTCTAAAATAGTACTTCAGCTGAGAGCAAACATTTATTAATGAGAGGCTGGTTTTCTAAACCTGTGTTTCCAACCTTATTCCTGACCTGGATCTCTTTTTTGAAAGATTTCAAATAAACAACTTTTTAAAAATATATCTAAGGCATATATAACTGAAAGTTGCAACTTCAATGACCCTCTGATAGCTAGAGTGACTATCCTACCCTGACACAATTCCAGGCTAAAACAAAGGAGTTGATGGTTAACTAGATATTGGCTAGAAAATCTTGGGTAAAAGTATAATTTTCAATAGACTTTTTGAAATACTGAAATTAACTCTTCTCACACATACCCTCCCCCCATTATAACTGTAGATGAGGCAAGTTCACAGACTAGAAAAAAAATCAGCCATATTATTTTTTGAAATCTATATATGTCTAACCTAAATAAATGCCTTAAAGAATCATTGCATGTTATTGAGCATCAACTACTTATAGTGGCAAAACAATACAAATACTTAATTTAGAGAAAATGCATAGCTCCTCCAACTATATTATAGTAGCACTGCAAAAACCAGTTACATTTTGTTTTTAACTACTTTGATTTTATCCGTCTTCCTAGATGCTAATTTTTAAACTTTTATCCCTTCAACTAGTCATTAAATAGACTCCCCTGCTGGTACCTATCTTTAGGGAGCCTGAATTGGTTAATAAAACATTAAGGTAGTGGTTTCCAAAACTTGGTTGCACATTGAAATCGCTTGGGGATCTTTAAAAATATTGAAGCCTAGCTCCAATTCCAGCCATTCTGATTGAATTGGTAGAGGGTGCAAGTGAGAAAAGGGATTTTAAAAAGCACCTTAGGTGATTCTAGGGTAGACTTAGATTTGGTATTAGCCTCCTTACCTGAGGTCCTCTGGGTCCTTTTGATCCATATGGCCCGGGGGATCCCTGTGGAATAAAATTGATGATAAGTCACTCTAAATATCCATCTTCAAAGTGCAATGACTTTAGGTGGAAGAGAGGGAATATGTTCTCTGTAAGGGCCAGTCTTCCCTGGTTATCCAAACATTAAAACCAACATGTTCATTGTTAACGAAATGATCGTAATTAACAAGTCAAATGGAGGTCACATTGTCCTTTAGCAAACAAACTCCATGAAAACATAATTTTAGATGTAAGTTCTTGGCCTATATATTGATATTTTTATCAAAGTAAGTGATTTCTTAAGATTCTTTAGAAAGCAGTAAGCTTGGTAGAATATTGTGTGTTTTTTTTCAACAAGGTAATGGCAGTTAAATTAATTTAGTGAGTTTCTCCAATGTCTAGTTTCTCCCACCTTCAAGACATGAAACTTGGCAAAACACTGTTTGTACTCAACACTCTTCTAACAGAAAATATTTCAGTATGCTCCATAACTAAAAAACCCCTTAAAGGTTTATTTTTATTAAAGTAAAATATAGTCTAATCTCTTTTTTTTCAGATTTCAACTTTTTTCTGCTTTTGTTGTGTATGTGTCCCTTCACACTGATATTAACATATTTTCATCCAATTTTATTCCCAATAGATTTTTCTTCAAATAATTTGATCAGAGTATATATACAATTTTATGTCTTATTTATTTGACCTTCTGTTTTATCAAAAATATTTTTCATGTTATTAAGAACTCTTCATAACGTGAATAATATTCAAGAATATAAATCAGCCCTAGCCAGTTTGGCTCAGTGGATAAAGCATCAGCCTGCAGACTGAAGAATCCTGGGTTCGATTTCAGTCAAGAGCACATCCCAGGTTTCTGGCTCTATCCCCAGGACGGGGTGTGCAGGAGGCAGTTGATCAGTGATTCTCTCTCATCATTGATGTTTCTATCTCTCTCTCCCTCTCCCTTCCTCTCTGAAATAGATAAAAATATATTTTTTAAAAAGAATATAAATCAATCATGATTTACTTAGTCATTTCCCTAATGTGGACATTTAAATTCATATTGGTGATTACTATTTAAATAATGCTATCATGAACATGTTTGTATATACCAGTACATATTGTCCAACTTCTGACTCATTCCTAAGGATAATTTCCTAGAAAGGATGCCTGATGCAGAGATAGACAATAAGCACATTTACAATTCTCTCTCAACTCTCTCTTGCCTCTCACACTTTTTATGGGGAGAAAATATGAAACTTTTATCCATAAAGTTTGTTCAGGTTTCCATTTTCACTACCTGAGTAGAGAAAGCATATCTTCATCTCATAAAATCCCCATCAACTCCAAGTATATATTACTTTAGTGTTTGCTAATTTGGTAGGTAAAATAATATTTTAAGTTTACTTATCTGATTGCAATGCATTGGATAATTTTTTACTTATTAGCCATTTTTATTTTCTCTGATTTTCTGATTCTTTATACATTTTACTTATGAATTATGTGAATTCTTCATATCAGGGACACTGTGTTCCATTGACATCTAGACATGCATTTTTCAAATTTTCACATCTCTGACATTGGGATACATCTTACAATCAATTGCATCTTTATAATTGGAAGTAATTTTTTTCTTTCTTTTTGGCACAAAATATAATAGGGCATTTAACAATCCTTGGCATCTTAGTAAATGAAATATGATATTAACTCTTTATCAATCATTTTTATTTCACATAGTTTTCCCAGTTATTATTTAACTTTCATTTTTGTTTTCTTCTATATGTGTCCTTTATTCTGTATTTCTGAGTCCAGGTCCATCTCCCATTTTTAGTTATCCTCCAGGAAGAATCCACTCATTATTATACTTTCCATTTTGCCCAGAGATAATTACCAAGCCTACATTTTTCAGATCCACCTGACCTTTCACTCTCCAGCATTTTCAAAAGCTTTCAGGAAGTCTCAAGCTATTTAAAGTGTTTAGTTACATGTGCCACTGCCATTATCCTATCCTTTTCTTTTCACCTTCTGCCTCATTCTCTTTCCTTGACTTTCTGCCATAATTAAAATATATATATTGAGTTTGGTATCTTAATGGCATGTTCTTAATAGTTCTTAACTGCAATGAAAACTACTTTACTGTGTGCTTTTTTGACCTTTTATTATTATACTAGAGGCCCGGTGCATGAAAGTCATGCACTGGGGGGGGGGGTAATCCCTCAGCCCGGCCTGCACCCTCTCACAGTCCAGGAGCCCTCGGGGGATGTCTGACTGATGACTTAGGCCCGCTCCCCACAGGAAACCGGCCTAAGCTGGCAGTTAGACATCCTTAGCACTGCCGCGGAAGCAGGAGAGGCTCCCACCACCACTGCGCTCGCCAGTCGTGAGCCTGGTTTCTGGCTGAGTGATGCTCCCCCTGTGGGAGTGCACTGACCACAAGGGGGCAGCTCCTGCATTGAGCATCTTCCCCCTGGTGGTCAGTATGCATCATAGCGACTGGTTGTTCTGCCATTCGGTCGATTTGCATATTAGCCTTTTATTATATAGGATTTTAAATGCACTCTCCATGCATTTCTGGCCCATTAAGGAACTCTTTAACATATTTAATATTGTCTCCAACTTATATACTTTATCCATATTTATCTTTTAATGAAAGGTAAGTACCTATTCAATTGTCCATGGTTTGCTGCATTTTCCAAATTTCAAACCCCTATCTGTGTCTGCTTCTGCCTCATTATTTATAACTATTTTATTAACTTATTTCATAGAGTTCTTTGCTCTGCTTTGGAAAGTGCTTGTTCTCAGTGTTTACATCTGGAAAACAGTTCTACTTGTTCCCAATTGGAGCTTGAATTGACTATTTGCTGGATAAATTATTCTTTCCACTATAACACTCAGTAGGCTTGGCCTCAAAGGTTAGGGTACCACAAAGCAAAGACTTAATGGTCCATAAGAAAGGCATTTGGGGGCACTATTAATTAAAGTTAGGTATGGTTTTATTTTTTGCTTCATGTTTGACTGATCTGAAAATTGAGCCAATGATCTCCAACTCCAGTAGTGAGGTTGACATAATGCATCCCAGAAATTTTCTTTTGTAATTTTTTAATCGTTCAATTGTTGTTGTTTTTTAATAAGTATAGTTGGTATAGATTGGTTATATTAGTTTCAGGTGCACAATGTAGTGAGTCAACATTTTTATACCTTACAATGTGATCACTCCATTAATTCTAGTAATCATCTGTCACCATGTAAACTCATCACAATACTGTTGACTATCTTCCCCTTTCCCTTTACACCCATCCCCCACTCTCTCCCTTCTGGTAACCATCCCTTTGGTCTCTGTTCAAACAAAACAAAACAAACAAATAAACAAAAACAGACTCATAGAAACAGGAATTCCTTCCTAAGGAAACTCAGCCCCAAAGGATCGCAGCTGTTAGCATTTTATAAACATGTTCCTTACTTTGTCACCTTTTATTCCTGGTTTACCACAGTCTCCACGTACACCCTAAAAAAGAAATAAAATAAAATAAGAAGACATTTGTAGTTATCCAGTGTTATGATTTTCCTCTTAAGGATTTTCCCAACAGAATCTATGACATAAGCACTCTGATGGATTATACCCAGTTTTATCCTCAATCCTGTAGGTTGTTTGGGCATTGAACTATGAAAAATTTTATCCATGAGTCATCTTTAACTTGACAAAATCAAATCACTAATACCACTTAATGAGGCTTAACATTTTTGAGAGATGGATGAAATTAAAAGAAAAGCTAAGGTTTACTGAGCATCTACCATATATTATATGCCCTTGGCATGTGTGACTTAACTGAATCCATAGTACAGGCCAATGAGATCAGTTTTAGAATTCTCATTTTATAGATGAGGAAACTTAGCTCAGTGAGATAACTTCTCTCCATCATAGAGCTAGGTAGAAGAATCAAGATCAGAATCCAGGTCTACCCAGACTCAGGGCTGTGTTTCCACAACACCATGCTCAGTACCAACTTTGATCGAGTAGTAGCTTTTGCCTAGAGAATGTGAGGGAAGAGTCCTGAGACCATGTCATGACTTGATAGGGAAAGGAGTCATGATGGATGAGCAAGGTCTGCTGTGAGAGCCAGAGAGCGGGGCAAGGTGGCCAGCACGCTATGCATTTTCCATCATCATTCTCCACCGTCCTGCCTTTCCTAGAATATTAATGAAAAAACTAACATATAAATTATGTTTCACAGTTTATTATTAATGGTATTTTAGAAATTAGCTTTAGTTCATCTGACACCAACTGTCTGAGGTAGATATTTTTAGCCCAATTTTACAGTATGAAATTTTGTGATTCAAAAAGGTTAAGTAACTTGCTCAGGACTTCTAAGACTTCTAATAGTTGAACCAAAATGCAAAAGAGTCTATTGGGATAACAAGTAAAGTTAGAATTTCAAAGAGCTTTCATATATATATATATTCTGAGCCGCAGACCAATTCATATTTTTAAGATAAGGCAACTCAATTGGAGATGTACTTGAATACACATGCTAGCCCATGACTCCTAGTCCAGTGCCCTCGCTACTAGTTTCTGCTTCTGCTGCTGCTTTGTTTTCTATATGCTGCTCTAAGTGTGCTACTCAAAGTGCCACTGCACAATGACATAAGGGACTTGCACTAACATGGACTTCAGTGCCCTGCTTCCTTCATCAGGGAAGTCTTGCTATGAAAAATAAATGTCAGCTGAACTAAACAGTGTGCTTAGTGGTCTATTGGATTTATATTTTGGTGGAAACTTCATCTTTCCACAAAATAGCCACAAACAGTTCACAGATTGACAGCCAGCCTGCCCACCACACTTTGAACAGTGGCTGCTCCGAGAAGGGTAACCAGCAACTATGGATGCACAGTATGTGCCAAAGCCTTTATATTGTTGTTAATCCCCACACCAGCCTTGCCAGGGAGATATGTCTCCATTCACAGATAAGGAAAATGAGGCTCGGAGAGATTAAGGAACTTCTCCATGACCACAAGCTGAGTCCGTTAGACCCTCAGGTCCATGTTCTCCACTAGCCACCCAAAGCTGAACAAAGCTCACTGCCATGGTCTGTAGGTTCCTTCCCACTTACTCCATACTTCTGCCTAGGGTGCTGCCTGGGGTAGTGCTGGCACTGGAGTAGGAAAGAGGAAGGCACGATTCTTAGGTCCAGCTATGCCTGTTCAAAAGCAATCTATTCTCTCTCTACATCATGTGAGTCAAACTGACCCAGGAAAAACTGAGCCCTCTCTTAGGATAAGTCGGACATTTACTTCTGAATGCAAATGTAAAATCACTCTTGAAGAGTCTATTAGAAGGCAATTAATTTAATAATGTTGGATGGGAATAAAATGAGTCAACCAGCAAAATATCAAACAGAAAAGTACCATAAATACACTCCAAAGTATTTTGGCCAGAATTCACATTCCATTAGTCCAGACAGATTTGTTCGCTATAGGGTCCTGGGGAACAGCATTTGTTGTGGGGAGAGGGGTGCAGATTTCCATCAATTAAAATATTGTACTCATGTTATTTGCCTCTGCAAAGGCATTTTCTTGTTTGCTGGGCTCATTAGTCCCTGTGGAATGGCCACAATGACACAGTTCCAGAGAGAAAGTGCTTCAGAAAGCTGCAAACAGATTAGCTCTGTCCCCAGCCTCTGGCTTCTGATGCCACTGCTCCTGCTGAAATTCTGGTTTGAATGTCGATGGGTCAGGGTCGCTGTGCTCTGACAGCTTGTATTTTCCAAATGCGAACTCCTCCAGTGAATCTATAATTCCCCAGAAGTCTAAATGAATATTGTCTTATATAACATACATAATCTTCCTGGTGTTGATAGCTCGTTGTGTAAATCATAATTTTTCACAACTACATATGGGACAATTTTGTAATCATGGAACTTTTTAAACTTTCCCACATTATCATTTATTTCCTGTCTCTTCCTGATAGCACCTTACATTTACAGACCAGCAACAAGCAAACAATTTATTATCACATCCATTATTTCGTTTGAGTGTCTGAAAATTAGGGAGGCCTGGATTAGACCAGTTCCATTTGGATGATGAAATAAACACCCCAAGAGGTTGAGTTTCCAGGATCTTATGGCTAAGGGCAAAATCACGGCATTTCTTACACTCTTCCTCTTTTAGGCCTAACATTTCCAGTCCTTGGGGATATATTTATTTTCCTGTATGAAGGTTTACCCCTAATATTTGCAGAGCTCAGGGATAAGGACAAGCAGAGGCCCACATACGATGTATCTAAATAGTTGGAAGTTATAAATCAAGCTAATAAACTAGTCATGTTCTAGCTTCCTTTCTTGACAAATAAGCCTTCAAAAGACATTTTAAATCATAGAATTTGGGGATTCCTCAAGAGGTCCATGCAGGAGTACAGCCCCAGCCTAGAGCCTAGCTCCCACCTCACTTTCCACGTCCAGTTCCTTCCACAGCAAAAGATGCTGAAAGTGTGTGTACACAAAGGTGCCCACACAGCACAAAGCTGCCTCCAAGGCTCCCTCCTATTCTAGAAAACAGCTCTGACCACTTTGCAAGGACTTTTGGGGTCTTGGTTACCAAAGCATGACCTAGGCCAGTGATGGCGAACCTTTTGAGCTCGGCGTGTCAGCATTTTGAAAAACTCTAACTTAACTCTGGTGCCATGTCACATATAGAAATTTTTTGATATTTGCAACCATAGTAAAACAAAGATTTATATTTTTATATTTATTTTATATATTTAAATGCCATTTAACAAAGAAAAATCAACCAAAAAAATGAGTTAGCGTGTCACCTCTGACACGCGTGTCATAGGTTCGCCATCACTGACCTAGGCCATGGGGGCAAAGACCTCTTGCCCAGCAAATCCTGGCTCTGAGGGTTAGGAGTGGGGGCACAGGAGACCCAGAGCAGGGCCTCTGAAGTGCAGGCCGCTTGCCCAGATCTGAGAGCTGTACCACCTGTAGGATGGAATGGATGGTAAGGATGTGTTCAGATTTCAGACAGAAGGTCCGATAATAGAACAGTGGCAGACTTATTAATGAACCATTGAACACTCTCAAAGGTTCCTGGGCCCCAATCCAACTTCTTTATTTCTTTTGAATCAGTCTGTTAATTTCTTTTGAACTAGTTTGATCAGTTCCCTAACCTGTAATTTGCAAATAGTCTACCAACCCATTCCTTTCGTGTGTTTGTCAAATTTACTCCCTGCTACAGTCTCTACCCAGACGCCTAACTGAAGTCAGTGGTTCTTCACTGCTTAACAAACATAAATCATCTTTCTCCTATAGGAGGGCTAGGTGCCTAGGTTTTATAGGAAGTTAAGCAGCAAAGGAACAAACTAATTGCAGTATTTCTGCATCAGTTTGTACATGGACACTTTTCATCTGCATACCTGTGCTGCATGGCTGTTAAATTGGGGTTCTCTGTTTATGTCTGCAGAGCTCAGAGAGACTACATACTAATCTCAGGCGCTTCCCACCCCTTACAATACACACCCAGATCTTAAGTTATATTATTATTAGAGGCCCGGTACACAAAATTCATGCACTGGGGGGCAGGAGCGGGGTAGGTCCCTCAGCCCGGCTTGCGCCCATTCGCAGTCTGAGAACCCTTGGGGGATGTCTGGGGGGGAGTGACAAACACACGAAAGGAATGGGTTGGTAGATTATTTGCAAATTACAGGTTAGGGAACTGATCAAACTAGTTCAAAAGAAGTTTACAGACTGATTCAAAAGAAATAAACAAGCTATCAGTCAGACATCCTTAGTGCTGCCATGGAGGTGGGAAAGGCTCCCACCACGCCACCACTGCTACACTAAGCAGCCGTGAGCCCAACTTCTGCCTGAGCCACCAGGGGGCAGCTCCTGCGTTGAGCGTCTGCCCCCTGGTGGTCAGTGCGCATCATAGTGACCCAACATTCCACTGTTAGGTCAATTTGCACATTAGCCTTTTATTATATAGGTTTTTGTGTCAACATAGTTAAGACTTTATTTGCAAGTTAGGAAATCCCGACTTACAAAAATAAAGGAAAGAAAGTTTTATTCAGTACATCAATGCAGTGATGTTTCTGGAATCTGGTCTATTTGCTGTTACAAACTTACCTTCTCACCCTTGTACCCAGGAATTCCCTAATTTAAAAAAAAGAAAAAGAAAAAATGAAATATGATATTAGAAGGCATAGTTAGAGGAAGTACTTTATGTTTTTCATTTATAACATACAATAAAACACCTCTGTAAAGTCTTGGAAAATAAGACCGTATAGACCTAGGCTATTTCTCTTTGCACTTAGGGACTGTGCGTTTACTAAGGAGAAGAGAAACTAATTTTCCATGTATTACATTTACTCGCAGTTCCAGGTATTTTTTCAAATCCAAATTCTTGTCCTTTGGCCTGAAGCTGAAGAAGAGACTAGACACTGAAACTCATTGTACAAGTGAAGACCTGCAAGGGTCCTTTCAAATTGTTACATTGACTTTTAAACGAACTATGAGCAATCACAACTGAGAATTTTTCACAGGGACTGGTAGAGAAATTGGCTTTGAGAACGAGCTGGAATAATGAATGTCCTTTAAAATGTGCATAAATGTTTATATTCTTTATGGTCCCTCTTTCACATTCAGTCTAGAATATAAACATCAAGGAAATGAATGGTTCCTTTTTCTACCCTAATGAGACAGTGAGCTTTGATTTACTAAGTTTTATCTCATGCTAAATGAGGGGCTCCTTTGCTCCTCTTGGGAACCCTGCACAGCCCTCTCCATGTGTCACTGCCCATAAGCTCCTTAAGTAATATAATAGTGAATAAAAAAGGGACTGGAAGTTACCAACTTTACGCAACAGCAAGTCTTTTTCATATAGGATTTCATGTCTTCTTCATACTACTGTAGTTTTCAAGTATGAAAATGGACTTGTAAGACTGATTTTAAGTGGGCTGTAGAAACTAGTGGCATAGAAAACTATTCTTGCAGTTACATGTAAGTCAGCCTACAACATTTTGTTCTGTGTGTGACTTCGTTACAAAAGTAAAAAGGAAAACTTCAAGGAGGAAAGAACGCTTCTCGGTCAAATGAGTGGTCACCGAGAGATAGAAGATAAAAGTGGAACTAATCCAAGATATTGTTGCTGCAATTTAATTCATTTTGGGGAATATTAATTCACTTAAGTGGCGTAATTTTTAGGATGGTGCTTAAAATGAAGGCTCACGTATAAACAGTTAAATTAGGGTCTTTATTAAAACAATTCGTGTTAGCAGCACTAAAAAAGCTAGACTTCTAATCTTAGGGAACTTGGGGTGCTTTCCACCGCTTACATCATACAACCATAGTTCAAATCCTGTCATTACTTTATGTTAAAAGAATTAAGACTGCATTTTAGAAGGAGCCAGTACAGTTTTGTTTTGTTTTTTCTTTCTGAAATCTCTGGTTCATTTTATTATTTGGTTGCTATCAGTTTTCTTCCTTCCTTGCTTCCTTTCAAGGCATTTTTTTTTTAAATTTCAGAGATGAAGGGAGAGGGAAAGATGGATAGAAATATCAATGATGAGAGAGAATCATTGATCAGCTGCCTCCTGCACGCCCCCTACTGGCGATCGAGCCCACAACCTGGGCAAGTGCCCTGACCAGGAATCGAACCCTAACCTCCTGGTTCACAGGTAGATGCTCAACCACTGTGCCACGCCGTCCAGGCTTTTCATGGCATCTTAATTACTAGTTTTAAAATATCCAAAACTGCACTTGTGGGTCTCTGCCAAAATTGTTTCTGACTTTCTTATTTCTATTAATGGTATCATCATATTTCAAATCACACAGTATCAAAATTTTATAATCATCTTTTCTTTCTACTCCCCCCTTACATTCCTTTAAACCAACCAGTTAAAATTATCCAACAGCTTCCACTGCACTATTTTAAATCCACTCTCCTGACCCAGGCCAACAAGGCACTATGTGATCTAGCCTCTGCCTGCCTCTGTAGCCTCGCCTCCACCCCCTTCATCAAGTCTGGCTTCTTTCCATTTACTGAGTCGGCCCAGATTGTTCCCACCTCAGAGCCTTTGTCTCTGCTGCTCTTTCTGCCCAGAACATCCCTTGTTTCATATTCCCATAGCACTTCTCACTGACTGAAATTCTTTTCATTCATTTGCCTATTTATTGCCTCCCCCTGCTAGGACACTTTGTGCAGCAGGGACTGTCTGTCTTGTTCACTCCTGTATCTCCAGCACCTAAAAGAGGGCCCAACACATAGAAGGTGCTCAATAAATATTTGCTGAATATGTGAGTTAGAGTGAATCCCCACATCCTATCATTTCTTTCCTTTCATGGTTCTCACAATGTCCTCTTCCTTTCTACTTTGTCATCATTGTAGCCCAGTTCTGTGCAATAGAATGTGAGCTCCAAATGGGAGCCCCATATGTTTAAATTTAGTGATAGCCACATAAAAAAATGAACAGGTGAAATTAATTTTTAATAATATATTTTATTTATCCCAATAGGTCAAAAACAGTGTCATTTCAGCTTGTAATCGTATAAAGAATATCAATGAGATCATTTACATCTATTTTGGGGTTACAAAGTCATCCAAACTTGGTGTGTACTTTATTTCTAAAGCACGCCACAATTCGGGCTGGCCATGTTTCAGCTGCTCAGTAAGTACAGGTGGCTGGTGGCTTTCATATCCTCCAGAGCAGCTCTAGCCAGTTCCCTGTTATTTCTCATATAGGCTGTAGCAACAAACCTTCTAAGTGCTTCTTCCTTCTGCTTATTCCCACTTAAATTTCTCTTTTAGAGCCATGCCAGACTAATCTTCCAAATACACAGTCTTGGGTCATATGCCTCATCTAAAATCTCAGGGGAAGTGCCCATCACCTAGCAAAACCGAGACCTTACATCCGGCATAGAGCACCCACTCTTCAGGCACCCTATCTCACCATTTCCCAACACACTGCCTTCCCTGTGGCTGCTGCTCAAGGCCCGCTCCATCTGGAATGCCTGTCCCTTCCACCTTCCTATTCTGTCTTTTCCTGTCACAATACTACACCCTTTGGGGGGTCATCCCATAAAATCTGCCCTGACAACTCCAATTTCTGAATTCCCATAATACTTTGTGCATGCAATTTTCACAATATTTTGACACTCTGCTTCATGTAGTAGCTATTTCAAATCTTATCTCTCCTCTGAGATAATAAATATTTCAAAAATATAAGTGCTTTGTCTTAATTTTATTTTCACTTAGTAAGCATGCTTTATATAAGGAAGATAATTAAGAAATGTTTCCTGAATAAATAACAGAAATTTCTGAACGGATTTCCATTGAAATTTTTAAACTGTCTATCAGATTCTTTCATAAAGTTAATTTAAAAAATGAAGACAGCAGTTTTTAAAACCTCTAGGCTTTCACTCAAGGATACACGGAGAGGAGAGAATTATCATGGCCTCCTTTTGTTCACTGTATACTTCTCTGCTATTTGCTACACTATTGCAATTCTAACCCAAATGCTAATGAAACATTTTTCTGTAATTATTTTTCATGATAGTTCCAGAATTTTAATTTTCTCTTTATTGAAAAAACAATACAAGAAGTAAAGCAAAATATTTTTCTTATTTGAGCCTTTCACAGGTGTCCAATTTAGTATTAGGGAATGTCACGTGGTTGACCACTCCTCTCATCATCTGTCTGATTGCTTGTGTGAGACATCACTAATACCCGTAGATATAAGTCATTTTTACACTTGCACACCAGGGGTCAAAATGGTCAATTACAGAATCTTAGCACCCTGGGATTACTTCCTTAGGAAGGCAATCCAGTTGTGTACATACCCCTGGGCCTCTTTCTCCAGGTTCCCCTTTTTGAGCATCACCCTGTGACAAACAAAAAACTCAGTCAGAATTCCACAGCCATGCAGAGGGACTGATTGCTTAATAAAATGCGTTATTCAGAATTCCCAGATTAGCAAGACAAGCCAGTGGGGGGGAAATTCTTTGGCCTTTCCCATTGACATTTTCACCATGCAATCTAGGGAAGAAAATAGCAGCTCAGATAGCTTTAGCCCTTTAAAGTGAAGCCAGATGTAGAGGGTGCAGAATCCAGGTACATTTTTCACAGCTAAGGCCAAGTCGTGCATCCCAGTTTAACAACACAGCCATTGTTCTCAAATATAGCATTGTACCCACTAGGAGCCAGCCACTTTGGCTTTTCTCCAAGGGGCTTTGGAATGTTTTCCAAAATGTCCTAAAGAGTGATTGCTTGATTTCAGTAAGACTTAGGAAAATATATATTGTGGCACAAAATTACAAGCCAAATAAATGAAATGTGAACATAGACTTATAACAGGTATTTAACAAAACAAAACACAAAGAAGACATAATGGGAATTTGAACCCATATGCTAGTAAGGTGAGTGTAGGGGTGTGTGTGTGTGTGTGTGTGTGTGTGTGTGTGTGTGTGTGTGTGTTTGTGTGTATTACAAGGATGCTTTACATTCCCTTTCTTTGACAAACATGCAATTGACAAAAATACTTTCATGCATTTAACTTATTATATTTTTCATTATCTCCCTAAGTATATTCTCAGAAATAAATCATCAGGTTAAATATTTTAATATTCAATGCCTCTTATGTAGTGCCTAATTGCTTTCCACAATGTGCCACATTACCTTTGCAATGAAGAGCAACTAGTTTCCCCACCATATTGCTATCACTAGTTATTATGATTTTAATATTGCTGTGTTAACTGTTATAAAAAAAGAAATTTTTTTTAAAAATTTGAAACACAGACTAAACCAAATTATGTGAACTAGAAAACTGATCTCTTCCCTGCCTCAAAATATAACCCAACAACCCTGAATGCCAACGTGTCTACAGTGTGAATTATTTGTATTAAAGGGTACCTCAGTATCTCTATTTTAAATTTCATTCACTTATATAGTAAAATCAAATGTTTTTCTATTTCTTTATTTACTGGTTTTATTTCCTCTCTTGGAAATTATTTGTGTCCTTTGACCAATTAATTATTAGAAGCTTGATATTTTCTTATTCATGTCATTGTCTTTATGTACTACAGAAATTAACCCAATGTCCATTGTATTTGGTAAAAACATTTCCATATATGTTTTCCTTTTTATTTTAATCATTATGTTCATTATGCATAATTTAGCCTTAAATTTTCACATAGTTATATCTACTAATCTCTGTTTTGTGATACCTCCAGTCACTCTAAAAGTTGGAACACCATCATCCCAACAATGATCAGATCATTAAAAATAATTAATCTATAATTTTTGATGGGTACACAAAGAAAAGATTTGAGAAAATGCCTGAAGTGTGAGAGAAAATCTGGTGTTTTTTCTATTATTATTGTAGATCAGTTATCTACAAAGTGAATCCATAAAAACATAAGTGTCTATGCCAATCTGACTTGGAACATGTCTTAATAATTCATGGACATTGTACTCATCAATATGGGACATCACTACTTAATTACAAGCTTCTATTTGTTGGGTTCCAAGGTTTCCTAGATGTTTTGACTAAAACAGCCATTTGTTACTCAGAATTTGTAAATGCAAGCTAACAAAAACCAGATAGCTAATGTAGGAAATGAACATTTTGTATTTTTCACAGAAATCATCAGATTTCTGCCATTGACATATACTGCAATGCTCTTAATTTTTCTTAATTTTTGTTCTAGAAATAAAGTTAGAAGAAGGCACACTGATTTAAAGGAAAGCTGTTCATTCATTTACCGGGTTTCCTTTTGGTCCTCGCTCACCTTTGATACCCGGGTTTCCATGGGTACCCTAAAGGCAAACAGGAAAAAAGATTATATTGAACAGCCATCCTGTTAGTTTCTTAAACCTTACAATAATTTCTGATCAGCTTCATCCCATAAAATGAGGGAAGATTGTAAAAAACAAATACTTAACATACCAAGAAGAGAGTCAACTCTATTCTCTCCTTTCCTATATACCAGGAAACCTGCACTGTCTTGAATAGGCTGGTTCGCTAGATTACCCAAAAAAGGATAATGTCTCTCTCTCCTTGATATCTGAAAGACAATCTCCAAAGACGGAAGAAGAGAATTCTCCAAATCTTATTCCAGAAAGGTGCTTCATCTTCTTATTCTCAAACCATCAAAAAGCTCACTTTTCTGAGAACTGGTTTTGGGGGCACCCAATGAATGTTCATGACACAGTTCTTTATCCTTACTACAACATGGGACTATCTCTTCTAACAATATTGATTGACTGAAACTGTCAGGTTAGCTCAGTTATGGCAAGTTTTGCTACTGTTCATTCTAAAACATAATTGAATATCACAAGTAAACCTTCCACTGGTAATCCCTTGGTGTAATAAGTATAAACCAAGACTTTATAGGAAGGGAAATTTAAGCCTTTGCTTTGGCTAAAGTCAGCTTCTACTGGCCGTCACATTATCATGTAATGTATCAAACTTTGTATTTTGAAGTAAAAAAGACAAACATCCCCACTTTCTAATGCCTTGATTGGGAAGAAGGGTTGAAAACGTATAAGCTTAGGACTCAAGTCTCAAGGTAACATGTGTCATAGGCTAAGAAGTTCACAGCACGCATTTCCCTTCCCATCCCCAAATATAAGTGTTAGTTCAAACATTTTATCCATGCACTTTTGTGAAATATCTCTACTGTGCTTCTGAACATTAAGGTTTGGAATCAAATAAAGGAAATACTGAAAAGGAAGAATAGATGCTATCGGATGATCTGCTATTAGAGAAATGTTCAGCATCTCCAGTCATCATAATGCTATTCCATGTCACAGAATTCACTCTATTCCCCAAGGCTCCCTGACCTGGGCTTCCTCCACACAAGGCCACGCGGCATTGCTCTTAGATGAGTGTAAAGACAAAGAGGTCTGTGTCGCTTGTTTCCAGGTGGAACAAACAAAGCTTTGCCTAAAGCACTGAGTGTTTGAGTGATCTTTTTATATTTTCACTTCAGTATTGAGAAATTCTGGCCCCAATTGCCACATAAGAAGTGATGCTGAAATAACCTTTGGGGGAACAATTTAATCACTTTAAACCTTAGTTCAGGTCAGTAAAATCCCAGGCTTATTCCTAAGGACAGAAGGTATCCCTGTAGGAACAAAAGAGAGAAAAAACATTTCCTTTTTTGCTGCTTTTTGCACGCAACTGCTTTTCAACAGCACAGAATAGTCCTGGTATTTTCAAGTGTGAGTAGAGTGATCATTGCTAGGACTTCCTGACTTGACCCTAAGCTCAAAGGAGAAATATACTCACCGGAATGCCTGGCTCGCCTGGGTCGCCCTTCTCACATTTACAAGTCTTGGGTTCACACTGAATCATTAATAAAATACAATATTAACACATAGTGAAACAGAGCATTTCAAATCTCATTCAGTACATTACTAAATGAAACACTCCCTTGAAGGAATTTTATCTTACAAGTTTATGGAGATTTTGCTCTTCCTAATATATTCTTCTAGGAAAATTCAGACCTCATAAGAACATAATTGAATAAGCTAAAGTATTATTAAACATTGCCTTGGTTAAATTGAGGAGACCACCTATCTCTTCATATATATATATATATGACATCTAGTTGCTAGTTTAAAAATGGGAAGGATAAACATTTTCAGTGGACTCTTGGAATTTCTGCTGTTTCTCTATTATATAACACATCAGAGCTCAATAATATACAAATATCAAAGAGTCCTTTACTCAGCAAAGGAAAACATTTGACTTAAACCATATTTAATCAATTCTAAGATGCACATTTTTCCTCATGATAGCATCTCTGAAATCAGAGAGAGCTCGGACATGATGAAATTGCTATTTTCTGCATTAGCACTTCAACTTACAGAACGAAATGGAAGAAAACTCCAGAAGCACTACTGCAGCACGCAAGAAATTCTGGATCGCCAGTGCTTTTGATGGAACGGACACCAGTATTTTATAGAAAAACTAGTACATCAATGACTCCCAGACAAAAAGTGATTCAGCAGATTTAGACTCTGAATGTGAAGAAATTTTAGAAATAACCAATTTATCTTGCTTATATATTTTCATATATGTATGTACAAAAGCAATATAGGGCCTAAAAATCTATATCTAAATAAATCTAAAAGGACTCTTTTATACTCATAAGTATAAAATGAAAAATCGTAATTAAGAAGGCACTATATCATAGTTTAATTACCAGAGTGTTTTCTTGTCTTAATGGCACATAAAAATGGTTTATCTGAACACGTATAATTCAGTGAAAGATGCTCTACAAGGTTTGGTTCGCTCCTGTTATTTTATGCAATACTAGAGGCTGGATGCACAAAATTTGAGCAAGGGGTTCGGCCAGCCCTCACAGCCCTGCCTGCCTCAGCCGGCCCTTGGCTGCGTCCAGAAGATTGTCTGGACAGTTGTTCTGCTGTTTGGTCTAATTAGCATATTAGCTCTTTATTATATAGGATTACATGTAAATTTTCTGATGTTAAATAAGCAGTTTATCGAACAAAGTTCAGACGTTCCAAACTTTTTAATGTTAAGAAACACATGTTCAGTACAGGAGTCCTCAGCAAGCTGATGGTCATCTCTGTGCTAAGTAATTTACTATCCAACAAATATGGGCCAGCTTCCTCTGCCACTGTCAGGAAAAATGAGCTTAAAGTCAATCAGCAGGCAGCAGGGGGCAACTCTGCACTCTGTCTCTTAGCCAGGAACACTCTCCCTGACCCTGCCCATTACAGGCACACCTCCCAAAATGAAGGACTCCCCCACCCCATACCCCGAGTAGTTGGTGTCAGAGACATGCTTAGAATAAAAGAAGTCATATCAAACTAAGCAAAAACTATGTCATTTGGTTATCATTAATTTCTAAAATCAGTCTCTAAAATCACATTAAATTTTTTTTCTAATTTTCCAACCTGCAGCGGATATGGTGGCCTAAAAGAAATTAGATGGTGGCCTAGAAATAGAGTGGCTCTTTTTAAATATAGGTAAGCATTTTTTAGTCACACCTATCTCCAAATGTGAATTATAATGCTGATTTAATAATGTGAGCTTTTGGAGTAATTCAAAGAATGTGGTTCTTACCTTCTTTTCAAACAAGATGTCCTAGGAGGGAAAAAGAATGAAACATTAACTCAATTCATGGTTCTGCTTCCAACTTCTCATTAGTCTTAATTATTCCCTATGGGATATGCAATTTCTACAAAGAATAGCAATTCAGCCTTTTTAACCTTGTGAAAGCAATAAACCCTACCAGCCAACCACCCAAGGAATACTCTGAGCCACATAACAGTAAGAGACATGAAGAGAACTAACATTAAAGCTATTTTGTTATCTAAGACCATCCCATTGCACCCTATGCTTATCTTTGATTTCCTTTATCATCTCTATGATCTGGCTGAAAGCTTAATTTGGCTACAAGTTTAATCAGTCATAATGAGAAATTTCTTACTTTTAGTTACAAAGACTTAGGCAGAATATATAATTGTGTACTTTCTCTTCTTTTATTTTTCCATCCTTATGCATATATGCATTTGTTTGGAAGTATTAAAACAGTAGTTATAGGGTTATGACTTCGTGAAATATTAATGAGTGAGCCTTAGAAGTCAATCATGTTGAACCTCTCATTTTGTAATAAGGAAACTTGGTCTGCAGCGTTGTGACTTGTCCAGGGTCACCCATTTGGGCTGAGCCACCTAAGTTCAGTGTTACTTCACACTTACCCACACAGACACTAGTTAGCCAGAATATTTTTCAAAATTACTTTAAATTCCTAATTTTAGAAAAATTAGGGTATTATCTAACAAGTGCACTGAAGGCCATGTCTGAAGTCAAACCCTGGGGGAAAATTAACCTATGTTTACAGATAGAATTGTTGCTTTCTTAAGGTAGGTATTATGTATCAAATTAATGCCTTATGACTGAATCAGAAGGGATAACATACATATGATAAAATAGAAAACGAAAGCAAAAGCACTAGAATATTTGTTGCAAAATATAAAAAATGATGGATGTAATGAGGAAGTTAAAGATATGTCAGAGTTGTACTTTTATGGAGGACTCCACATCCCTATAGTTTTGTTTTTACTTTATTTTTATTTCCATACAAACTAATAGTATAGAAGAAGACACAGCAAAACGCTTTAAGTGGCTCAATTTAATGGAAAGAAAAATTAGGGCATTAAGTGGCATCCAGGGTTTTCATTCTGTTCCCACCATTAGCTACTCATGTGGCCTTGGGCAAGTCACATAAGCCTTCCAGGTCATTTCCAACATATATAAAATGAGAAAGTTTGACCATTTCACTGTCTTGGAGGCCGTAAAATTCTTTCCACAGATCCATACAAAATTCAGGGTTTCACCTGTGGACTTCTTTCTCCCCTTTCTCAATCCCTTCTCAACCCAATGATTTTAAAATACTAACATGTGTCAATCCAGGCTGAAAGCAGACAATGTCTTAAAGATGTATCTATAAGACCCAGCAGGTCATGTGGAGAAATGGGAACTTAGAAACAATCACAGTCTCAGTGTAAAATGGCATTCCCTCTTTCGGGAACTTTCGACTGTGTCTAGAAAGCTAAAGATGTGCCTGGTTTACCTCTAGGCTACCCAGGACAAGTCCTTGTTTCCACCTGTTGTCCTGACAACTTTTCTAGACATACCCTAGAGAAATTCTTACACATTTAAACATTCACTGGTTTTAATAGTGAAAAATTGGAAATAATTAAAATATCTATCATTCGGGGAATGGATCAATAAATGAAATACTATTCAGCAGCTAAAATGAATGTCCTGGATCTCCATATTTCAACATAAAAGTTTTTTCAAAAACATTGAGTGAAAATGCAATGTGATCCAAATTATGAAAATATCTAAAACATGTCATAAGCTTGATTTCCTCTGGGAGAGAGAGAAGGAAAAGAAATACAAGTCAAATTGTAATATTTGAGAACTAGTGAAATAAATAAAAATTTAAAGTTTTGTCACTTTATAATAAGCAATGTCCTTCTCAATTTTAAACTCATGAATTTAGGTGCTACTGTGCCTGGTGTGTAATTTTACACTTTTCTAGCTCTTCCTTTGAAAATTTAATTTCTGCTTTGCCATATTACTATCTAAAAATGTGTGCTATGAGGATGAAAACCATAACAATACAACTAATTATTTTGGGAACTCATTTGATTTTGTGTTTGTTGGGATTTATATTTCTATGGAAATAAAAGTGGACCCAAAACTGCACAATAGATAGGACTGTTTCAAACAATTTCAAACAATGAACAATGCTCCATCCCTAAGGGCACTTATAATCTTAAGCCCCACCGACAGAGAACAGATAGCTCAGGGCAAGCAGCGTGGGAAGGAGATCCTGGATTGGGTGTGTGTGGGGTGGGGGGCACGGTAACAAGATAGATTCTTGGAATCGGTGGATTTTCTGGATAATTTTGAAGGGAGGAATGCAAAGGACCAACTCTTTGATGGAATGCTGTTCTATATGTCAAAGTTTATGAGGAAAAAGTCATAAAGACTAGTGTGGGCAATAAGACAAAAGAAGCAGTGAGGAAGGACATTTTAAGAAGAGTGGACAGAGAAGCCCACAGGGCAGAGCTGGAGGCCTTGGGGCGTAGTGGGAGCTTTCACTGAGGCGGAGTGGTGGGCTGTGTGGAGAACATGGTTAAAGCCAGAGGGAAGGTCAATTAAGGTCTATCAGTGGTTGGCAAACTGCGGCTCGCGAGCCACATGTGGATCTTTGGCCCCTTGAGTGTGGCTCTTCCACAAAATACCAACTTCTGCGCATGGGCCACGAAGTTTCAATCTCACTGTACATGCGCGCCCGCACGTAGTATTTTGTGGAAGAGCCACACTCAAGGGGACAAAGAGCCTCATGTGGCTCGAGAGCCGCAGTTTGCCGACCACTGGTCTATGTGGATACTGTAATTTAAATGAAAAGGGTAAATAGATAAAAGCCCTCACTAGAGCAAAAGTATTAATGAAGTCAGAGTTTTATGATGGCATGTATGTGTTAAGGAGAAGGCTAGAATGGAATTGCCAGTTTTGTGAATGACTATGGCATCATTGCTATGAGAAGGGGAGAGAGGAAATGTGAGGAAGCTGCAGAAGTTATAACACAACACCAAATAGGATGAAAATAAAGAACTTAGTCGCAAGGATTACAAACTCTATGACAAGAACTATTTGTGGCTTTAGCAAAATGCAAAACCTTAAACAGAGAACAGAAATAAGGCTCTAAAGAGAGGACGCCTTCAAAAACTGAGAAATGGACTATAATTAATAAATTAATAAAGCATAGAATTCTAAAAATGACAGAACAATTATCAAGTTGATCTCTTTTTGGTGTGTAAAGAAGGGATACACTAAACTGGGGGTTTTCTTAATCTTCAGAGAAAGAGACCAATGTGTCACAAGCTTTATTCCCATAAAGACTTTTTGAAAATTTAACATCAAAGATGATAGAGTAAATAATTTTTTTTATCTCCACATCTTTCTTTCTCTTCTAAAGGACCAAGTAATATATCCAGGAGATCGGGTTGAGTCCCTTAGGTTTCAATACTGTTATGTAAATCATAATAAAACAGCAATAAAAATAATTTCAATTTAAAAATCATTGACCTCTCTTGGGTGATTCAGAACTGAAATGTTTTCATGGGGTTCTTACATGACATTTTCTACTAGAGGTGTTAAGAATGTACAATGATTTCCTGAATTTTCTTGGCTCTTGCAAAATCTACTCATAGTGGACACTCATGTCCATAAATTCAATTAAAGTCTACTCTGCAATAAAAAGGAATAAAGTGCTGATACAAAAAACAACCCAGATGAATTTTTAAATCATTATGCTGGGAATAAGAAGCCTGCTACCAAAAGGGTACACACTGAATGAGTTTATTTATGTAAACTTCTAGAATGTGTACACTAACCTAGAGTGAGAAGTCAATGTCAGTAGTAGCTCAAGGATGAGGGAAGAATGCATTGCAAAGATGCATGAGAAAACTTTGGGGGTGCTAGAAATGTTCTATATCCTACTTGTGTTGGTGGTTTCCCAGGTATATACATCTATCAAAACTCATGGCATTGTGTACTTCAAGTAAATGCAGTTTTGTACAGAAATTATACCTAGTTAATTTATTTTTAAAAGTCAACTACATAATTATTTCAAAATAAAAAGTATAAAAATTCAACTAATCATGTAACAGAAATAGATTAGATGAGGAATTTTGCCAATGGTCTGATGAAAAGACAAGTTCTGCTTCCTAGAAGTGGCAATTGGAAACATTGGAACTTGGTATATCTTTCTTTGAAGAGCCTGATAAGCCCTTCGGATTCTGGAAGTGTTTGGAAAGAGGCCTCTCCTTCTAAGAAGTAGCTTGTTCACAGAGCTTCCATCTGAACAAACAGGCTGAAATCCCAGGATGCTAAGGAAGAGCAGAGTCATTAGAATGCTTGGTCATATTTTAGTTTCCCCAGAAACGAGCAAACAGTATTACATGGAGTCTGCTGCCAAGAGCCTGTGTTCCCGGTTGGGCAGGAGCTCTTGGTGAGGATGTGTCTGGTGGAACATGAGCTTCCCCAGCCTTCACATCTGGCCAAACAAGGAGCCTGTCCAGCATCTTCTACAGTCAGCCACAGGCAAGTCATTATCACAACCTCAGGGTTCTCTCCTGCACGTGCGGGAGCCTTCTGTTTTCTGTTCCCTGGTGAGGACTCCTTAAACTACAGCACAGGACGGACTAGGCAGTTAGCCAGGCACCCTGCACAGTTCGCTTCCACACAAAAGAGCAGCTCAGAGTAAGCATTCACCCCAAGCTACTATTTCCCCTCTCACAAGATTTTACAGGGTTAAGCATGCAGACTCTGGGGTCTTTGCCCGGCCTTACATTTTCAGTGATAAAATGATAATAATAGTTTCTACATCACAAGATTGTTGTAAACATTGAATAAGATAAAATATGTAAAGTGCTCAGAACAATGCCTAACACAGAGTACTCAAGATACGATAACTATCATTTAGATAAGAAAAACTCAGGGTTTCATGCGGAAAACAGCTGAGTGAAAAATGAAGAGTAATGTTGGGGGGAAAGAGTGGAGGAAGGGACAAAGGGGAAAAACAATCTCTGAAATGGATCCTCAGTTTTTTTTCCAACCCACACAAAACAGCCATATGAAATGCTCAGTCCCTGAAGGATATATTTGTCTTGCAACGAACGAAAGAAAATTAATCTTTTTAAGAAAATCAAATTTTTAACACAACAAATCAACCATATTTTCTCCAGGAGTGTTTTCATTGAGAAATATGGTGAAGAGCGATTTTGTTTTGATTGCTTTGCCTTATGTTCCACCAAGCAGCAAGGAAAGGTTCTTACACACACTGAGCAACCGACAAAGAAGAAAGCATCAACAACACAGCCAATTAGATCAATAAAGAGGGACTCATTGATCTGATGGGAGAAACTGTTGGCTGACTGCAGGTGGTAGGTGATTTTACATTGGGTGACATTGTTACCACCTAAGAAACAAGGAATTGTTTTTTTCATCGGGAGTCTATGAACTCTGAGCATAATATGTCAATAGTTGAGACAAAGTATTTCTGCACATGTGGAAAGGGAAAAGATCAACTGAATACAAATATAGCAGACCATGAGTTGACCTCAAATTGAATATAAGTCAGCAGTGTTCAATGAGCCCAGGATGTATAAACAGGAGCCTGAGGTGTATGATTGGAAACTAATCCTCAAATCCCCAGCATTGGCTAGCAATAAAGTGAGGAATGCAGCTCCAGAGAATGAGCCTGGTACTTCCCAGTGTATCTGGTGTGAACTATCGAAGAAATAGAGAGAGAGACTTTGGAAAGATTCTTCTTTGCATCTCCAAAGTGAGGTTTTTTTTTTCTTTCATTTTTTTGATCCAGTATCTGTTCTTACAGAATTTATAATTAGAATATTATTATTAGAATGAGATGTATGTCTATAAAACCAACCCATGAGATACCTACCAGGCGATCCCGAATTTTATCTACAAGGGCTGGATCACTCAACAGGAGAATGGGTTCACTAGATGAATCCCCAGATATCAAACGCAGTTTGGCTTCATTGACTACAGTAGAAAGTCCAATGGTGATAAATAATATTCCTTCAGTTCTGGCTTCGTCAGAAATACTTTGAACATCTGGACTCTTTGGATGGTCAATGCCATCAGTCATCAGCAAAGCTACTTTCACACCACCTTTACGTCCTTCTCTCTTAAGTAGCCTAGTGCCATTGGAGATGGCATAATAAGAGTAAGTACCTTGCCCGATGAAATTCATAGACTTGACCCTCTGCTTAAAAGTCTGTAGATCCTTCCAAGAAGAAAAAGGTGGGTCGATTTGGACGGAGCTGCTAAACTGAAGAGCTGCCAGTTTGATGTCATATTTCAAGGAGCGACCCGGGGTCAATTGGAAAAGCTCGTCACTCAAGCTAGCCACAAAATCTTTCTGTTTGTCAAAGAGAACAATTTTAGAACTTTCAGAGCTGTCCACAATGAAGACAACATCTATGAAGCAAGTGGAGTCTGAAATAGAATAAATAGGTTAGGCAAAATGCTTGTACCTACTCATGAAACAATTTTACATAAGAAAAGCCCTGAGCTGATATGTTGTGTGTTGTTGATTTTTGAGTGGAGAGAGAAGTGTAAAAGAGAGGCACCTTATAGATAGGGCTTCAGGTGTAAAGAACTAAATCTCTTTGCAAGTCTATATATTCCTTTTCTCTTGTAAACTCATGCAAATCAAAAGCAATCATTTTAAAAGTACCATACATTCTGAGCATCTACCCAAAGTGAAACCTGCTTAAAATGGGAGGGGGAAAAGTGCATCATAATTTACAAATTCAACAAACATTGGGCAAAGTTGTCTATAAGTAAATAATACTCAACCTTTTTCTCGGGTGTGTTTCATATTAATAAGGCCCCTTCTTGTTTTTGAGTTTCGGAGTGTTTTTTTTTTTAACTTTTTGAAATTAAGAGAGAAAGTAACTACACACCTCACACTGTCGCTACAGGAAGGGAGAAAGAAACTTAAAAGCAGGGAATTTAAGACTGAATCTTAGTCACTCTGACTAGTTAATTTGCCTATGGCCTTGGGTGTACCACTTGGCCTCTCTGGGCCTCAGTTCTTTATCCATAAGATGAAAGTGGCATTCTCTCTCATGCCTATTTTATAAGATTACTGAGGAGCTTAAACGAGATAATAAATGTACAAGTGCTTTAAAAACTCTGATGTTTATAAGTATGCCCTGTAAGTATGTAAGGTATCTCACTATCATAATATAATCATATCAAAGTAGAAAGTCACATATATGCACATATATATAGTTTGTTATTTGCATCAAATGCTACTGGTGAAAATGCATGTTAGTGTTTGAACAGGCTAAAACTAATCATTAAAAACAAAAATAAAACTTTTTTTTTTTTACCCTGGAGATCATTTCTCCTTGCAAGTAAATTGGGCTTTGATCCTTTCTTTCTTTGTCCATATATGGTTTGACTCATAAAAGCTGGCAAAATCAGGAGATAAAAGACAAAATGTCTGTTCCACATTTTGGTAGATGGTGAAAAATCATCTGCTTGTAGCACCTTTAATAGAAAAATCAGATATAAGTACTATAATAAAATATAATGCTTACTATTTTTAATTCCACTCCAGCAGAATTGAAAACTGGCATGTGAGTGGAGAAAAGAGTTTTCATTCATATTTATAGAAGGATATGCACATTGAGATTTTAAAAGTTTCTAATCCAAATAAATCATGGCACTATAACCAAACATTTATTAGTAAATATTACTATCAATCAAAGAGTTACATCTAAGTAGTTTGAATTTCCCATTTTATTATGGGAAGCAGGAAGTTGGGAGAGCCATTTAACACATTTCTGTCCCATTCTGGTTTAATCACAGGGTCTGCTTTGACATTTCCACATTCAGACTGTCACATGGTTGTTTCATTCATTTTCATTATAACTAATTCCTGATCAGCCCGATATTTTTCCGGGCTGTAGAGAACCACCACATTTCAGTCTTACTATGTGTACTCACAACTTCAGTGAGTTCAGAGGTCAAGTCAAAAATTAGGTTGACTTTTCTCTTTTCTACTCTTCTTTTGGAAACTGTATCTCCACTAGAGTTCCAAGCTAGACCACAACTGCATATCCAATAAATCAAAAGAATATGAAAGCAAAAATAGATTTGTGCAGCTGTTCTTCCAGCTAATGGACTGAAATGGGACTTGAAATCAGGAAGCACCCCTTCTGAACAGCCATGTGAAACTATTTTTCTGGGTAGATTAACAATAAAAAGTCCAAGCCTGTATTAAAATCTTCAGTCATTTCCATCACTCAGTATGCCCAGCTATACATGAAATAACTTTAAATTCACACACTTGCCTGGTAAGAAAAGATTCACGTGTGGCTAGCTCAGTATACCCAAGAATGGATAAGAAAGCTTATTCTGAACCAAGGTTTCAGAATGTTTGCCTGCTTAAATTATATTGACTTCAGAAGTTCTGGGAAAGGAATCACATTTTTCCTTCTTTGGCACCTTGCCTTGAGGGAATGGGAACTGGGAAATCATGAGCATGATTTTTCCAGGCTCTGAGTAGGGGGTAGAAATGGATGCAAAAGCAGTGAAGAATGAGATGAGTGACTGAAAATCTTTCATACCTGCCAGATGAAGAAATGCCAAGGGAAGCAAAACTGTTGGGTTGGGAATGAACCAATGAAAGGCTCATGCCATTGTCTGTTTCTCAAATAGGATCATCTAGCAGGAAGTTTATTAAGCTGACTTTGTATCAATATGGCCAAACATCCTGCTAGCAAGTACATCAAGTGCAATTGACCGAAGGTCAACTACTCTTTAGACCAGGGATGCTAAGATGTGAAGACAGGTGGGTGTTAAAGGAAAGAACAAGAACTGTACTAAGGCAGTGGTTCTCAACCTTCCTAATGCCATGACCCCTTAATACAGTTCCTCATGTTGTGGTGACCCCCAACCATAAAATTATTTTCGTTGCTACTTCATAACTGTAATGTTGGTACTGTTATGAATCGTAATGTAAATATCTGATATGCAGGATGTATTTTCATTGTTACAAATTGAACATAAAGCATAGTGATTAATCACAAAAACAATATGTAATTATATATGTGTTTTCCGATGGTCTTAGGCGACCCCTGTGAAAGGGTCGTTCAACCCCCAAAGGGGTCGAGACCCACAGGTTGAGAACCGCTGTACTAAGGAACTAGAATATACAGAGGACATCCCCTTGCTAACCAATGAGAAGATTACAAAAGGATGTTCAAATTTAATTCTGAAGATTAATGTAAGGATACAGCTATGTAGCAAAACACAGCTGCTATTGCATTTTAGGAGGAAAGGAATAACACCATGTCCCTGGTATTACATATGACTTTTCTTTTTGTTGAGCCTATACCAGAAGGAACTTCTCATAAACTGAGAACTTAATCTCATTGAGAACAAGAGAGAGAGATTTTAAAGCTACATGATCAATGATCAAGATGACTCTTCAAAAACCTAAAGGTTATAACCATGTGGCATCAGGAGAAGAAAACCACTTTTTTTCCTCATTTGTAGGCCTCCTTTTGGGCTTTGAAAATGCTGGCTTTAAATTAAGACTTATCTTTCTCCAAAACTAAGCACCTGTTCATAGTTTTCTTGGAATATAATCATGAATTCCTACCTGAACCTCCGACAGACAATGTCCACTAATGTAACTTAATCATTAGTAATAATCACAATGTCTCACATTTTATTACTATGTACTCTAACATTTTTTATTTAGCTCCCCCAAACCAAAGTCTGGTGTTCCTTTCTGTTTTCTGATATTGGCCATAGGACACGCTTATATCTCTCCACTTTTCTTTTTGTAGTTTTTTTGTTTTTTGTTTTCCTGCCTTTCTGAAATCTATATTAGTTTGGCATCTTAAAAGCCCATTTATTTCTAATATTTACCATGTTTTATTTTGCTTCCATTTTTAATAATTCCCATCTTTCTCTCATTTAAATATCACATACAAGTAAAACAGGTTTCGGGGTGGGGAGGATGTCATTATTAAGAGAAAGAAATATAAACTTCTATGTTTACTATTGGCTAAATTTTATAAATGCAGAAAAAAGATTAAACTTAACCAAATGCCATAGTTTTGCCTAAAATTTTGGTAGTAACTATTAGGATCAATAACTCCAAGAGACTTTATATTTTATACTTTTCATAAATGAAATTATCTTTCATCAGAGTTTAACAATTTTATTCACAGTGCATCTCATTTGTTTCTACCTAAAAATAAAATGATGTATAAATACTTTGTTCAAATTGCCATACTTGCCAAGTTTTAAAGTATTCTGCAGTTAATACTTAATTATAAAAACATGTTCCAAATTAAGAAAAAGATACCCCAAAGATATTAACATTATTATTTTGCTATGCAGTAGAATGTACATTAAAAATTAATTTTTAAATAACTTTAAATAAATGTTAAATTTCTACATTTTAAAATTTTATAATTAGTCATATTTTTCTAATAATTGATTTAAAGTAATAGCAGAGGATAAAATTTTTTGATAAGCTTTCTTCACATTGTAAGTATGTAAACAATTTAATCTTCCACAGTTCCACAGTGGTCCTCTCTGATTACAAGTGATTAAAAGAAAGCAGTTATGTCTTACCTTATAAAGTTTGTCAAACAGGAACTAAAGACTGGTTACGGAAAGGCCAAAGCAAGGACCATCGTTGGGGACAGAGTTGGCTAGTGAATATATCTCTGTTCTGTGGGAAATAAAAATGGTCCTTGCTTTGGATCTTTTGCAATCTTTTATTCATGTTTATTAGACTAAGTTAAAGCAAGAGTGGTCAGGCATTTGGCCAGGGTGCAAGATTTGGGTGGGATCAGTAAGTAATTTAAAGGAACAGTGTCCTTTCGGAACAAATCTATGTTTTCCAGACTGTTTTAAAAACAGCTTGAGCAAATTTTTTACATTTTAGGCACTTACTGAGTCTGCCTTCTTTTCTTATGCTATGTTCTTCACTTTCTATTTTTACATTTCTTTGCCTGGGGTATGTGCTCTGTTAGATAGTAGTTCTAAACAGCTTTGTGAAGGACTATAAATGACTCCAGATTCAGATGCAAAACTGCAGTGTTTTCCAAGAGAGGCAATGGGTTGATAATGATTGAAACTGGATGATGAACATGTACAAGCTCATTATTCCAGTCTTTCTATATTTCTGGTTTTTGAAAGTTTTCATAATAAAAGGTTTGCACAATATATAGTGGAAGAGTGACCTAAATTTAGTCCCGGGTTCTCTCTGTAACATTGGGACCTCAGTTTTCCACTTATAAAAGGAGGCAGTGCATTCAATTATTGATCAAGATCCTTTCAAACTATAACATAAGAGATAGGTTTAAAAGGGTCAGTATTCTGAGGTTTCTATCCAGGAAAGGTGGTCCCTGTAGTGGTTCCATTCTCCCTTTTTCCTATTTTCTACCTTGTGGTTATAGCCCACATTAAGTCGATGTTTATCAACAATAAACATTTAACAATATTTATTGTAAAAAACATGAGCCAAGAGGCCACTTGACCCCTACACAACTAACAGGGAGGCTTCTCTAGGACAGTCTCCGAGATAGAGATTAGCAAGATGACTAGAGAAAGCAATATAATCGTTCGTGCTATAATTCTTTTAAATCAGCTTTCTTAGGAATACATGTTAGCATGTATGCATCTGCTTATTGTGACAATGGTTTCCATTGCATGAACACTTTGCCAAGCGAGGTACCACGCTAAGTGCTTGACACACATTATGGCATCCAGCCCTCCAAAAGCACAACCACCTACCTATAGTAAGTACTCTAAGAATTCACTTTTGCAGATGAGGATGTTGAAGTAGAAAGGAGTTCGGCCACTTGCCCAGTTATGCTAATACTAGAGAATGCCAGAATGGGATCTTAACTGGGGACTACCTGACCCCTGAGACTCACTTATAACCACTCTTGCATCATTAAATTAAGTGTCCAGGTGAATGCTTGGGCTTTCATCGTCTCCTCACCACAAAGCAGTTCTTAAGGAAGGAAGGGAGTTTTGTGGGGCTTTGGTAATAGAAAGAAGGAATAGTAGGTGTATTGCAGAAGTAAAATGGGATTTCCCAGGAAGTAAACATATATATTTATATATTTACACATATAGATTTTATTTTATTTTTTACATACTGAAAGGAAGGGAGAGGGAGAGAGAGATAGACACATCAATAATGAGAGAGAAGCATTGATCAACTGCCTCCTGCACACCCACTACTGGGGATCGAGCCCGCAACCAGGGCATATGCCCTTGACTTGACCAGAATCAAACCCAAGACCCTTCAGTCCCCAGGCTGATGCTCTACCCACTGAACCAAACCAGCTAGGGTCACATATAGATTTTAAATGGCCTGTGGACAATAGCCACATTTTGCACTTTTGTGAGATAAGAATCATGCTATAAAGAAGTGACATTTTTCAGAAGGTAGTTTAACTTTTCATGAGGTAGTTTAACAACTTGAAGAAGAATAGTGCCTCTAAGAAGCAAACAGGTGACTCCTGTGGGGGCGGAATGGAAGAAAGCCCTTCTGCTTTTTATCTGATGGATGGAGGGTTGGAGTCCTGCCTGCTCATCCATCAAATAGGATCACCTAAACCCAAGGTTTTCCACCTCTCGTTGCCAGGTGTAACAATGAGCACTAAATTGATTGGGTAGATGACACAAAAGAAAATCTTGTGTTCTATCGATTTATATCTGGCAATTAGCTTTGCACCTAGAGAAATGGTGCATTATGCTAAAGACTAAAATCTTAATCTTAATGGATGATCTTGAATTAGTGTGCAATTCGGCATGCACAGACCAAATAAGAGAGCATGGGTAGTGTTGATGACTAAAGAAAGGCAACTTGGGTGGAGTCCATGTTCTTTGGACAGTTGGTCTGAGCCATGGCTTTATAGAAGGCAGATAGTACACTATTTTTACGGTTACTCCTGGAGATGGATTAGAGTAAGCACCCCATGAATACATGTTGAATGAATGATTATTGGAAGTAATTTTTTAGTGTTCATTGATCACTTGAGAACCATGATACACCAGATTGCTCTCCTCCAAAGCACTGCTAAACAGCATCCTTTTCAATTAAAAAAAATGTTAATACTCTACCTAAGTAGAATCTATATTGGCTTTATTTCTTAAGTTGAATTTTGTTTATTTATTTATTTATTTTAATCCTCACCCAAGAATATTATTTCCTTTGAATTTTAGAGAGAGTGGAAGGAAGGAAGGGGGAAGAGAGAGAGAGAGAGAGAGAGAGACAGACAGAGACAGAGACATCAAAACATTGATGTGAGAGAGACACATCTTTGATTGCCTCGGGGGATCAAACCTGCAACCAGGTAACCTGCCCTTGACTGGGAATCAAACCTGAGACTCTTCAGTGCAAGGACCAATGTTCTAAATACAGGCCAGGGCTGTATTGGCTTCATTTTTTTGGGGACCAGTGCCAAGATCTCCATTTCAGTAGTGATGGTATTTGGGGGTCCTAGGATCATTTAAAAGGAATCAAAGTTTAGGGTGATTTGTATATATCAGAAGGTTTTATCTGCATGATGTTGCAGAAACAAATAAAAGGCTAGTAACATGTCAGTTTCAACTTGTATCACATAGGTCTAGACCGAGATCAAGGTACAGTGAAATGTTTCACAATCTTTCTTCCAATTCACCCACTTCCCATACTGCCTTTAGAGAATAGAAAAGAACCTTATCAAGAAGTGAGAAGAAAATGAAGCCTCTTACCTAGTTTGGTTTGCTGTCAGAAGTCCTCTTCTGTTTTGTTTTTGTTTTTTTCCAGTATAAAATCTTGGTGTAGTAGAATTTATAACATTTGCCCCAAAGCTCTGAAGTTTCTGGGATTTATTATCCTTCTTGTCTTTAAGAGTATAACTTGGACATTCTCTCATGTCATTCTTAAGGAAATTAAAGAAACACCAAAATGCTATTGGTCTTTTTTATGAACTTAGGAAAGGATGAAAAGCATTCAAAGACAATAGGGAAGTGGAACTTGTCATTGGGAATCAAATATAGAAAATGTGGCATTGCTTAAGTCTGGGGCAGCGTGACTCCAGTGCTCCACCCCTCACCAAATTCTGATGGAGTTGGCTCTTCCGCATTCCCTCTACTCAATTAGTTTTGTATTGTTTACTCCCTGATATGTCTTGCTTCATTGTTTGGCACTTGGTCCTGGGCTTGAAAAATTGTGCCACATATGCAACACCCTAAATCACAGTGACAGGGTAATTTCCATTGTACCAATCTTATGACTAGTAAAATCTTTCTCTAAGATTTTCCTTCATAATTGATATTTTATTCTGCGTTATTTATTCTTTACTAAGAGCAAATAATTTTATGCCAAAAAGACAGAGTGCCCTCTGGAAAAAAATTACAGTTTTCCTTTCTAAGAAATATCTGAAAGTGGATAGGTTTTGTTCTGTCATAGGTTTGAATGTTCGATTTTTTAAAAAAAATTATTATTTTCAGTCAGTGGATAGAGCAGTCAGGTTTTTCCTGCTGAGTTGTCCAAAAGAGAAAGATTAGATCTATTTAAGCTTGGACCAAATTCTACTTTTATTGAGGAAAGTATTTTTTTTTTTTTTAGTTGGCTTTACTTTCAGGTAATAGAAAGTTTTGTGCTCTATCTTAGTGCTTTATTTGATTGCCCACTAGATGGTATTTAACCTTTTCTTGTATTGGGGACAAATGATAGCATTGAATCTCAGAACTGGAGGGAAACTTAAATACCACTTTTGTTTGATTTGTCCATTTCACAGATAGCAAAATAGAGGGCAGATGTTGTGACCCACCCGAAGGTCATACCAGGGGTCAGTGAGGGAATAAAGTTTAGATGTTTGTGAGTCGGTTGGCCATCTTTCATTATTCCTAAATACCCCAGGAAGAAGCTAAGCCTTTGTACCATCCAGGTTTGTACCAGAGCAGGAGAACAACAATTGTTGGTCTGTGGCCAACAACTTATGTCTGAAAAATATGGCTTTTATTTCAGCCACGCTGGCCAGGCTAAAAATCTTTTAATGACATAAACCCCTACACAAATATAAGGTACTATTAGAATCATGGTTCATTGTTTATATCCAGAACTATAGATTTTGAAATTACACATGTATAATTTTACTTAATATATATAACATTTATTTAAGTATATATTTTCTATTATACTAAGTGATCAAATTCAGAAATGCCAGATATAACAAATCAGTGAGAACTGACATTGGGTAGTCTGGAACTATTGTTTGAAAAAAGATATTTGGGCACCACCTTGTGGGACTTTGTAGAAAGACACGGTGTCTTGTCTATGATCACTGACAGATTAAAATTCCTAATTGCCTCTGAACAGGTAGAGTGTAAGTTGCTTTCTGCAAATTCTCAGGGTAGGGAAATAATGAGATAAATGAAAGGAGTGACAAAACTACTTTTATATATGAATCAAGAAATGAAGTAACATCTGATGTAATCTGAAAATCATTCATTTAATAAACATTAATTTAGTTTCTACTATGGAGAGGCATTGGATAGAAAACAAATAAAATAAGATCCAGTCTCTTCAACCCAGTGGAGAAGATAGGCAAGTAAAAGGCAATGGCAAATTTTACCCCAAAAAATTTTTTTAGGTAATCAAATATCAAACTCTAGTTGATGGTACCATGCTGAAGTGTTTGGGAGCCAATTGTACTGGTGTCTGCAACTTACTTTGCAATGCATCATAAAAGAAGATGTGTAGCGAGATGGGTAGATGAATAAATATATGATAGAGAAGATATGTCAATTATATGTCCAATGTTAATTGCAGAATCAAGGTGCTGGTATTTGCTGTCAACTTTTCTGTATGTTTGAAAATTTTAATAATAAAGTATTAGACAAAAAAGGCAATGGCAGTGCAGTGTGATACTACCTATAAATAAGACCTGCAGAGAGGGCACCAGCCCATACTGTGCCACGGAGGTTGGAAGTGCAGGCACCAGAGAGTAACTAAGTTTATGCCATGTTAAAAGGCTTGGAACTTATCTTGAGGGCAATGAGGAAGCATGAAACAATTTGAAGCAGAGGAGTGACATGATTACATTTTCATATTAGAAAACTCACTCTGGTGACTTTGTGAAGAATTAATTCCAGGAAAGCAAGCCTAGAGACTGAGAGACCTACCAGGAACCTTACTAAAATGCCAAAGAGAGCCAATAAGGCTCTCAAGACCAGCAGTGGGATTGGAAAGAAGTGAATAATTTTGAGAAATACTTAGGAAGCAGTTAATTGGCCTAGAAAAGGGAAGGAAATGAAGGACAGTACCCAGTGGTTTTCTGAAAAGTATTTAACAATTGGCTCTCTGAAAAAAAAAAGTGTGTGTGTATATGTGTCCATAATTTTATTATAAATGCTACTGATAGAAAGGGGTATGTAGTATACAAGTAATAACAAAATATACATTATCCTCTATTGATTCTCACAGAACACTTTCATAGATTTTTGCCAAATTCTTGTATCCTTAGTAAACCTATGATTGCAACTGATGAATGACTGTAGTTCCAACAGGAATGTTGATTGACATTTCCATTTTCTTTAACAAATATGATGCCCTGTTAGTGTATATGACACTTCTGCTAGTGTATAACTTTTGGTACTTAATCCTCCCCTTATTCGCTTATCCCCACAGGAGGAGGAGTTTGATTTCTGTTGAATAGTGAGGGTGATAGTCTAACACCCACTGGTCCATTTTTACTGAACAGGTCTACACAGCAGTTAAAGACATGGAGACAAAAATACCAGCACTTTTTAACAGTAAAGCTGATTGTGACTTGGAGCTGCAACCCCCACCACGCTTCCTGGTGCTTTCATCCATATATAGACTTTGGGCTTTCTCACCAGTCTTCCAGCTGCAAAGGGTGACCCTCACTACCTCCAATCCTTGCATTCTGAATAGTAGGTATCATGAAGATGAGGTCACACATGCATAGAACTTTTTAAAAAATATATTTTTATTGATTTCAGAGGGGGATGGAGAGGGAGAGAGATAGAATCATCAATGATGAGAATCATTGATCGGCTGCCTCCTGCACGCCCCCCACTGGGGACCGACCCTGCAACCCAGGCATGTGCCCCTGACCAGAACCAAACCCAGGATCCCCTTGATTGTGGCTCTTCCACAAAATACCACGTGTGGGCGTGCATGTACAGTGCGATTGAAACTTCGTGGCCCATGCGCAGAAGTCGGTATTTTGTGGAAGAGTCGGTATTTTGTGGAAGAGCCACACTCAAGGGGCCAAAGAGCTGCATGTGGCTCGCGAGCCGCGGTTTGCTGACCACAGGGTTAGGGCATGCATAGAACTTTTAACACATTAACTCTACCTGTTCAGTAAAAATGGACCAACATTTGTCAGCCTTCTTTAGGGCTTGCCTTGCCTGAGAAAATGGACTCATTCGAAGTCCCACTTCCTTCAAGGGACAGCTCACATCATGGCACATCCACATCAGTGGGTAGTATAAAGGCCTGGAACTCTTGTCCCAACTCAAGACATCTCTGAAGGGCCAGTCCAGTTCTAAAGTTTCCCAAGAATTGGCTGAGGCCTTTGTTGACTCTGAATCACAGCTCAGCTTCTCACTCCATCCAATCCTGCATCTTTCTCCCACCTTCTGCAGGTGTTGATCCCAAGAACATTCCTTAATAAGTATCCTAATCCTAATCTCCATCTTAGAATATGGTTCTCAGGGCACCCAACCTTGGAGTGTTAAGTGAACCTATCTTGTAAAGTATCTGGCACATAGTATATGCTCTATAGTTGTTTGTTATTGAACAAACAAATAATCCAGTGGGAGTAAGTAGGACGGAAATAAAAGTTCAAGAAGAAAAAATAGAATAATATAGAATTCCCTGTAACTAAAGAATAGCTTACTCACAAAATTTAAAAATGAAAATAGTTAGAAACCATCATTAAAGTATTTAAGTTTTGTTGGATGCAACAGAGGAAGGTGGGGAGGAGGGGGAGAGATTGATCAAAGAGTATGAATGCAGCCCTAGCCAGTGTTGCTCAGTAGATAGAGCACCAGCCCAGGCACCGAAGGGTGGCCGGTTTGATTCCCAGTAAAGGGCATGAACCTCGGTTGCAGGTTTGAGCCCTGGTGAGGGCACATGTGGGAGGCAACCAATAGATGTGTCTCTCTCACATTAATGTTTCTCTCTCTCCTCACTCCCTTTCACTCTCTGTAAAAATCAATGGGGAAAAAAATATCCTCGAGTGAGGATACCAAAAAACCCAGAATATATGTGCCTATATGCATAGCCATTGACAGACAATAATGAGGTGAAGGCCTGGGCAGGGCACAGGCAGAGAGGAGGAAGAAAAAGTGGGGAGATATAGGGGACATCGCTAATTGTGTCAACAATAAAAAATGTATTAAAAATCATAACCTTGGCAGCTATGTAAGTTTCATATGACAATATTAGATGTAATCCCCCAAATGCATGAATAAGTGCATTGACTTATATAATTTGGGAGTATGCTAGAATACTTTTGAAAAACACTATTTTAAAACATCTCAGATCTTGCCCCAGGTCAGGTAGTTCAGTTGGTTAGAGCATCATCCTGATACATCAAGGTTTCGGATTCAATCTCCGGTCAGGGCAAATACAAGAAACAACCAATAAATGCATAAATTAGTGTTTCTCTCTCTCGTCCTCTAAAAAAAAAAAATCAATCAATAAAAAGTTATATATATTAAAAAATATATGTCTATTAAATATCTCAGATCTCATCTTCAAGATTACCTAAGCCATGTCAAATGTTTACAGGACCACAATTTCCTCTTGATGCCTAAGAGCAAAACTTGCTCTCAGGTAAAGACTGATTTTTACATGTGGAAGTAAAGGGATCTGGGATTAGCCAGTCACGTACTCCACAGAATGTTCTGCCTTGAAGGTCATCAGAACTAAGCTCTTTTACATCAATCACCAGTAGCCTGACACCATCCATTTTTAAGCATGAATAGACAAGCAAAGATTGCCAGAAATCTGAAGAAAGCCTGTGTCAGATTTGTTACACTGGTGCAGCACCATTTGCTGTAATGGGGGAGCCAGAAATCTAAAAACCTCTTTCTCCCTCACTCAGTCAATCATCCCACTTTGCAAACATTCCTTAGGTCACACAATTCTCTGTATCCCCACTCTGCACACGACTGGTAGGTTGGGTTATCATCATCTCTCATTGGGATACTAACCCTGTCTCTCTCCCTTTTCTCCCCCAAACTGATCACACCACTGGCCTGGTTAGAAACCTTCAATGAAATGACTTCACCAATGCTTTTAGGAAAAAGTCCGTCCAAATTCACTGACCTGGTTTCCAAATGCCTTTCTGATACAGCATCTTAATCTCTCCCCACTCCTCTACTCACACATCCATACTGCACTGCTACCCCATGGCTTTGCCCTCCCCCTGACCTTGCACTTGCTCTTCCTCCACCCAAGAAGACTCTTCTCTTCCAAACCCAATCCTGTTCCCTTTCCTGGCTAACCCCACACTCATCCTTCATTTCTCAACCGAGTGGGCCTCAAAGAAACGTTCCTGACTCCCCAAAATTAAGGGGGCGCCCCCCCCCGTGGAGCACTGTTTTAGCCCCAAAGAGGCATCACTCTGCCTGCTTCCTGTGAGACCATGTCTTTTGGTTCATTCTGGAGTCCCCAGCATTGGTGCCAGCTACACCATAGGCAGTCAAGATTTGGTTGTGGAATGAGAAAATGAGTGAATAAATCGTGAACGAAATACCTGGGCCTTTCTCATACATCGATCGACTTAAATTTTTAATGAAAATTTTAACATACCAAATGAACTAAAGCATATGAAGTGCTTGAAACAATAACCGTGATTCTGAGAAGCTGCCCAGGTCCCTGGCCAGGATCCCTCCCAGAGATTGGGGCGGGGCCAGCAGGAGCGAATCCGGGCGCTGAAGGCGGGGCCTGCAGGAGCGGACCAATGTGCTGGGGGCGGGGCCAGCAGGAGCAGACCAGGGCTCTGGGGGCGGGG
>NW_005368341.1:2762927-2768201 GCF_000412655.1 Myotis brandtii | reverse complement strand
GCGTGGGATCCGCCCTCGGACTCCCGGTCTCCCCGGAATCGCGACCAGCCCTGCGCTGGTCGTAGTCTATCACCGGTCAGCTCTGTTCTCTGCGTGTAGGAGTCGTGAAAATTACACAAGAGGGTAAATTACACCGAATCGGCCTAGCAAATGATGGCCTTTTGCCTAACTTGAAGGGTAATTTGCATATAGATACAGTGCCTATAGGGCCTAGAAGATGGTGGTGGTTGGAATTTATTGAAACTGCTACTGTTGTTTTTTTGGTCATAGTCAGAAAAGTAGAAAACGACAAAAAAATGCATGTGAAAGCGTGATTGGCTACCTTGTACGCTTAGTATTACAGACCACAGTCCAGTAGCCACGTGCGGTTGAAATAGGCTGTTAGTGTAAAATACACATTGGCTTTCCAAGCTGGTACCCAAACAGAAAAAGTCTCAATAATGTTTACGTTGATTACACATTGAAATGGATAATACTTAAACATTATTAAATTTTTTTTAAATTAAATCTTTATTGTTCAGATTATTACATTGGTTCCTCTTTTTTCCCACCATAACTCCCCTCCACCCAGTTCCCCCCCCCTCCGCCCTCACTCCCCACCCACTGTCCTCATCCATAGGTGCACGATTATTGTCCAATCTCTTCCCGAATCCCCCACACCCCTTTCCCCCCCAAGAATAGTCAGTCCATTATTAAATTTAATCTCATCTATTTCTTTTTATTTTTCAGTGTGGCTACTAGAAAACTATGATTCACACTATTATTTCTGTTGGACAATCCTGCTGTCGGTCTTCTGCTGAGGGACACAGAAGCGACATGGCTTTCCTTAGCTCAGACACCCCTGATGGGAAGTGAGCACTTGACTTGTTAAACTGGAAGGTGAGGATCTAACTATCAGCTGTAATTATTGCAGATTCCACCACCCCTTATGCCCCCAATTTTTCAATGTCTCCAACACTTCAAAAACATTAAATTCTAGGGATGTGTAAGGGACTCATAGTGATACATCGTCTGTGTGATGTGCAGAAGTCAGTTTGATTGTCACAACTTTGTGAGATGGAGATAGGCTAGGTTCTGTCTCCGTTTGATAGTCTTGGAATATTAAAGGACTTGTTAGGGTCTAGCTCAGTGATGGCGAACCTTTTGAGCTCGGCGTGTCAGCATTTTGAAAAACCCTAACTTAACTATGGTGCCGTGTCACATATAGAAATTTTTTGATCTTTGCAACCATAGTAAAACAAAGACTTATATTTTTGATATTTATTTTATATATTTAAATGCCATTTAACAAAGAAAAATCAACCAAAAAAAATGAGTTCGCATGTCACCTCTGACACGCGTGTCATAGGTTCGCCATCACTGGTCTAGCTAGTGAGTGGGCTGGAGGTCTTCTGACCTCAGGTTCAGTTTTCTTTGTTCTCCACCATATTCCTATGAATATGAGCCATATTTATGCTCATGAGCCAGATTCCATATATATTGTGTATTGGATTATAAAGAAAGACATTTTTTAAGAGGGTGCTTTTAGATGTACTTCTCTGCTCAGGGCCAGTTTTATGGTATGCAACCAGTGAGTCACATAAGGCCCATCATTTAGAAGGGCTGTCACCTTAATTTTTTAACAAGGGGGGGTGGCGGCTGTATTTTCAATTTGGGTCGGGCTCTGCAAATGATGTAGCTGATTTTTTTTTCTCTATGCAATAATCTAGAATGGGAGTTGGGAGGTGTTGGACAAGAACCAAAACATCTGGTTTTCACTTTACTTCTGTCTGAAATGAGAAGGGTTTGCTAGTCTCTCTCAAGTTCTTTGATTCTGTATGAGTTACTGTAGTCAGATTTTGTGGATGATACTGTATTTTACATGCATAACATCAAAGAAATCCTGATGATTCTCCATTGAGTGCCGTGTAAATCAAATAGTTTTTAAAATATAGTAATACTTTCTATTTGTTGTTTAGGATGGATTTTTCCGTGTGGCATTAAGTTTTCTTACCATTTATCATTCATGTAAAGCAGCGGTGAGGAAGCTTTTTTCTGCCAAGGATATGTGGATATTTATAACATCATTCTCAGGCTGCACAATTAATCAACTTAAAAATTAGCCTGCTGTATTTGGTCAAACATTTAATTAACTCACCCCTAATGAATGCCTTGGCGGGGCCAGCCCAAATGATTCCTCGGGCCTTATGCAGCCCACAGGCTGGACAGTCCCCACCCCTGATATAAAGAGTATGGTTGTGGGACAGAGGTGTAGATAAAAATATGCTTATTTAAGCAATTATTTTTTAGTGAGATAGGGAGATGGGTCAGATCTCAGGCTACCTCCAATTTAGAGGTTTTCTCTGTTAAGGCATGAGTATGAACCATTTCTTGACAGTATCTGTTCCTTCTTTTTGTTGTCTTAGTTACTATTTATTACATGAGGTGCTTCTCTTCCTTCTCATTCCTAAATTTTTAAATTCTCTTTAAGATTGGACATAACTTCAGCACTAGAATGCAGTCTGCTTGGGCTGCCATAACAAAATACCGTAGACTGAATGGTTTAAACAACAGAAATAACTTTTTTCACAGTTTTGGAGACTGGAAATCTGAGGTCAGGGTGCCAGTGTGGTCCAGTTCAGGTAAGAGCTCTCTTCTTGACTTGCAGAAAGCTGCCTTCTTGCTGTGTCCTCACATGGTGGGGAGAGAGTTTTGGTATCTCTTTCTCATATAAGAGCACCAATTAGACCAGGGCTCCACCTTTATGACCTAATTTAACCTTAACCACCTCTTTCAAGGCTCTGTCTCATGGGGGCGGTTAGGGCTTCAGCATGTGAATATTGGGGAGACACAATCCAGTCTATAGCAGCCACACACCTTATCTGTCCTTGTTCAGTAATGTGTTCATAGCATTTAGAACAGTGTGTAGAACATAGAAATTGCCTAATAAATATTTACAGCATAAATGAAAGACAGTGTATTAGAGTGATCCTCGCTTCGGGTGGCTATTTGTGGGCTCCTGCCCATCACTGGAACAGTTATAACAGTGGACACTTTGCTCTTGACTGGAGCCAGCTTCTCGGAAGGGTAATGGGTAGAAAGATGAGGAGATTGGTAAAACTTGGAGATAGCAGTGATAAGTATCAGAGGGAGCATTTAACAAGTACATTCATTTAATAAGTAATTAAGTACAGTGGGGCCTTGACGTACGAGTTTAATTCGTTCCGAGACCGAGCTTGTTAAGGAGCTCATTAAGGAGCTTGTTAACTCAAATTACTCTGTCAACTCAATGCAAAAAATCGGCCGAGAGCCAGCTGGTATCTCAAAAAACTCCTTAGTCGGGACACTCGTAAGTCAAGCCCCCACTGTATCTAGTAAGGGCCTAGTTCTGTGTTGGGTACTAGAGGTACAAATGGAGAGCAGAAGATATTTTACCTGCTCTTATCCGATATAATAAAAGCCCAGAAAACGAATTGTGGAACGACTGGTCGACCAGTCACTATGATGCACACTGACCACCAGGGGGCAGATGCTCAATGCAGGAGCTGCCCCCTGGTGGTCAGTGTGCTCCCACGGGGGGCCGATCCCCACAGGCCATGCCCCCCACCAATGCACAAATCCCGTGCACCGGGCCTCTAGTGGAGTTTATAATCTAGTAGAAGAGTCAGAGGGGGTGATAGAAAGGGAAGGAATACTGTTCAATGAAAGTATCTAAGAAACTTGACGTAGACTGTGGAGGGATAGCGGATGGTTGATGTCAAGCTTGAGCAAGTGTTAATTTGGCCAAGAAGGGAAGGAAGAATGGAGGGGCTTGCCTGGCCGGCATGGCTCAGTGGTTGAGGTCATGGTTCGATTCCTGGTCAGGGCACATGCCCGGGTTGCAGGCTTGATCCCCAGTAGGGGGGGTGCAGGAGGCAGCGGATCAATTATTCTCTCTCATCATTGATGTTTCTCTCTCTCTCCCTCTCCCTCTCTGAAATCAATAAAAATATATTAAAAAAAAAAAAGAATGGAGGTGCTGTTTACATTCTAGAAAAACCATGTAGCTAAAACATTCAAGGAGAATGGTGTACATTGAGGCTGGAGCAGTAGATAGAGGTCAAAGCATGTGGGGTTTTAAAAATTATGTTGAATATTTGGAGTTCTAGTAAGAACATTTAGAAACCATTATAGGGTTTTAAGCAGGGGTTGGTTAACCTGCTTAAGTTTGTATTTTTAAAAGATCACTGTGATACTGTATGAAGATGAATTTCATGAAAGCCAGAGTAGGAAGGTGAATAAAACAATTCCTGAACCAACACCACAAGCTAGACATTGTTGTATACCTTAATTTCTTATGGGGTCAGTCTGCAGAACTTTGGCACTCAGCAGCTGAGTGGAGGAAAGAGGACAGTAATAATTGAGTTGGTCTAAGGTTGAAGGCAAACTCAAACTGGCACGGAAGTGAAGAAATAGAGGATGCCGACAGGAATGTAATTGAAATGATTGATCTTGGGCTTCAGATCTGTTAAGAAAGGAAATAAGCCAACATACAAATTCTCAAAGGTTTTTTTCCCAGTCATCTAAATTTTGAGTCTATTGAAATTCTAGACTGACAATTTCTGACTGAAACTTTTACAAGATCAAAAAGTAAAGCACGTATGTTTGAGTTGAATTTATTTAGTATATCTTTATTAGGAGTCTGTGCCAGGCTCTATATCTAGAGTTATGAATGAACCGTAGCTTCACCCTTTAAGAACTGACATGAATGTAAAGATACCAATTGTCATGAAGATTGTAAGTATTTTTCTTCATTTTTAATCCAGACTATAATTTGCTCTAGCCAGATTTGGTTAGAAACAGACATTTATATTTTGTAAGTAGCTTTTATTACTAAACTATTATTTTAACATAACTATTTTTAGTTTGTGCTTAAGATACTAGAATACCTTTTTAAAAATCTCATTTTGATAAAGTTTATAGAAATGAAATGCCTCTAATGATTACTTAATTCAGTTTCCCAAAGTGCAATTTGTATACTACTGGTCATAAACAGGATGATTTTAGGTAAAACGTAGTCAAGTATTTTTTAATTTTTTAAGAATAGTTTAGCCCTAACCGGTTTGGCTCAGTGGATGGAGCGTCGGCCTGCGGACTGAGGGGTCCCCGGTTCGGTTCCGGTCAGGGGCATGTACCTGGGTTGCGGGCACATCCCCAGTGGGAGGTGTGCGGGAGGCAGCTGATCGATGTTTCTCTCTCATCGATGTTTCTGGCTCTCTATCTCTCTCCCTTCCTCTCTGTGGGAAATCAATAAAA
>NW_005368341.1:2761883-2762883 GCF_000412655.1 Myotis brandtii | reverse complement strand
GGACTGAAGGGCCCCGGGTTCGATTCCGGTCAAGATCACATGCCTGGGTTGCGGGCTTGGTCCCCAGGAGGGGGCCTGCAGGAGGCAACCGATCAATGATTCTCTGTCATCATTGATGTTTCTATCTCTCTCTCCCTCTTCCTTTCTCTCTGAAATCAATAAAAATATATTAAAAGATTTTAAAAAAAGAATAGTTTATTGATTTTTATTGATTTTTAGAGGGAGGGAGGGAGAGAGAGAGAGAGAGAGAGAAACATTGGTGTGAGAGCACAACATTGATTGGCTGCCTCCTGCATGCCCTCTATCAAGAATTGAGCCACAACCTGGACATATGCCTGTGACCAAGAATTGAACCTGCAATTGCTGGTGCACAGACGATGCCCAAACCATTGAGCATCACTTGCTAGGGCCAGTCAAGTATTTTGAATAGTTGTATGTTTATTTTAATGTATGTTAGGAAAAATATACTTAGCAATATTATACCTATAATTCATGAACCTTATGATGAGGTTAAAATAAATTTTCAGATTTTAAAATGAGCCAATTTAAAGAAAACTATTAAATAACCACACAGGTGGTACATGAATGACTGAAGTTTGAGAAACCCTAATCTAAACCAACTCTTATATTGTATAGGTGTATATTGTAAAGGACCCAAACACAAAGGCCTTTCTAAGGCTTATAGCTAATATACATATGTTAGAGCTAGGAATAGAACTCAGTTCTACTCAGTACATTCCAGTGTTTATTCTGCAGTAGGGCTGCTGCTTGTTGAAAGTTGAGGAAGAGACCTGTGTCTTACTAGTGGCATTGCACTTTAAATCTGCATTATGGTGGCCATTTATATTAAAACCAGAGGCCTGGTGCACAGATTTGTGCACCAGTGGGGTCCCTCGGCCTGGCTTGTGCCCTCTCGCAATCTGAGATCCCTTGGGGGACATTGGAGAGCCAGTTTTGGCCCGATCCCCGCAGGCCAGGCCGAGGGACCCCACTGGTGCAC
>NW_005368341.1:2736801-2761736 GCF_000412655.1 Myotis brandtii | reverse complement strand
TCCCCCCTCCCCCCTTCTCTCTGAGATTCATCAGTCTGTTCCATGTTTCCATGCCTGTGGTTTTTGCTCCTGCGTTGAGCGTCTGCCCCATGGTGGTCAGTGCGCATCATAGTTACTGGCCAGTTGGCCGGTCGCTTCGGCTTTTATATATATAGATTGATTAAAATTAAATGAAATTTAAAATTTTTACTAGTCAATATTTCTTGGGCTCAGTGGCTCACATGTAGCTAGTAGCTACCATATTGAACAGTGCAGACTTAGAACATTTCTATCATTACAGAAAGTACAAAGGGATAGTACTGACCTAAACATGATTTATAACTCCTTAAAATTTTACCCCCTTCAACTAGATGATACTTATTAATTTTCTCACCACTCTGAAGTTATTTTAACCCTGAGGTTAAATTGAAGGTACTAGTAACAGTGAAATTAAGATAATTGATCTTGGGGGAAATAAAGCCAGAATGGAGTGCTCAGATTTTTACCAGTCATCTTATTGGAGGAAGTTCCCCCCTCCCCCCTTTTTATCATTAAATATTATCTTGGATTCATAGCAGATAGAAGAAATATATATACATTGAAAAACAGAGTACCTGTATTTCCTGACTTTCTGAATAGTTTTTTCAACTTAGAATTATATTTTGTTAACATTTTAAACTTTTCATTTTTAAACAGATATTCAGTGAATGGACCTGACTGGACACTTTGAGCACATCAATAAACATGAGCGGTACCAAACCTGATATATTGTGGGCACCACACCAGGTTGATAGATTTGTTGTATGTGACTCAGAACTGAGCCTTTATCATGTGGAATCTACTGTGAATTCGGAACTCAAAGCTGGATCTTTACGTTTATCTGAAGACTCTGCGGCTACTTTGCTATCAATAAATTCAGATACACCCTATATGAAATGTGTTGCTTGGTATCTCAATTATGATCCTGAATGTCTCCTAGCAGTTGGACAAGCAAATGGTCGAGTTGTACTTACAAGTCTTGGTCAAGATCACAACTCAAAGTTCAGAGATTTGATAGGAAAAGAATTTGTTCCAAAACATGCACGACAATGCAATACTCTTGCATGGAATCCATTGGATAGTAACTGGCTTGCTGCTGGTCTAGATAAACATAGAGCTGATTTTTCAGTGCTGATTTGGGATATCTGCAGCAAATATACTCCTGATATAGTCCCCATGGAGAAAGTGAGACTTTCAGCAGGTGAAACTGAAACAACATTATTAGTAACAAAACCACTTTATGAATTAGGACAGAATGATGCTTGTCTCTCTCTTTGTTGGCTTCCACGGGACCAGAAACTTCTCCTTGCTGGTATGCATCGTAACCTAGCCATATTTGATCTTCGGAATACAAGCCAAAAGATGTTTGTAAATACAAAAGCTGTTCAGGGGGTGACAGTAGACCCATACTTCCATGATCGTGTTGCTTCCTTCTATGAAGGTCAGGTTGCAATATGGGATCTTAGGAAATTTGAGAAGCCAGTTTTGACTCTGACTGAACAACCAAAACCCTTAACAAAAGTTGCATGGTGTCCAACTAGGACTGGTCTGCTTGCCACTTTAACAAGGGATAGTAATATTATTAGATTATATGATATGCAACACACACCCACTCCCATTGGGGATGAAACTGAACCCACAATAATTGAAAGAAGTGTGCAGCCTTGTGACAATTACATTGCTTCCTTTGCTTGGCATCCGACAAGTCAAAATCGAATGATAGTTGTAACTCCCAACCGAACAATGTCTGACTTCACTGTTTTTGAAAGGATATCTCTTGCCTGGAGCCCAATTACATCTTTAATGTGGGCTTGTGGTCGTCATTTGTATGAATGTACAGAAGAAGAAAATGCTAATTCTTTAGAAAAAGATATAGCAACAAAGATGCGCCTTCGGGCTTTATCAAGGTATGGACTTGATACAGAACAAGTGTGGAGAAACCATATTTTAGCTGGAAATGAAGATCCACAGCTCAAGTCACTCTGGTATACTCTGCACTATATCCTTTGTGTTATGAATTTTGAGATTAATCAGGTAGAAATGTTCTTGAAGTTTATTGAAAGGTCAGTCTATAAATATACTGAATGTTTTATATGCAAATACAAGTTATATAGTGCTAAAGTTACAAACTAAAATTGTTTAAAACTGTAGAACTTGAAATACTGCTTTGCAGATTGTGTAGGAGGAAGAAAGTATAACTCCATCATAGAGTAGAACCACCTTGCTTGCACTGACGCCTATTATGAATTGGCTTCAAATCAAAATAAATTTAGCTTTGAAATATTTTATTATGTATTATTACTAGTATTTCCTATGCATTTAAATACTCATGAAGCAGTATACAGAAGATATGGACCAGAAATCTCCAGGCAACAAAGGATCATTGGTTTATGCAGGAATTAAATCAATTGTAAAATCATCTTTGGGTAAGAAAATTCTATTTTTTGCAATATGTTCATAATTTTTGTGCTTTTATATTTCCCCATTTAGATCATTGGTTTATGCAGGAATTAAATCAATTGTAAAATCATCTTTGGGTAAGAAAATTCTATTTTTTGCAATATGTTCATAATTTTTGTGCTTTTATATTTCCCATTTATGGATTTCAGGATAGTATACATAAATACTTTTTTTTTCTCTTTTGGGTTTTGAGTAGATATTTTTGTACATTGTTGACTTAAATGCATAATTGTTGGTTGTTTTTTATGAAGACCCATTTTTAGAGGTATTACATTAGATGATTTATAGGATCCTGGTTGTTAGTTAGAATTTTATTATACTACTTTGCTTTTATAAAATCTTAATTTCTCATTGAAGAAGCCCCCTTTTTATTTTGTTGCTTACTTTCACTTAGCTATCTAATGGCAAGGTCTATATGTAATTGACACCAAGTACGGCCTTACTTAAAGGACCCTTACCTGAAATAGTCCTTGCTGATTGAACGTGTGAATTACTATAGGATTGAAATTGATAAGACTATTGAAGAATAAAGTAAAGAAGACAAAAGAGCCAAACTTACTATTTTTTTCCACTGACCTCTTTAATGTTTTTATTGAAATGAAATTGTAGGTTATACTACAATCATCTCCCCAAATGAGGATTCCATATCTAGCTTTTGTTAGCAATCACATTTGGGCCTAATTCAAGCTGCTAGAAAAGTTCACATTATTTAGTCAGAGTGTTAGCAGAAGTAATAAATCCAACTTGAATTTTAATACGACTTTCAATAGTATAAAAATAGTACTAAGTAAAGTGCTATTTTTAAGAGTAGGTTAAGTATTTTGATTAAACTTATAATTTTTAAAAGGACTGTCAACTTTAGTTCAGTCCAGCTGGAGTGGCTCAGGTGATTGAGCATTGTCACGTGTGCTGAAAGGTTGCCAGGAAGGTTAGATTGCTGGACAGGCCACATGCCTGGGTTGTGGGTTTGATCCCTGGTTGGGGAGTGTACGGAAGGCAACTGATTGCTGTTTCCTCTCACATTGATGCCCCTTTCTCTTCCTCCATCCTTCCTTCTCTCCCTCCCTCTCTCTCACTCTCTCAGCATGTCCTTGGATGAGGATTAAAAAGCTCAAAAAAATTGCTTTAGTTCACATTGATAAAGATGCAGTGGACTACTTTTTTGACCTATTTCATTTAGGTGTTCTCATTAGCTCTCCACCAAAAAAGTAATTTTTATTATAAATAGTAAAATGAGTGACTTCAATTTAAAACTTCCACTTTTTATTAATATAACTAAAAGGACAGATATACTGTATTACCCCTGTCAATGAACCTGAATACCGAGGTTCATGATTTTAGAACTACTGCAAAGAATTAAACATGGAGTTTATAAAATTTTTAGTATTTTATCTAAAAAGTAGATCAGGCCACATTGCATTCTCAGTTATTCTGAGGTTTATTATTGTTTTTGTTATATTTTGATATGTTTTAGGGAAAACCCAACCAACTACCTCTGAGGAAAAGTAAGAGGGAAGGTGGAATATCTGTGGTTTTGGTACAGTAGAGACAAACTGAGTATCTTGATTTAAGTCAAGTGGTCTTTACCCAAACTAAGAAAAAAACTACCTTTGGAAAGATTTCCTCATTGCTAGACTAGACCTTCAGCTTTTTGTTTGGTTTGGCTTATATGTTTTTGTTTATACAATCCAAAAGTAATAGAGAAATGACTGTCAAAGATAGTATTCCTAGGTTTCAATCTTTTATCTGGCCATACTCCATTCTCTAATGGTATCTCTAATACCATTGTATTAATAATAAAATACCGTTATGTGTTAATAATTTAACATATAATCTATACATTGAGCCATCTTGCCCACCATAATTTAATCAAATTTATTATAACACAGCTATATTTAAACTTTGGTGGCAAATATATTTAGTGCTTACTATGAATTAGACATCATGCCAATTGCTTTCTCCATGTTACTTTAATTCTTACTACAATATGAGATAAATTTATTCACTCATTCAGCAAATATTTATTACTTGTTCACTATGTGCTAAGAATTGTTCTAGGAACTGGAGACATAATTATGAACAAGATACCAGTTATGGATACTGAACAAGATAGCTAAAACAGGCGGTTATAACATGAAGATCAGACAATTATATATAGAATTCCTGATCTGATTGTAGATGTTTAGAAGGTTTCCTGGAGGAGGTAAAGGCAAAGACAAAGTCCAGGCAGGGAGCAGCATATGCCTGAGCCCCAAAGTGAAGAAGCATAGCATATGCAGGTATTGCTGGAACAGAGCATGTGAGAGAAAGTGAAGAAAGAATGGATATTAGAAAAATAAGCAATGGGTAACTCAGGACTCATGGTAATAACTTAGGGAGATTTATCCTGTAACAAGGGGAAACCAAGAAAATATTTTAAAGAATATTGACAATTAGATTGTGTTTTATAGCTGTCACTATGAGGAATGAATTGAAGAGGATCAAGATTGATGGTAGGGACCTCAGAGAAGCCACAGTAATCAGGAAAGATATGATGGTCTTACCAAGGTTAGTGGCAGAGGAGCTAGAGAAATGTGGATAAATTAGAGATTGGGACACAATTTAATGATTAATTGGATAAAGGGGATGGAGGAGAAGGAAAAGTGAAAAGATAACATATAGTTAGCTTAGGAAACTAGTTTAATACTGGTATCAGTTAGTTATATAGGAATCACATAGGAAGAGCGTATTTGAGAAGAGTAAGAATTTTATTTTGGAATAAATTGAATCGAGATAGTTAGATGGAGATATCCAGGGGGCAAGAAATTTAGAGTAGATTGAAGAAGTAAAGTCATCCATTTTACATAATTCAAGAAATTTGACCAGATGGAGGAGGATAAAAATATATACAGTAGTAGTAGTAGCAGCAGGTGAATTTGGGGTCAAAGGGGACTTTTGTATTGCTTTGTTTTTGTTTTGAACATGGGATTAATTTAAGTATGTTTAAATGCTGATGGGAAAAAACCCGAAGAAAGAGGTTGAAGATGAAGAGATAAGGAGGTGAAGAGCAAAATTCCTAGGAATGGGTGGGAAAGAGATCCAAAGCTTTAGATATGAGTATGTACACCTCCATATTAGCCAGAGGGAAGGGGAAAGGTACGCAGTTTGTTTAAGGTTCAGTGACAAGAGCTGAGGGCTTTGCTACCTGATGACTCCTGTTTTCTCAATATAGTAGGTTTGCTTGTTGAGAAAGAGCAAGAAGGTTGTCTAGAGAAGATGGGGAGAAGAGCAGAGAGAGTTGTCTTGAGAAACATGGGAAGATTGCGGGGAAATGTTGTTTTACCAGAGGAAAGAATAAAGGGCAGTGTGGCAAGAGAATTAAGAGAACTACTCAATTGTTGACCCTTGGAATCTAGCTTGGATAGAGAGGAAAATGGGAGGAAAAGACTGTAAAACTATGAGTGGTCAAGAGAGTATGAGGTTGAAGCATAGGAAATTAGATTTTCAGAAGACTTTGAGGTTGTGGTTAGACAATGGCTCTTTTGGCCCTGGCCAGATGGCTCAGTTGTTTGGAGCATTGTCCCATGCACCGGAAGGTCACAGGTTTGATTCCTGATCAGGGCACATACCTAAGTTGCGATTTTATCCCCAGGCCGGGTGCATACAAGAGGCAACCAGTCGATGTTCCTCTCTCCCCCTTCCTCTCTTTCTAAAAATCAAATCAATTAAAATATATCCTTGGGTGATAAAAAAAAAAAATTGGCTCTTTTGGAGGACAATTTGGAGAGTGTCCATGAAAGCGGGTAAAGTCTTGGAGGTGTTGACCACTGGAGGTAAGGAAGCAAAGGATCACAGAGGCTAGTTTATTGGACGGACTAAGTATTGAAATCAACAAGTATGACAAGAATGCATGCTCCGAGGAATGTCTTGTACAGTCTTGTAGAGCAGTTTTCACAGTGTTCTCAATAGGTATAATTTCCTCCTTTTAAGATAGAAAATTGTGTAATAAATTTCGGTCAGCTTTTCATCCAACATGATGAAAACTGATCTAGAGAACTTACCTATTCAGAATTACTTGAAAGGGTAAAATAGCTAGGATTTAGTGTTTTTAACAACAAAATGTGCTTAAAAATACTGCATAATTTTACTTCTTTGTTTTTATATAGGTGTAAAAGTGCAACATATTAATATCTACAAATAGCAAAGTGTCTTATTGCAGGTGTAGTATTTGAAACAGATTTTTTAAAAATATATTTCTTTATTGATTTCAGAGAGGAAGGAAGAGGGAGAGAGAGATAGAAACATCAATAATGAGAGAGAATCATTGATTGGCTGCCTCCTGCACGCCCCCGACTGGGGATCGAGCCCGCAACCCAGGCATGCGCCCTTGGCTGGAATCGAACCTGGGCCCCCTCAGTCCGCAGGCCGATGCTCTATCCACTGAGCCAAACTGTCTAGGGCTTGAAACAAATTTTTAAAAAATGTTTTTTAATGTTTAAGTGAACTTGTTTCTCTTGCAACCGTCAATAAAATGTTGATTCTGTTATTCATATATATGGCAATCTCAAATTTGGGGGATAGAATTTCATCATTTAGAATTGCATAACATGCATAACTAGATTTTAATTTAAAAAAATATATATATTTTATGATTTTTTTACAGAGAGGAAGGGAGAGGGATAGAGAGCTAGAAACATCAATGAGAGAGAAACATTGATCAGCTGCCTCCTACACACCCCCCACTGGGGATGTGCCCGCAACCAAGGCACATGCCCTTGACTGGAATCGAACCTGGAACCCTTCTGTCCACAGGGCGATGCTCTATCCACTGAGCCAAACCGGTCAGGGCTAGATTTTAATTTTTTCAGTGAGATGTTAAAATCATGTATTTGAAATTCATTTTTAAAAAGTTCACTTACAAATTTATTTCATTCAGTAATAAAGTTCATATTTGTTTACTGGATATTAAATCCACACATGTTAAAAATCATAATATGACTATATTCTTAAAAATCCACAATAATATCACATTACTTATTTGATAACCCTAATTACTTATAGCATAGTTATCGAGCAGTAAGAACATCTTTGGGCAGCCAAAATACATGACACACTTTTCCACCTTCTAGCAGTGAACTCTTTGGATTCATATATATTGATCTCTATTTCATGACAAAAGTTGTGTAAAATAAGAACTCTAAGAAATTGAGAAATCATTTGAAAATAAATGGCTGCTTTTTGTTCACCTGTTTAAAATTGTTATTTTACCATTTATTAAATAATATCAGCATTTAATCCAAAACTTATAGGGGCAATATGAAAATAAATACCTTAGTACATCTGCAGTTTGTTTTACCTGAAATTTAATGACTACATTCTATCTAAACAATATAAATTTGGAAAAGTAAACTATTTTTTTTTGTTTAATTATTCAAAGTTTTCTCATAGTTTTTAAAATTTCACTTTTTAAAGCTAAAAGTGATTTTTTGTCTCAAATGACTTCCATCATCATTGCTAATAGAGCAGAATGCTTTCCTCATTTCGATGGGCAGGAGTTCTCTTTTCAGAAGTCTTCTTTCCTCTAACTCCTTGACCTATACTAACAATAGTTCCCAATAGTAAGGTTAAAAATAAGTAATTTCAAGTGTATTAGTTAACTATTTTTTAAATTTCAAAAATTTTACAAATAACTCATCTTGGGACTTCTTCATGAAGTTTGGTGGTAAAACTTTCTAGAACATTGAAGAATTTGAGTTGCAATTAATAGAGTCCTTAAATTTTCTATTCATTTATTTAACCTTTATTTGGCACCAAGTGTCATAGGATCAACAACCTTGATTGCGATCTAAATAATGCTACAAGAGTTTATTTAGATTTCTCATGAAAAGAGAATGAGAATATAAAGTCTTCTGATTTAAAGGGAAGGAGGACTTCAAATCATTCGCTTTAGTACTTACCTTAAACTTTCAAAATATTTTGATGTTTATGATCTCATTTTTCCATATATATGTATATGTATATGTATATACATAGAAAGAGAGACAGACAGAAACCAGGTGAGGAGGGATAGATAGTGAGCATCTGTTGAAACTCAAGCACCAGGGATACCTTTCAAATAAAACAGACAAAATGCCTGCTCTTTTGGAGCTCTTGTTCTAATAAGAAAAGAGACTAAAAAATGAATTTTTTTTAAAAAGGGGAGAGCTTATGTTAGTGCTAAGGGAAATAGAGAAAACAGTGGTAAGTAAGATAATAGCAGATGGCACCCTATTTTACATTAGTTGACCAGGGAGGCTTCTCTGAAGCAGTGACTCAGCTTAGACTATCAAGCAATGACTGTTATTCCAAAAGCTCTTTTTGATAATTCAAGATGCTGTTGTACTTAGCGATATTTAAAGTATGTTTTCTTTGTGGCATATTTTATATTTATGCTATCAAATTATGGCTGAGAAATTGAATATTTAAAATCTGATGTTGAAATATTTATCTGTAAAACTGACAATATATTTCAAGGAAGAATAAAAACACAAAAACTGTCCTAACCGGTTTGGCTCAGTGGATAGAGCGTCAGCCTGTGGACTGAAGGGTCCCAGGTTCGATTCCGGTCAAGGGGCATGTACCTTGGTTTTGGGCCCTAGTTGGGTAGCTCAGTTAGTTAGAGTTGGGAGTGTGCAGGAGGCAGCTGGTTGATGTTTCTCTCTCATCGATGTTTCTAACTCTCTATCCTTCTCCCTTCCTCTCTGTAAAAAATCAATAAAATGTATTAAAAAAACAACACAAAGAACCTCATAAATAGACAACAATATGGTTATTAACAGAGGGACATGGGAGCGGGGGAGGCAAAAGAGGGTGTGAAGGGGGTATAAATGGTGTTGGAAAGAGACATGACATGGCGTGGTGAACACACAGTGCAATATGCAGATAATGTATTATAGAATTGAACACCTTAAACCTATGTAATTTTATTAATCAATGTAACCTCAATAAATTCACTAAAATAATAAATAATAAAGCAATTAATATAAAAATGTTTCTCGTTTTAGGAATGGTGGAAAACACCAGACATAATTGGAGTGGATTGGATAAGCAAACTGATATACAGAATTTGAATGAAGAAAGAATCTTAGCTTTACAGCTTTGTGGGTGGATTAAGAAAGGAACAGATGTAGATGTAGGGCCATTTTTGAACTCCCTGGTACAAGAAGGGGAATGGGAGAGAGCCGCTGCTGTGGCATTGTTCAACTTGGATATTCGGCGAGCAATCCAAATCCTGAATGAAGGGGCATCTTCAGAAAAAGGTATTGGGTTATATTCTATGGTACTTGCAGTTCATAGATTCCTTTAAAAAAAAAAAAAAAGATACAACTTTCAAAACATTAATCAGTTAATATTTTCGTGTAAATTTTTTTGAAAGAGAAATTAGCACAGTACTGTATCTATAAATATTAGCTCTTCCCTTTTATTTATGCTTGGTTTAACTCTGTAAAAAAGAAAATGTGTCTTAATTGTCCTTTAAGGAATGCTCAAATGTGTCCATTTTCAAAGTTTTTTCTTTTAAAAATAGCTCACGTACATTTTAAAAATGTATTTTCTTGGAGATTAGGACTACTTTAGTTTGCTAGTATTTTTATGGTGAACATTTGAGTGTATTTTATTTTATACTAGAGGCCCAGTGCATGGATTCGTGCACTGGTGGGGTCCCTCAGCCGGGCCTGTGCTCTCTCGCAATCTGGGACCCCTCGGGGGATGTAGTACTGTGCGAAACGTCAGGCAGCCAGGGAGGAGCCCGAGCCTGAGCCTGGGCCTGGCGTTGTACCGCTCCCATTCATCCCAGCCCCGCTGCGCCTGCTGCCGCTTGGTAGCACTGCCGCAGAGGTGGGAGAGGCTAGCGCCACTGCAGCTGCGCTCACCAGCCGTGAGCCTGGCGTCTGGTGCCTGTCGGTCAGCTGAGCGGCACTCCCGCTGTGTGGGCACACTGACCACCACGGGGCAGCTCCTGCGTTGAGCATCTGCCCCCTGGTGGTCAGTGTGTGTCATAGCAATTGGCCGGTCGTCTGGTTGTTCGGTCGACTGGTTGCTTAGGGTTTTATATATATAGACTTTATTTTTTGAATAGCTATTGGTTGACTTTTAGGAAACTCTACACATTTTTAGTTAGACTGTAGATTCTTATAAAAATGACATATTTGATTTGCAGAAGTTTTTCTACTTGAGTCTGGTGATTTAAACATAATTCCCACTTAATATTTTTTAGAAAGGAATAAACAGTGAAATGTGATAAAGTTTTAGTTTAATATTTTGCAAAGGAATACTTAGAGAAAGAAATCTTAATCCAGAAATTCAGTTTTTCTCTTTAAACTATTTTTATTGATTAATTTTATTTTAATTTTTGCGTGTCATCCTTGCACAGGGGCCATGCTAATCTTCTCTGTATCGTTCCAATTTTAGTATATGTGCTGCCGAAGTGAGCACATAATTTTATTTTACTATTTTTAGAGGGGAAGAGAGAGAGAGACTGACAGATACTGATTTATTGTTCAACTTATTTATGCATTCAGTGGTTGATTCCTGTATGTGCCCAGAACAGGGATTGAACCCACAACCTTAGTGTATTAAGACAACTCTAACTAACTGAGCTACCCAACGAGGGCCCAAAAATTCAGTTTTTTTCTTATCAGTTTTCATATCACTTGAAAATGCCTAGAATGTATATAGCAGGGGTCCTCAAACTTTTTAAACAGGGGCCAGTTCACTGTCCCTCAGACCGTTGGAGGGCCAGACTATAGTTTAAAAAAAAACTATGAACAAATTCCTATGCACACTGCACATATCTTATTTTGAAGTAAAAAAACAAAACGGGAACAAATACAATATTTGTATTTGCATGTGGCCCGCGGGCCGTAGTTTGAGGACCCCTGGTATATAGCTACTGATTTTTAATATACTTGGAAAATTATTTCTGAGTAGTCAGAAAACTTAATTTCTATTTGCCGGTCCACTTAGAAACCTTTACAGTTTTGTTGTACCAGAGAGAAAAACATGAAATTAACTGTAATATATTTACTTGCACACTAAAAGTTGAAAAAGCTAATGTTTTGTTCAGATTGGCATCTATTTCTTCATTTTTGTTATAAGTCTTCCCCATTTGAGTTTGCAATAAAAGACATGTGATGCCCTGGCCAGGTAGCTCGGTTGGTTAGAGCATCATCCTTATGCACCAAGGTTGCAGGTTCAATCCCTCTTCGGGGCACATGCAAAAGGCAACCAATGAATGCATGAGTAAATGGAACAATAAATCCTTGTTTCTTTCTCTGTATCTCTCTCCTCTCTAAATCAATCAATCAATAAAAGAAGACTTGGTGATGGGGGAAACAATTGATATTTAAGGCCATTTCTAATTAGAATTTTGCTGTGACCTGAGAGCATGATACTTTCCTATCATGTGGAATATTGGTAGATTTGAACACCCCTACTAACAGTAGGGGAAAATTTCATTCTAGTGATTTTAATATTTTAGTTAAGAACTAAAGGAAAGATTGCTCTGAGTCTAATAATTCCTTTCCATTTGGAAATAATTTGTTCTAAGCAGGATTCAAAGAAGATATTCCCTTTTTTTGGTATTAATTATTAAAGTCTTTAAATAGTAGGCAGAGAGCAAGCACAAAGTACTTGGGGAAAGTGTTTATAGAAATTAAGAACAAGGCTATTAAGGATAGACGGTGGGAAATCCTGTTTTATTTGAAAAAGAAAGAAAATAATTAGGATCAGAAAACAAAACTGCTATGATAAATGTAAAAATACTTGAGTAAAAGTTAAAGGTCAATTTAGTTTTCTCTTTTGATGCTAAACTTGTTAGAAGTCTAGACAGCCACAGGGTTGACTTCTAGGTTAGCAGCTTATCAGCAGCCACATAAATTCCAAGAATAAATGTTTAAAAGAGTGTTTGTAACAAATGCTTTTTTTCAAATGTGGTAATACTAATAGTTTTGCCCTAGAAAATTTAAAAGTATAATACTATAATAATGCTGAAATATTGGTTTTTATTACCTTGTAGTTAAAACATAAATATATGCATTATGTATTTAGGAATAGGACAGTGATGGCGAACCTATGACACGCGTATCAGAGGTGACACGCGAACTCATTTTTTTGGTTGATTTTTCTTTGTTAAATGGCATTTAAATATATAAAATAAATATCAAAAATATAAATCTTTGTTTTACTATGGTTGCAAAGATCAAAAAATTTCTATATGTGACACGGCACCATAGTTAAGTTAGGGTTTTTCAAAATGCTGACACGCCGAGCTCAAAAGGTTCGCCATCACTGGAATAGGAGAACAAAATTATTTTGAAAATTACAGTCCCAAGATATAGTAATATTTACTATCAATGCTTTGAAATGATAGGGTGGCTTCACTTTTTTTTCAGTTAGTTCCTGAGTAGTAACATACGTTATAGGAACCTGCCTGGTATGGGGACTTGAAAATTAAGAGGTACTTGTCGTTCATAGGATTTGCAATATGGACAAAAGTTTTATAAGAATGGAAATTTTTGCTTGTAGTCCTTTTCACATTTTCCAGCCTGAATCAAAACCCTTATTCTAGTGAGCTTATTTTTTGCATATAAAATTCAATCTCTGATCTTTATTTGTTTATGGTTTAAGAACTGAAAGAAGGCAGTATTAAGCTTTTGATCACTTTGATTAGCTGGTTGTTTTTAATATGCAGGTGATCTGAATCTCAATGTGGTAGCAATGGCTTTATCGGGTTATACTGATGAGAAGAACTCCCTTTGGAGAGAAATGTGCAGCACTCTACGATTACAATTAAACAACCCATATCTGTGTGTCATGTTTGCATTTCTGACAAGTGAAGCGGGATCTTATGATGGAGTATTGGTAAGCTAATTTCTGTTTCATAAGGCTCTCTTTTTAAGATAGGAGTTTTTATCTAGCTTGTTAAAATTTTCAAATGTCTGTTGCATAAAAATACTGTTACAGTTTGATGCATTTTCTATTATTTAAAATAAAATATCTTAAACATCTTTGGAGCAGCTATTCTTGAATGTGACTGCCAACCTAGAGTTAGCTGATAGCAAACTGAACTTGATTTTTAAAATAATTTTAGTAATATAATTTACAGACATAGAAGGAATAGAATTTTATCCTTTAGCTTAAGAACTGAGCTCCAGAACTCTACAACTATATAAACATAAATTTTATATTGAAATATAATTTTTAAAAGTGTGTGTATGTTTCTCATTTTTGTTAAGTGAACCAACACATGATCAGGATGACCACATCTTATCTGACTTAGTATTTGTCATTCTCAGACATGTTCTAGTTTAGAAGATAAATTATATGATCACACTATTTACAGTGGCTATTTCATTTTTTCATTATTTGATCTTTTCATTGCTATTTTTTTTTTCTCCTCTGCTTTAACTCCCTATGACCACAATAACCACATAGGTTCTTTATCACAATGTTGGGAAAGAAAGAATAAAGTGAGATTTGCTTATCAGTTTTAGTTTTTGTGTCTTAAACTTCACAGCAGTACCACAACTTTCTTTGTTCTGTTGGGCTTCTTTCTAGCACCAAGAAGAGCTTTCTGACATGAAAGTTTATTTCTTTTTGACATTATAGCATTTTTTATAAAATACACATTGCTTGAATAATTGATTTAAATGTTATTCCCTAACAATTTATAAAATCATGTATTTTATTGAGGTCTCAATGAAAATTTTAATAAATGTTAGTATCCATTTTGGCAGTTCCTTAGTTTATAGATTTTGTCCATTATTTTAAATAATTTGCAATTGGACTTTTCTGACAACTCAGGTTAATATCCGAGAGCATATTGGGGTTCTTTTGTTTTTACTATTAGTACTCTTTTTTGTTAAATAGAAGACTTTAAATGTTGCATCTGGAAGAAATAAAATGATACTTTCAGGAAGTACTGGAGAATGATAAGGACTAGAAAAAGAAATGGATTGTTCAAATTTTGAATTGATAGAGAAGTATATTGTTTAAATATTAAATTCTGTATTTTAAATTAAGTGACCTATTATAAAGACCCTTCTTTTCATATAGCTAAATTTGGTTTATTAGGTAGGGGTATCTTACCTTGAGTATCATCTTTCCAAACTATTTCAAGAGTGTACCTAATTATATTTAATGTGTAAATAATTATAATTAATGTTTTTCTTTTTAAAAATTGTTAAGTTGCAATAATCTAGTAAAAGGTACTGACGTGGGAAATCAAGAGATGAAGGTCTGAATTTTTGCTCTGCTACACTTACCTTAACTTTCGGGATTTTAGTTTTGTCTCAGCTGTAAAGTGGGACAGATAATATTTATAACTCTTTTCAGATAAAATTTTAACACATGAAACTGAAACTAAAAGTTACATCCAGCTTGTATCAAACATGTTCCCCTCTTTAGGGCAGAACCCTAGAAAATACTTTATATTTGCGAAAATGTACTAAGATATGTATCGACTGAAGTGGTGTTTTGTTTAAAGGAGGAAAACTATAATTCATAGAATGACTGACTTTAATGGAAATAGGGTTTTTTCCACCTTTAAACAATTTTTTACTTAACACAAAATTAATTGTACCTTCAGTCATAGCAAGCATTTTTCAAAATATTGTTTTACAGTGTTGACAAGTTCACACAAATTTAAGTATTTATCCTATGCCTCTGAAAATTTTGACACAAACTACTTAATAGTATTTTACTATAGGCACAAAATTGTGTGTGTTTATTTATAAAGGTATGTTTTAAAACTTATCATTTTGTATTTAGAAATATGTGTTGATTTTTTTTTTTTCTAAATCTATCCTAGTATATTCATACTAGTATATTCACTGGTAATTCACAGATTTCCTAGACTTGTTGGTTTCCCCCAAACTAGTTTCTGTGATGGAAGGAATACATGGCATCTTAAACTTGACAAACTGTACATCATTGTTTATATTCTGCTGGAGATTTATAAGACTGAACTAGAATTTTTTTAACTGAATTGATCAATATTTAAGAGATAAATTTTTACTTCATAAGGACAGTAACTTTAGCAGAGCATTTCTTGAGAGTTATATTAAGTAAATCATCTTAGATGAAATAAGTCAGATAACTGCCATATGATTTTGCTTTCATATGGAATCTAAAAAACAAAATAAACACTCTTACATATAGAGAAAAAACTGATGGTCGTCATATGGGAGGTGCTTGGGGAATTGGATGAAAAAACTGAAGAGATTAATGAAGTAACAATTGATAATTACAAAATCGTCATGGGGATGTAAAGTATAGCATAGGGAATACACTCAGTAATATTGGAATAACCATGTATGGTGTCAGGTGGGTAATTAGACTTATGGGGGATCACTTCAAACTTGACAAACTGTACATCATTGTTTATATTCTGCTGGAGATTTATAAGACTGAACTAGAATTTTTTTAACTGAATTGATCAATATTTAAGAGATAAATTTTTACTTCATAAGGACAGTAACTTTAGCAGAGCATTTCTTGAGAGTTATATTAAGTAAATCATCTTAGATGAAATAAGTCAGATAACTGCCATATGATTTTGCTTTCATATGGAATCTAAAAAACAAAATAAACACTCTTACATATAGAGAACAAACTGATGGTCGTCATATGGGAGGTGCTTGGGGAATTGGATGAAAAAACTGAAGAGATTAATGAAGTAACAATTGATAATTACAAAATCGTCATGGGGATGTAAAGTATAGCATAGGGAATACACTCAGTAATATTGGAATAACCATGTATGGTGTCAGGTGGGTAATTAGACTTATGGGGGATCACTTCATAAAGTATATAAATGTTTAACCACTATGCCATACACCTAACACTAATACAATATTGAGTGTCAACCGTGATTGAAAAAATTATTTTTATTTTTAAAAAGGCATTTTAGGGGATCAGTGGTTCTGCCAATATATACACAATAACTTATTAATATCTTTGAAAATATAATTATATTTTATGTATATAAAATGCTTAGTCTTCAAATATTTAAAACTCATAGCACCTACAAGTAACTCCTTGCTTTTTCTCTTCTTTTCAGTATGAAAACAAAGTTGCTGTCCGTGACAGAGTGGCATTTGCTTGTAAATTCCTTAGTGATAGTCAGGTAAGAACTAGATTTAATTCCATGTTTGAAGTGATTAATATTTATTGTTACTGGATTGAGAAATTGATCTTTATAAATATATATGTGAGTTAGATATATGTGTGTGTGTGTGTAAATTCTTCTGCAAAGTAAATAATCTCTTTATTAGATTAAAATATTATAAATATATATTATAACTAAATTTACTTTTTAAAATAATGCTGACTTAATATTTTAGTTTATTCCTGTTTTGGGGATTGAGATTGGTCAGTAGATAAAGATGTTAAACTCACCTCCTAGGGATGCTATAAAGGGATCCCTCTGTTTCCTAATGCAGTAAGTAGGTACTGAATACATATGCTATATATAGTGAGAAATACATATATGGCTAGTGTTACAATGTGCTAAGTGCTATAATAATGAAAAAAGTGCTGGGGGAATATAGAGAAATCTTGACTAGAGTTTGGGGAGGAATGAAGTCTGTGAAGACCTTACAAGAGATGGTTATTTTTTATAATCTTGAAGTTCCCTTTCCACCAAGATTCTATGATTCTATTGCATCCTACTATAGGCAGCAAGAACTTTGCAGAATAATAAGGACAGTTCTCTTTAAATTTATAACAGTAAACCTATACTCTTTATAGAATAACTAGAGGCCCAGTGCACGAAATTCGTGCACTCTGGGGGGGGGTACCTCAGCCCAGCCTGTGCCCTCTCACAGTCCAGGAGTCTTTGGGGGATGTCCGACTGATGGCTTAGGCCCCCTCTCCACTAAGCCGGCAGTTGGACAGCCTTAGCGCTGCCACAGAGGCGGGAGAGGCTCCTGCCACCACTGCTGCACTTGCCAGCCGTGAGCTAGACTCAGGGCTTCTGGCTGAGTGGAACTCCCGCTGTGGGAGTGCACTGACCACCAGGGGGCAGGGCCTGCATTGAGCGTCTGCCCCCTAATGGTCAGTGTGCGTCATAGCGACCGGTAGTTCCCCCATTCAGTTGATTTGCATATTACCCTTTTATTAGATAGGATTATCAAACACAGAAATGCCTTGCCTTTTTTAAAAAAAAAATTAAATGATCATGAACACTGAATTGTAATTTATATTAGATGTGAAGACTTAGAGATCATACATCTAGATCTTTGCAGGGGCTTTTGTTTTACAATATTTTCTATTAAGAATAAAATTGTTCCACAATGTAGAAGTTTTGAAGGACAAGAGATATAGTAAAATGGATTGCTTCAGAAAATTCACTTTGAATTTTCCAGTTAAATAGGTACATTGAAAAGTTGACCAATGAAATGAAAGAGGCTGGAAATTTGGAAGGAATTCTGCTTACAGGCCTTACTAAAGACGGAGTGGACTTAATGGAGAGTTACGTCGATAGGACTGGAGATGTCCAAACAGCAAGTTACTGCATGTTACAGGTTAGTGCAGTGTGGCAGCATCTGTCTTAAGGAAAAGATGGTAGCAAGTCTACCATCATGCTGTTTATTTTCCATTTGTTTGGTTTTCTTCTTCCTTTTGTTTTCTATTCTTTTCCTGCCTTCTCTTAGGCTAATTGAATATTTCAGTGTTCCACTTTATTTCATCTAGTGGCTTTTTAGCAAAGTCCCTTTTCATATTCTCTCTCTCTCTCTCTCTCAGACCTAGTTGCTCTAGGTCTAACAATGTACATCCTTAACTCATTAGTGAACATTTTACCTCCTCATACTTCACATGTCATCCCTAATATTCAGACTTCCTGCTTCACCCTTTCTTTTTCATACCTCACATCTAACACTTTATGCTTTGCTTCATATTTCACATGTCACAATTGTTACAGCAGTGTAATTCTGCTTATACACCCTTCTTTGTCCTTTGTTATATATTTTACTTCTACATATGTTATAAGCTCCAACTTTGAGTGTTATAATTTTTGCTTTGAACAGTTAGTTGTCATTTGTGTAAATTATGTGAAGAACAAAAACATGGGCTTTTATATTTATTTATTACTTATCTACCATTCCTGGTACTGTTTAGATCAGGGCTAGGGAAAGTCTGGCCCGCGGGCGTATAAGGCTTGTGAGATCAGTTGGTCTGGTCCTGCCAAGGCATTAGGAGTGACAAATTAAATGTTTGACCAAATATAGCAGGCTAATTTTTAAGTTGATAATTTTGTATGGCCCTCAAATGATGTTATAAATATCCAAATGGCCCTTGACATAAAAAAGGTTCCCCACCTGTGGTTTAGACCAATAGATCCAAATTTTATCTGGTGTTCCTTTCCTTTGGTCTTCTCGTTAGCATTTCTTATAGTACAGAAATACTGGAGACAGATTCTCTCAGTTTAAATGACCTTTTTGTTCTTGTTTTCCTTTCAACACTTTAAAGACATGGCTTCATAGTCTTCTGGCCTCCCGTTATTTCTGATGACGAGTCAGCTATTATCTATTGTCCCCTATGTAATTTTTTATCTTTTCCTTGAGTTGTTTTCAAGGTTTTCTTTTTTATTTTTAGCAGTTTAACCTTAATGCCTAATGTGGTCCTTTTTTTCCTGCTTGTGACTTGCTGAGCTGCTTGAATCTGCAAGTCAGTGTTTTTTATCAAATTTGGGAAGTTTTCAGGCATATTTTGCAGCCTCAATCTCATTCTTTTCTCTTGGACTCTATTATACATATATTAAATCATTTAATATTACCCTATATGTATCTGAGGTTCTTTTTCTTCCAGATTTTTTTCTCTGCTATTCAAATTGGATAAATTATATTCATGTACTCATTGTCTGTCACTTTCTGATGTTAATTTTTCCAGGGAATACTTAATTTTAGTTATTGTACTTTTTCGTTCTAGAATCTTGTTGTATAGTTTACATTTTTCAGCCCAGATCCTTATCTATTCACTAATTAAAACACTATTTTTCTTTAAGTCTTTGGACATGTCTAATAGCTGTATGTCAGCTAACTCTAAAATATGGAATTTTTTAGGTTTAGTTTCTGTTGACTGCCTTTTTCTTTGACGTTGAATCACATTTACCTGTGTCTTTATATGTCAGGTGATTTTTAATTTAATATTGCATGATATGTACACTACATTATAAAGTTCTGGGTTCTTTTACCTTTTCCTGAAGAATTTTTGTTAATACTTTTGGAAGTTCAAGTTACTTGCTACTCACTTTGGTCTTACATTTTGCTACTATGGATCTGTGGAAAGCCCAGTGTATTCTGCCCGCTCTTCTGATTTGGTCAGACTTAATCACTGAACTGTTCCCTTGCAGATTTTGTCAGAGTTTGATTTTAGGTTTTATAGGGGCAATCTAGAGAACATTTACTGAATATGAATTGACCAAATTTTCTTAGTTTATCCTTACTGCCATGAAAGAGACAAGAGGCGGGTATGAAGATTTCTTTAAAAAACAACAACACACAAAACAGGGCTTTTATTCTACTTTAGTACTTAGTTCTAGCTAGTTGGTCATAATTAAGACTAGAGTAGATGTTTACTTTTTTAAGAAATGAAATTGTCAACTAACAGTTTTCCTTTGGCTAAATGAACTCTGGTAATGGAAATTACTACCTAATTAATAGGTGAAAGATATGCTCTATTTTAATGGAATGTGTAAAGATAGATTGTCTTTATTAGGTGTTACAGGTATCTTTCCATTTTCCATAAGTAAGATGCATGCTAAGATCTAACAGTTTAGTTGTCTATCTGGCTCCCAAATAGAATAGGGAAAACTGGGCTTCACATTGATGCCCGAGCATCACTGGGGGCAGAGACATAGTCTCCTTTCTTTGTAAGTTAAGGAGATGCATGTTGGACAGGCCTGTAAGCATTCATGAAAACAAAGCAACGATAGGTGAAATGTGGAATGTGACAGCTGCCAGGGAAAACAAAGCTTTAGGAAGAGACTTACTGGCAAGAAATTGAAATTACTAATGAGAAAAAATCTAAAGTAAATTTAAGGGAAAGAAATTGTTGCTTTGTACTATGTCTTAGGGGCATAAGAACTAAGAACATTTTTGGCCTTTTTTTTCTTTTTAATTTTTAAGGTAATGTGTGTTTTAATTGAGGGTAAGAGAGAGAATAGGCAGGTTTAACTTTCAGATAAAATAGGCATACAAAATAGAATCTCAGTTCACAGTACATTGCTAGATATGAAGCACTAGGCTCAGTATTATTTTATATCTGATTAAGTAGCTTTGATGTGTATTTGGATCAGACAGTAAACAAATTTTGTGAACCAAGAAGTTTTGATTGTTGGGAGAGAGAGTATTCACATCACTTTTTACTGCTTTTAACCAGGAAGGTGAATTGTTTGCTTTTGGGCTTTTAAACTTTTTACCCTTCCCTGGCCAGTCTAATGATATCTACATTATATATTTCTGTCATTAGTCGAGACCAGCTTAAAGTAAATTAATGGAGGTTCCAATAATTATTTTATCTCTGTCCTCATTAGGAGTTAGCTTTTGGCAGAAGGAGGCCTATTTCTTCTGTGTGACTTGTACTCACATGTTACCAAGAATCTTCTGGTTTAGCCAGGAAATTTTTAAACAACAAATAATTCGCTCTTTCTTTTTAGGGTTCTCCTTTAGATGTTCTTAAAGATGAAAGAGTTCAGTACTGGATTGAGAATTACAGAAATTTATTAGATGCCTGGAGGTTTTGGCACAAACGAGCTGAATTTGATATTCACCGGAGTAAGTTGGATCCCAGTTCCAAGCCTTTAGCACAGGTAAGTACATTGCTTTGGAGAGAATCAAATAACATCTACCTCATAGTCTAGCCAAAACTAGAAGTGTTTATAGCATATTATACAGGCTACATTTAGAATTCGATTTAATAAATTATTATTAGCTCATTCTTTTGCCTATATTGAGTTCACGCTGAACTGCAGTTTGTCCTTGATCTCCCTTGTCTTGGTCCTTCCACTTTCTAACAATCACCTCAGTGGCTTGAGTTTTAGTGTGAGATAGAGCAAACCACAGCAGGCCTAGAGGATCTTAAGCAAAACTAAATTAATCCTAGGGCTGTCTGAGGTTTTCCAGTATATTCTAATAAACCCTTTCAGAATCTAAACTACTCTATGGTCTTATAAATTCCATTTATGTATTATTTTTCGGCACTATTTATATGTAATAAGGCAGGGTTTTTTGTTTTTTTTAACAGTATATACATATATAGCTGTAGGTCTGATTGCACATGGAAATTTTAAATTTTTTCTTTTAGCATTAGTTTAAAAAACATGAAATGAATTATCTCATAAAGCACATGACATAAGATACACTAAGTTCAGACATTAAATATCAGGTATATCCTCAATGTGAGCACTGGATGGTGCTGTTCTCTTATTTTAGAAAGCTGAGAAATTAGTGCTGCTATTAAAACAACCTGAGTATTAGTAAAATGGCATTACGTAATAATACGTGTTACTGATCTGTATGATAAGTGTTAAGAACCTAGGAGTTCAATTTAAAGCAGAATGGACGGTTACTATTGCTATTATTCTCAAGTTTTAACTACCATTATAGGATCCTTAATTCCTTCCTACCTTAGGAAATGAGTGTTTTCTTCATAAGAAAATTTTGTACAAGAGATTATATCATGAAACTTTGGATCAGAAGTCGTTTTTAATGTCTCTCAGTCCCTATTATTTCTAAAATATTGGAATTTAATGTGAACTCTAAAGTCATCATTATTTCTAAAATGTTGGGATCTAATGTTGCCAAGTTTTTCTGTATACAGTATAACAGTGGCATTAGGAGAATATAACTAAACAAAGGTAACAGAAAGTACTCAATGTAGTTGCTAAGTGGAAATCTTAAATAAGAGTTAGTCAAACTTAGCAGATAAATTATTTTATAATTCAAAATAATGTTTAAAAATTATTTTAATTTGTTAGGATCAAACTTTGAATTTTTTATTTATAAAGTTTGCATTATACTTTAACTTCTTTTGTTTGTTTTCCAGGTGTTTGTGAGTTGCAATTTCTGTGGCAAGTCTATCTCCTACAGTTGTTCAACTGTGCCTCATCAGGGCAGAGGTTTTAGTCAGTATGGGGTCAGTGGCTCGCCAACGAAATCTAAAGTCACAAGTTGCCCTGGCTGTCGAAAACCCCTCCCTCGATGTGCGCTTTGTCTCATTAATATGGGAACACCTGTTTCCAGCTGTCCTGGTATGACAATTCTCCAGTATTCTCTTCTGAGCTGAAATTGTTCTTCCATAATTGATCTAATGTAAATAAAAGACATACTAGCTTGATTTTCTAAGAGCAAGCCACTTGCTGGCTTTTGTTCCCTATGGTTTATGAAATCTATACATTAAAAGTAAAATCTATGTCCAGGATATCTCAGGTAATCTCACAAATTCTAGCCAATTTTAAGTGAAAAGAGCTTAAATATTAAGTAATGTTATTTCATTTTCTTGTCACTCTTTCTAAGAGGGGTTTCCTCAAATAGTATATTTAAAAGTCAGTGTGCCCTCATGTACTAATAACTACCTTTTATGCATAAAGAGTTTTTGATAGTCTCAAAGCACTTGCACATTTCCTCTTATTTCATCTTCAGAATCTACCTGTGAGATACATAAAGTATTCATCTAAAAGTAAAATCCCTTTACTTGTAGGATTTAGTGCTGTTTCTGCAATATTTATCAGTTACCTAGCAAGTATTATATGTATGGTTAGAAATATTAGGATTGTTGTTTACTGCTATGGTAACATACAGAAAAAAATTTGAGAAGAGTAGATAATTGAATATAATGTACCCAGTGGCTAGAAATATTCCAGCTATTCATATAACTTGATTATGATACTATGGCAAAAATTTCAATTAAAAACATTTTAATATTTGGCACACTGGTATAATGAATAATGAATAAAGAACTGGATATGATGTCAGAATGCCTGTTTTAGTTACAGCTCTGACATTCAGTGTGTGAAATTGAGAGTTATGTTAGCTCTTTTTTATATAAAGTGTTGGATGGGGAGATCCTTTATAGTTATGAAATTTTGTAATTCTAGTCTGCAGCTGATTCATTTTAAGTAGTCTGCTTTATTGTTACATTAACATCTGTGAAAGAGATTTGCTGGTATCATTGGCTGAGTAATTATTTTTCAATTTATGCCTTTTTTAAACAAATAAAGACAATATGTAATGTTTTCAAATGCACTTGTTTCAATTTAAATTTTAATGAAGGATTTCCATTTTATACATTGCATGTTCTTCACTTTTTTATGGCCCCAATACTATATAAATAGAAAATAAAACGTACTGTGCACTGCAACACAGATAGAAATGTATATATCATGTACTGTGATAAATCAAACATCAATGCGTCTTCTACCCTACTTAAGATGACATTTCTATACTAGTGCCTTTGATTATTTCTCCCTGCCCAGTCTCACCTCTTTCCTCCTCCCTAGAGGTAACCACTATCCTAAATTGTGTTAATTCAATCTCTAGCATGTCTGTGTGGTTTTATCACATGTATGTTTTGTCTGTGTCTTAAATTCCATACAAATGAATTATGGATTATATCCTTTGACTTGGCTTTTTTGCTCAACATTGGGGTTTGTTTGCTTGTATGTTTTTTAGTGTCTGTTATGCTGATGAATGTAGCTATATTTTTTTTTCATTCCTGTTTCATATTCCATTAATGACTATAGCACCATTTTTCCACTCAGCTTCCTAAGACACATTGTTTGTTTCCAGATTTTTACTATTATGAACAATGCTGCTATGAACATTCCTGCATATGTCTTTGTTTAGCATGTACAAAGTTCCTCTGGTGTACTTACCTATAAGTAGAAGTGATAAATAATACTGTTTGCTATTGTTTTACTTAGGATTTTTATGTTCTGTTCAGGAGAGAGATTGGTCTTTAATCTTCCTTTCTTATATTATTTTTGCCTGATTCTGTTAGCAAAGTTACTAGTATACCAGCTTCATAGAGTGCTTTGGGAGATTTCCTCTCTTTTCCTATTCTTTGACAGAGTTTGTATAGGTAAAAATTACGTGTTCCTTCAATGTTTAGTACAACTCTCTTTTACAGGTGTACTGGTTAATAATGCGGATTTTTTTCACTTGATGGAGTTACACATATGTTGATATATATGCGATTTGATATGTATGCTGTTTTGTTGTATTGACAGCAAGCTTCAAAACTTCATATGTCAAATTTGCTGAAGGTGTTAACATTTTAGATATTTTTACACTTAAAATGTCGAATTTCATGCCAAAAAAAAGAGCATTTGCGGGAAATTTTAATTCATTACTTTATTTTGAAGAAAAGTGCTGCTGAAAGTTATTGTATACTTCGGGAAGCTTATGGTGAACATGCTCCATCTCAAGATACTTGTGAAC
>NW_005368341.1:2713654-2736337 GCF_000412655.1 Myotis brandtii | reverse complement strand
GCAAAGTAATTTTGCTTCATGATGACGCACCATTACACACTTCAAAACCAGTTAAAGACACATTAAAAGATCTTGCCTGGGAAGTATTAACCTATCTGTTGTATTCACCAGATCTTGCTCCTTCAGATTACCACTTGTTCCGATCGATGGCACACACACTTTCTGAGTAGCACTTCAAAACGTACGAAGAATTGGAAAATTGGGTCTCTGAATGGTTTGTCTCAAAACAAGAAAAGTTCTATTGGCACGGTATCCACAAATTATCTGAAAGATCACGGAAAGGTGTAGCTAGCAATGGACATTACTTGGAATAAGCACTTTTGATGTTTCTCTTGAAATTATTGTGTTTTCTTTGATTACAAAATCTGCATTATTAACCAGTACACCAGTAAATTGGGCTTGGTGTTTTTCTTTGTGGGAAGATTTTAAGCTACCAGTTATTTCTTTAAACTTGTTAATTCAGATTGCTTCTTAGTGGGTTTGATACCTTATGCTTTTCAAGTGTTTTATTAGCTATGAAAGATGTAAGGAAACTTCTGTTACTTAGTATCTTCAATATAATTAGATCCTAGCATTAAAATTACTATTTCAATATGATACATGATTTGTATTTTGACATAGCTTCTGAAATACCTTTTAAGAAAATTTGAATTAATATTGTGATATAGTTATTGAAGATCATTTTCTTTAACCCATAGGAGGATCCAAATCAGATGAAAAAGTAGACTTGAGCAAGGACAAAAAATTAGCTCAATTTAACAACTGGTTTACATGGTGTCACAATTGCAGGCATGGTGGGCATGCTGGACATATGCTTAGTTGGTTCAGGTAATAATCACATTACTTCTTTAATAGGCTTGGAGTTAGAGGAGATAAAGCCGATGGCCTTTTAAATACTTCAGGTTTATACAGCTAAAGGATGAATTTGTTCTTTCCTGTCACCTGAGTTAACAAAGGGGCCATCAATATTTCTATTATTAGATATCCTTTGTAATCTTATACTATAAAATTAAACATATAATAAATAGTTTAAATATGATGTATGGGTTAAGTGTTTGAATAGCATTATTTTACTTTATTTGGGGAGAGGATATGTTTACAGTTTTTCACAGTTAACTGAAGATCCTACTATATATGATATGTAATTGAATTCTAAATTAAATGAAAGATATCACTTAACTTCTAAATAAGCTTGTTATGTAGTAAGTAAGTACCTCATGCAATGGAGATTTTCAAGACCATATTTAATTTTTACACTGAGCAGTGCTAGTGGCCTTCCACTCTTCTATATTGCTGTAGCTTTTACACTCACTTTGTCACACTGGCTTTAATTTAAACTTGAGCACATCCCTTCACCTTCATAACTGCAAATGGATCTTTTGTTGTATATTTAGAAGACAAAGCCATTCAAGTTTTTAGTAACTTTCTCCCCATGATCAGCGTGGCATAAATTTCTAATTTAATGCTTTTAATGTGTTTTTGTCTTTGGATTTGAATTGCTATATTTTCCCAAGTGCCATTTTGAAAAATTGCATTATAGACATAGGTAGGTATATAGATAAAGAAATGTACATATGTACCTATGTATGTATATATCTGTGTATATTAATAATTTAGATTTTTAACTGTTATCTGATCTATTCTTTTAGGGACCATGCAGAGTGTCCTGTGTCTGCATGCACGTGTAAATGTATGCAGTTGGATACGACAGGGAATCTGGTGCCTGCAGAGACTGTCCAGCCGTAAATGTTACCACCTACAGAAGAACCTTCAAGTGTGGAGCTTTCTAATAGATGACCTTCATAGCGCAAAAACATACCTCAGAACAAGTCACTCATGACTTTCCTGTAATGGAAAAATAAATCATTCTATCAAATCAGCAATTTGATGTCTGGGTGATTTTGATGTGCTTCACAGAGACAAATGCTGCTGAAATGGATATCAGAGTATTCATGAATTCTGTTGAGAAGGTTGAAAAAGTTCATTTTGGAACAACTTTCTAGGGTTTTGTTGAAATTATAAAAATGCAGAGTTTCTGGAATAACTAAGAACAGACCTTGAACCTATATCTTCCAAGCTAAAAGTAGATATCTTCCAGTAAAATTAGTACACTTTGAAAAGAGAATAACATGATCAATTCACTGACTCAGATGATAGTTTAAGCTCATCCATGCCTAGTTTCCTTTCAGATAAAATTAAACGTTGGGTTTTTACATTTAGAATTAGAGAGCTTCTACCCTACACTGGAGAATAAATTTTATCAATTTAAATATGTAATTACCCCCTTGCCCCCAAGGAGTTTTTTTTCCTTGCACTTTCATTTTAAAGTAAGAAATCTTTTGGCACAGACCATTATTTTCTTCCTAGAAAAGCCAAAATTAAGACTGTATCTTACAAATTTTCTCTTCTGAAGAGAAAAAATTGCATCATTTCAGGGGAACATGTTATAAAATTTTCAGTTTTTGCTTATCAGTGTCCTGATTTGCCTTTAAAGATTTCTCTCCCTATTAATTCATCTTATGCTCATCATTTGGGAGCATTTTACTGAACACAAAGTCTGCAAGATTATATGTGATCAACCACTCAGCAATCTGTCAGTATGTCCTGCTCTCATATTCCCTCCTGTTTTGGAAGACTGTTTTTTCTAAGGTAAACTGGGAGATATTGAGAGAAACAAGGTCACTTTGGAGACAATTTTACTTTACATGTATGTTTCTAAAAGTAAGTATATTTGGGCCAATTCAGGGTCTTTATTTTAAATTTATTTTTTCCCCTTCTCACAGCTAGATGGAAGAGAAATATAAAGGAATTGTAGCTACTTCTCTGTCATCTGAATGTTCAAAGGACTGATCTGACTTTTATAATTGAAAGTGTATTCAAAAATAAAAAAGTAACCCTAAAACTTAATTATTGTATGGGTTTTGGAGAAATACCTTGAATTTTAAGAGCTTTCATGTTAGCAGTTTTACCTGATGAAACTAAGATCTATTAAATTAGTTTGAAGTGTGACCTAAATAATAAACGTGTATTAAAATATCTTTTTACTTTTAGATATGATACAAAAGGCTCCTCTGTAGGAAAACATTGCATATCTGTCTCACCTAGATGATGACAATCTTCTTTTAAAATGAGAGAACTGGGAATAACTAAATATATATATATATATATTCCTTTTAAGGGGCCTTTTTCAGTCTTGAGTAAATCTTCCAGATTTCATTTTACTAACACAATCATTTTAAAAATTGCTTCAATTGCATTGTCCCTTTCAAATTTACTGTGTCCTAACTATGAAAAGTCAGCTTTAAATAATGTCAGACTATCTTATATATTTCAACTTTTTGTAGCTCAAGTAAGATAAAATTATTGAATGTATATTTAGAATAGGGTTGTATCTAATTTATAATTTTTGTAAATATAACAAAGTCTATATAAATAATCTTGTTATATAGGGTGACATTTTTAAGATCATTTGTCTCTGTGTGTCAATTTCCTGATATTTTCTGCAAAGCCCAAATGTTCATACAAGATGCCTCTTATGTTTGTTTTGGTATCAGTGTATGTGGACCATGAAAATAGATTTAAATTATTTTTCTGTTTTTATTACTAGGTCACTGATATTTGTATTTATAAACTCAACAAGATATTTTACATAGATATGTTCAATAGAATTGTTTAATAAAAATGTTTTTTCTTAATTCAATAAATCTGGGTTAAAGTCAACATGTCTAATCTAGAAATTATGATTTCTATGAATAATTCAGGAAAGTAATATCAATTTGATGACAGTTTTAATCTTAGAAGTAACTGTTTTTAGGCCCTGTTTTTCAGTTTAATATGCTTTTCGGAGTGATTATTCTTTAAAATCATCTATTCAAAAAGTAATTTTCCGTTGTCAGTGCTACACATGGTAAGTATTATTGAGTTACAAAGAATATAGCTTTGCATTTAATTGCATGACTAAATTTAATTCCAGTTACTCATTTGACTATAAATATTAAAAGTATGGGCTTTGAAATTTAAATGATAATATTAGCCTTAATATTTTGGCCAAGTGACTTGACCGCTTTGAACTTCAATTTCCTCATATGTTAAAAGTAAGGTACAGAAATACCTACTTCATAGGGATGGGACTGTTAGGTGATGAAATAAACATGAAGTGCTTTATCCCTGTCACATAGTAAGTGCTCCATAAAATGTAATGATTAATAGTCATTGTAACTTTAATCTTTATTGGTTACTTGTATGTCAGTACTTTTTTTTTAATATATTTTTATTGATTTCAGAGAGGAAGGAAGAGGGAGAGAGAGATAGAAACATTCATGATGAGAGAGAATCATGGACCAGCTGCCTCCTGCAAGTCCCCCACTGGGGATCGAGCCCACAACCCGGGCATGTGCCCTTGACCGGAATCGAACCTGGGACCTTTCAGTTCGCAGGCTGACGCTCTATCCACTGAGCCAAACCAGCTAGGGCTATGTCAGTACTTTTTAACTGAATTCTCTCTATATAAAAGCCTAAGGGACTGTTTGACTGGTAGCTATGACGTGCACTGACCACCAGGGGGCAGATGCTCAATGCACAGGCATGGAAATGTGGAATGGACCGATGAATCTCAGAGGGAAGGGGGGAGGGGAGAGGGCAGGAAGAGATTAACCAAAGATCTTATATGCATACTAGAGGCCCGGTGCACAAAATTCGTGCATGGGTGGAGTCCCTAGGCCTGGCTGGCAATGGAAGCACGAGTGTCTGGCATGGAAGAGTAGGTCCCAGCTGACCTCTGGGCCCCTGTGCACTCTCCTCTGCCTGAGTCATCAGGCCCCCGCCTGGCTCCCTCAGCACCTGGTCGCCTGTGGGGCAATTGGGCCCCGCTCACACTTGCCTTGGCCTGGTGCTGCTTGCTCACCTGCTCCACCATCCCACTGCAATCCTGCTTCCGTCAGGGCCAGCAGTGCCTCCACTGCTGCCCACTGCCAGCACTATGTCACCAACGCCCGCCATGTTCTGCGCCGCTCCCAGGTGGTCAGCGCATGTCATAGCGAGCAGTCAAACTCCTGGTCGAGGGGACAATTTGCATATTAGGCTTTTATTATATACTAGTAGGACTAAAGGCCCAGTGTACCGGTGGGGTTCCTCAGCCTGGCCTGCGGGGATCGGGTGGGGATCGGGCCAAAACCGGCAGTCTGACATCCCCCGAGGATCCCAGATTGCGAGAGGGCACAGGCCAGGCCAAGGGACCCCACTGATGCACAAATCCGTGCACCGGGCCTCTAGTATAATTTAAATGAAGGACCTACATTTGTCTCGGAAGTGGGAATTTCCCAAGAGTTTGTTTTTCCAAATCTGGTTAAATTATGGTATATATATATATATATATTTTTTTTTTTTAGACTAGCTACTTTTGTTTATCTTATATTTAGAATATTACTTTTTGCTTTTTGAAATCCTCTGAACAAGTACCTAGGAGTTTAATGTGATATGAGTGAACCCAGGAATGAAAATTAAAATTTTGGCAAATCTGGACAGTTGACCAGTAACTTTTTAAAACTGGAGGTTTTCATATCTCTATTCAACTCTTAAATCCTGGTCTTAATGGTAGAAGTATCCACTATTATCTCTGTAATCTTTCCTTTCAGTCATTCTATTACACTTGATGTTCATTTAAGTTAACATGTTGGGGAGATAATGGTAATAAAAAAGGAAGTACACTGTGAGATTTGTTCTCCCTTGGGATAGCTGTAGTTAAAGCAAGTGGGCACTAATTAGTTGTACATGCCTAACAGTCGCTGAGATAAAAGCATCTGAGAGGTGGGCGAGACGTGGTACATGTTAGCTCAGCATCCTCATATTCATATTGAGTACTTGTGACCCACACGACCATGGCAGAGGTGGGGTTAGCTGGACAGCTGCCCTTCTATCTAGTACTCTAACTCCTTCCACTACATCATCTGCTTGTTTTCCTTCTTACCTCCAAATTTTATAAATTATTTTGCTAATTATGAAAAGCTGCACTTTAAAAATATTATTTTTATAAAATATAAATTATTCCAGAGTAAAGAGACAGAAGGAAAGCTTTCCAAATGTTTTTTAAAGCTAACATAACCTGCATGTCAAATCATCCTAGATTGCCAAAACAAGGAACTGATTTTACTTAGGGATATACATGATAAATTCATAAGTAAAATGAATATCAAATATACATTAATGAGAAATAATTACTGTTGGTACTTATAATCCTTACAATGCACATTATCCTATTTGATCCCCACAGTAGCTCTATGAGCAGATAAACCATTACTGTGTCCATTCTATACATGAGGCAATTGGGATACACAGCTTGTAAATAGCAGAGCCCAGATTTAGACTCCAATAGTCTGACTTCCCAATCTGTATTTTTGATTACTGTTTTATATATTAATGTCGTACTTTATGGGCTATGTATGAGAATAATTCATTATGACAGAGGGGTTTATTATATTTAGTATTAATATGTCAAAAGAGGAAAACCATGTCAATAGCTTTTTGGATGTAAAAGGCACTTGATAAAGTTTAATTTGTTTTTATCAACTGACTTAATTTGTTTTTGAGATTGCATTTTTATCATGCAAGAAAATTTTTTTTTTTCCTTTCTATTTTACTATCTAAACTAGCTGGCTCATGTCTAATTCTAGAATTCTTCCTGCTACAGAAAGGAGTAAAACAAGAATCCTTTGTTACCTCAGTCTGCATATAGCAGTGCAAAAGAGGAAAGTGAAACAAGGCACACCCTTGCTTCTTTATCAAGTCCTTGGATTTAGTATGGCAAAAATGCCATAAACATTTAAAAGGCAAGAAAGCTGATACACTACAACATGTATAACAAATACAATACCCTTCATTCACAAAGAGCATTATTAAATCCTGTGGCAAGAAACCTGTCCTGTGTTTAGAATTTAGTCGACTATTGTCCAGTTTGATTCAAAGTGCATTTTACTCAACTTATCCTATATAATAAAAGGGTAATATGCAAATCGACCGAATGGCAGAATGACTGGTCGCTATGGTGCACACTGACCACCAGAGGGCAGGTGCTCAATGCAGGAGCTGCCCCCAGTGTACTCCTGTACTCCCACAGGGGGAGCACTGTTCAGCCAGAAGCCAGGCTCACTGCTGGCAAGCACAGCAGCGGTGGCAGGAGCCTCTCCTGTCTCTGCAGCAGTGCTAAGGATGTCTGACTGACAGCTTAGGTTCGAGCGGGCCTAAGCTGTCAGCTGGACATCCCCCGAGGGCTCCCGGACTGCGAGAGGGTGCAGGCCGGGCTGAGGGACACCCTCCACCCCCCGCCCCGCCCCGAGTGCATGAATTTTGTGCACTGGGTCTCTAGTTTCTAATAATTTAATGTTACTTATGTTTAAGCAGTGAATTCTGAACATGCATGCATGTCCAAGCATTTAGCAAACCACTATTTGCATCCTAGGGGGCCTGACACTTAAAAATTACGATTTCAAAGACTGATGGCATCATAGTTGCCCTGGAGGAGACGTATGTCTAATGGAAGAGGTTCATAAGCATAGTTCTCATCAGACTCAAATCTGTCCATAATAATATAATTAACTGAAATAGTATCATTTTAGCATCTTGTCTCTGCAGGCCAAAAATTTCTAATTTTAGACTTTAAAAAATTATTTTCTAATTAGAAATAATTTGAGGAAGTAGATGCTGTCCATATATTTTTCAAAAATGTAATTTTCTTGCTGATCTATTAAGAGCGCAGTGTTTTGAAATGCTCTGTTAAAAAGGTAACTTAGTATTAAAGGATAATTAATGTAATGTCAGATATAGCAGCAATAATAGTAATTCAGTGATATAGTCTTTTATCATTCAATTTATGAAAAACATGTTGCCTTAACATAATTTCATAACTTGAAATCCAGATATAGAAATCTAATTAGTTGGGCTCTTAAACTATAAAGTCAAAGACAGGGTAGTCTGGAAGAGCATTTAAAGGGATTAATGTCTCATGAAACAGGCATTTTTATAAGAATTCATGCAAATTTGGGTCTTACATATTTTTATTTAGAGAGTATTAGCTCCATTTATACATGGATACTTATGTGGGGGATGGGTATATGCAAGAAAGCCTGGAGCTTGAAGTAGCAAATGTGAAAATCCATGTTTATTCAGATTTCTATCACCTTGCAGCCCCATATTTTGCTGATAACCATTTAAAGCAGTTGCCACTCTCAAACATAGTAAAATGAAATACCCTTTTTAGAAGCAAGTAATTTGATAACTGATTATTTCATAATAAAAATTTGAATGGTACAAAGTTCCTGTGCTACATAATTATGTAAAAAAATTTTCTCTGTCATTTGGAAATTTGTATACATTAAGCAGGTATCCTTAATATTTATACAGTAAGGGTGTGTATCTTTACATAAATGTTCCCTTAATAGATGAAGATGTATAAGTTATGGAGCAAAATATTCAGCAACTTGATAAATATGGGAGAAGTATAGGGTGTCCCAAAAAATGTATGCACATTTTGAATAGTTATTAATTCCAATGGGTTAAATCTGAAAAGAAAGAAACATCAATTGAGATATCAGCTGTTAAAGTGTGTATACATTGTTTTGGGACACCCTGTATCACTTGCAAAAATAATGCGTTTTCTCTTCTGACTTTTTCCCTCTTGTTCTCAAAAATGGAATGTATAGTTAGTTATGATTCTTAGGACAAATTACCATTTCTTTTAAAGACAGATTTCTGAAATACATTCAATTCTTGTTGAAAAGATAATTCAGTGAATAAGATGCTACTGGCTTCCAAAGAGAATATTCCTCTAGGCAGGACACATTATTTTCCCCTGGAAGGATCAGACACAAATTGGAGATAACTAATCTGGGACAGATTCTCGAAGTCATTTGGACTACTCTTTTGGTAACATTGTTCACTTAATTCAGTAAACGAATAATTTTTAGGTCTATTTAATTGTGTTATCTCTGTCTTCATAAAATGTTACAGGAAATTAGAGACTATGCCTGTTTCTTCTGGGGACCTGAGAAATTAAGAACATGTATCATCCTTGCTAGTAAAACATACCCTGTGGGGGAAATTAGCCTAAAAGTTGTCCAGTAACTTCCCAGGTTTGCCTCTTTTACTTCTCTATTCTTTTAAAGTTCACTCCCAATATGTGGAATTCTACAGATTTCTAAGTAACTTTTGAAATATGCTAGCCTTTGAATGGTGTATATTTGCTCAAGCAGAGACATCTGAGCAGGGTGAAAATGAATTCTCATAGAACTAAATTGCCAAGCATATGTGATGGAACTGTAGGGAAAAAGAGCATAACTTTAATCTTCAAAGACGCTTAAAAATAGCTCCACCATTATGCACGAGGCCTGACAATTGACATTTCTCATTTTGGCAGCATTCACCTACGGCCCCCTATCAGCAACTGAACACATTCATCTTTGGGATAAATGATTAATGAACTGCCCATCATTTCCACTCCTTTCATAGCAAATGGTGGAGGCTTCAGTTGATCATATTGCAGCCATCAGCATCATTACTGAAATTGATTCTGCCACTAGAAGGTTGTGCTAGGGCAGTCTATTAGCATTTAAATAAAAGAATTAAGTTATGGCATTAAAAATAACACAAAATAATCTCCTCTGAGTCACTCCTGGTAAGGTTATGTTTTTTCTTGTCGGCCAGCATCAGAAAGCCTTAAGTTGAGGAAGGAAGTATGGAAGGCACGGGAGTGAAGTTATTCTTGTTTTTCTACAACCTACTAAGATGTTCAAACTTCCCAGTCTCTTTATTAATCACTGTCATGTTAGCATGAAATGTAAATTTATGAATTTGTGCAACTTGCAAGCAATGGTGAAAATGAAGTTGCCAAATGATTGCCTTTAGAGAAACAGTAAAAGGGTAGAGTTAGACATTTTTTGAAAGGCCAGAATTAATCCTACTGGAGAGCAGTTAGATTCTAAGTGTTAGAAGATCTTGATTGACAAATGATACTCAGATACATTGAAATAAAAGTTCTTATTCAGCAAGATGTGAGAGTGAGGTAATAACATCATCATTTAGATGTCTTGGTGATATGGGCTGCATTTCTAAAGCAGATGGCAAAGAATGAGAGCCTACACAGGCCTACAAAAAAAGTGGCAGATTATAATTTTGTGAAGTGATACACCCCAGGAAAATGATGGCATTTAGAACGTCTGTTTCAGCATCTCTCCCTGCTCCTGGGATTCCATTCTGGGGGTTCTCAACATGACTGCACTTAAACTCCCTCCTCATCCACTTTTGTCTTCCAGCATGGCATGTTTTGTCCGCCCCCCTTACATTTTCTGTTACTGTTTCCTGTCTCAGCTCCCTCAGAATTTCCTGGGACCAGCTGTTTTATCTACCTCTGAACTGAGACAGCCACCTGAACTACATCCTGCTGGTCACCCGATTGTTTTCTTTAGAGCTGACGTAATGCGATGAAATGGAGCATCCTAGGTTTTTCTCTATCCAGCTGCTTCTGCCTTGTATTTGGTTAAGATTCTTTCCAGATTCTAGTAGTGAAGTTGTTAGTGATGATATTGCGAATTTTCATCTCTTCCTGGTTTGCATATACTTTAAGCTAGAAAAGGCTGCTTTGAGGACTGCTACAGAGAACATTTTTACCCAACTATGATTGGTGTAGGTAAGTGAGACCTGTATTTTGAAAAGTGGGCAGAATATGGTTATGGTAAGAGGAAACACTGCAAGGATATGAAACAACAACAACAACAACAACAAAACACACAACAAAACACCACACATGGAAGCAAGAGCTCTACAAGTAGATCAATAACAAACTTCCTTATGTGTTAAAATTCTCCATTGGCAAGTAATTATTTTCAGTTATGAAAGGAGCAGGTTAGATCAAGGTGTGCTTGATCTGGTGGGAGCACCTTCCTTACCCTGACACAGGCGCTTATCAATTACCCACTTCCCCTCAGAACCCTTTGCAGCAGAGTATTCCAGCCAGCAAATACCAACTGGTCGACATTCAGCTGTTTGCTGACCACTGACTTGGAAAGTGACTTATGAAATATTTAACATCACAAATTGTTAGAACTGGAAGAAAACTTCAGGTTCGTTTAGGGCGGTGGCTGTGGACTAAACTTGAATTAGATGTCAGGTTTCTTGACTGAAGTTTAGTGCTCTTCTGTTTCCTTGACAGATAAGCAGGACCAGATTCATTTTCCCTTGTTAGTACAATGTATAAAATATGAATTTTCAATGATTTTTAAAGCTAGTGTTTTATTATAAAAATAATGCAAGGTTATGCTAAAAAAAATCAAAAGTTAACAAAGTATATAAAATGCAAGTAAATGCCCCAGACCTTTGCTTCATTAAATCCCCTCCACCCAACTCTATGTTCTACTTCCCAAAATTCCAATTTTCACTTTCCACGGGAAACTGTCTTAAAGTCCATATGCATCTATCTGTCTGTCAATATTTGCCTTTCTATTTTTGCATGGTTAAGGTTATATTATATAAATTCTCCTTGATTTTTTCCCCTCACTTAAAATATGTATCTTGTAGAGTTTTCCTCCTTAGCCCATATACACCTACTTTAAAAAACAAAACAAAAAACACTGAATGGTATGTTATTATATGTGTATATCCTCCCATTGATAGACATTTAGGGTATTTTTTACCAACAATGCTGCAGTGAGCATCTTTGCATGTACACCTTTGGGTACTTGTGAGTAAGTATATCTGTCCAGTATATTGTAAAGGGGGGAATTGTGGAGTTAAAAGTTGCAGTGGTCCCCTCCTTATCTGCAGTTTTACTTTCTATGGTTTCAGTTACCCGCTGTCAACCCTGATGGCTTGATGATTCAGGATCACTAGAAGCACATGGTCCTCCTCCTGACGTATCATCAGCCAAAAGTAGCCTAGCGCTACGTCTCAGTGTCTGGGTCTCTTGCCTTACTTCATTCATCTCATCATGTAGAATTTTATCATCTCTTATCCATCACAGGAGGAAGGGTGAGTACAGTACATTAAGATACTTAGAGAGCGAGAGAGACTACATTCACATAGCTTTTATCACAGTATATTGTGATAATTGTTTTTATTTAATATTAGTTATTGTTAATCTCTTACTGTGCATAATTTATATATTAAACTTTATCATAGGTATGTATTGTAGGAATCTCTGTTGTAATAATCATGCATGTGTGTGGCAACCTTCTAGGGGTTACTTATATGAAAATGTATCCTGAAGTAGTTTGAATTTGGTATGCTCTGGCCACTTCTCACTAAAATGTGTGGGTTGCCTTGGCCCAGTAGCTCATTTAGTTGGAGCATCACCCTGATATACCAAGGTTGTGGGTTCGATCCCCGGTCTGGGCACATACAAGAAACAACCAATGAATGTATAAATAGGTGGAACAACAAATCAATGTTTTGCAATCTCTCTCTCTCTCAGTCAATCAATCAATCAATAAAATGTGTGGGTTAAAATGAACAGTAATACTTTCATCTGTGTGCTGAATCCAGCTAAATAGAAATTACCAGTTTTCAGGTTGTAATATATTACATATAATTGTAGCATATTGTTACAATTATATATGTAGTATATACACATTTAATATATAGTACATAATATTGTATAAATTTGTACCTTTTGTTATACACTATTATTGTGCAATGTATATTGTAATATATCCAAGGCCTATCTGCATAAAACTTATTTGCTTGGGTGCATTCTTAATAAATTCATATCTTAGTAACAGTTTTCATAGCCCATAAACACTTAAATATTTGCACCTAAAATTTCCCTTCAGTGCTTTAGAAGTTTCTCCTCAATAAGTTTTTCCTGTCTATGAAATAGTTTTTTTACTTTAGCATACATCCCTTTTTCATTTTGAAGTCTGGAATCTTCATTACATAACCTGCAGGCTATATATGAGTGAGCTAATCCACTCTCCCCTCTGCTGGAAGAGGGGGTGTTTTTCCCGTGCCACCATGGAATTTGCTTTGCAACAATTATTGCTATTTGTAACCAGATCTTGTGATCACAAGCCACGTGAAGCTGTGTTTAGAATCTGTTGAGAACATAGAAGGCAGTATAACTGTTTCTAAATGACATTGACTTAATGACTTTAAGTCATAAAAATTTTTAAAGTTCAAGTGCATCAATTCAAATCATTCATATCTGACATGTATTTTAGATAATTCCCTGTGTTCTGTTGCTGCAAATGGCTGTCTTTATGCATCATATTACCCAACCCCTGCAGTTTCCTAACCTCATTTCCAATGAGATAATTTATCAGATGATTTATCTCTAGATCTTATTTTTTAAATTATTAGAAGCCAAATGTCATGTACTCCAGATTGTTTAGGAAATCAGATCTGGAAGCATATGGTGCCTTATAATCCTTTCAAGCTTTGATTAAAGAATCATCAAATACATAGATGTATATGTAACAAGTATCTTTTACCAATTATTGTAGATGAATTTACAAATATTTCTTTGGCCTATTTTTCCTTTAAACAAGTGCTGAAAGAATCAACTTGAGTCATAGATTAAACAGGGAAGCATTATTTTTGTGTACATTTTCTTTGGTACATTTTTTGAGTCCAATATACTGATAATGCATTTTCCCTGAATTGTTTAAAATATATTCTTAAATTTTCACCTCATATAGGGTTAGCTTGTAAAATAGAAGGGAAAGGAAGAAAAGCAACACAGAACATATTTTATTCATCTTGAAATGTTATTTGAAAGTTTTTCTTAAGAAGGGATAAAGCAGGTAAATACTAGTGCCAATTTTAGCAGATTAAGGTTCCTGTGACAATGTCAGTAATCAACTGACTGTCCCATTCTACCTCCACTGGTAACTCAAGTTTACATTTGGAAAAGTCACATTTTATGAATTTCTGATGAGAAAACAGGGAAAGGATAAAAGCCTTTGCAGCTGTCTTAAATTCTTCTTCTTCTTTTTTTTTTGGAAATAAGTGGGGTAGAAATAAATATATCTCATCTTCAGTTATTTACATGACTTAATCATAACTACTGAGAGTGAAGGAAATTGTTGAGTGGGTCAATTCTAGGTCAATAGGTTCCAAAAGAAGAAGAAGTCTACAAATATCCTGGTTTGGAAGCAATGATTTCTAATTCCTTGCTCCTTCCTTGGTCTACAGAATGTTCATCTGGAAAACATTTAGTCATTTTTGAGGAGATTCCAAAATGACGTAGCCCCTGGTCCACTGTCTGCCTCTCATAAAAGGTCAAATACATGACCAACTAACGGCATAACATTTCTGAGCCATATGGAAGAAATAATTGACTCAATGGGATCCTGATCACTTAAAAGAATAGATGCATCTCTTAAAGAGAAATGTATTCTCTCACGAAGCCCAATGTTTAGCTTCTCAAAAGCTAAAGAAAAATGTAAAGTTTAAATGAAATGTGACAGTTTCTGATTTTCTGTAGGGTAATGCTACATTTATTTGATGCAGTATGGCTTTAAATAATTGAATATGAAGTGGAGTTGAATCAATGAAAATTAGTGTTAACATCTAAATAGCATTTATTTAAAAATACATATCTATAGTAAAATAATATTAAATTATCTAGCTTTTTAATTAGTGATTATTCAGTTGAAGAATTTCTTCTTGCTCATTATCTTTAAAGATTCAGGTGATATGATACTAAGGTTTTTCAATGAAACCATTCATTTAAACCTACTATCTATAATAATAAAAGCATAATATGCTAATTAGACCAGACAGCCAAATGACCTTCCGGATGTCCTTCCCGATGTCCTTCTGGATAACCTTTCGGATGAAGCCAGGGCTGTGAGGGCTGAGGCAAGCCGCCGGGGCTGCTAGGGCCAAGCCCCTTGCACAAATTTTGTGCATTGGGCCTCTAGTAATTAAATAAACCTTAACACAACATTTTGTGGTGAGAGATTCTTTTTTTTTTTTTTTTTTTTTTTTTTTTTTGGTGAGAGATTCTTAATGGCCAAAATAATTGGCTTAACTTTCCTTGGTTATAGTTCAAATGCCTGTGAAAAACAGTCTTTTAAAAAGAGGGGCTAATTAAGTCTCAGTGTCATCTATGGCATTACCCAGAACTATTACGAAGCTCATAGATTTTTCTTTCTCCCAACTTATACTAGTTTTTTGAGAACTGTTACGAAGTTTCATCATGGATATCACATTCTATGGAATCCACAGAGATTGTTGTTCTTTACCTGCTCACCTACAAAAATAATCATGTTGAAAGCTTTTTTTTTCATATGTGAAAGCCACTATTTTCAGTCAAAATATCTAAGAACATGAGGAAATGCTACAGAATATCATGCCCTGCTGTTGACGTTCTATAATATGTAAAGAAGAAACAATGGCGTGCTAACAAGTTTCATCCTCACTGTTAAGATGAAGATATTACACTATAAATTGTTCATAGTCTACACCTCTGGTCTTAATTAGCCAGCTCAAAACCCTATGCTGTAGGTCAAATGGGGTCATGAAGAACATAGTGGCTTACCTCAAACCAACATCGCAATTAGAAAGTAACTTAAAACATATGCTTTATGAGTATTCTAGATTTAACATTACCTTTATAGGAAGAATAACTTGTGGTACCAGGATTATTATTTTCCTTTCAGCAACAGATCAGAATAAAATTCCATGTGGATTAAATAAGGAAGAGAACCAAATTGAAGTTTCACTAAATAGAGCCTCCAGAATTTGGTTGTTCTTAAGGTGGATTTCTTAAAAACTTTAGAGTAATTAAATGTTAAATCTGAGTTGAGACATCTGTAGAGACTATGCTAAACTTCCATAGGTTGAGATTTTCAGAGAGCAGGGACTTAGTTTATATGTATCTCTAATAATTAGCCCAGGACCTGACACAAAATGTTTGTTGAGTGTCTTCATACATGTTAAATTAACACCTTAAAAGACAATCTTGAAATTTGATAAATTTAGTAATAATACTAGTTTATCAAAGAACTTACTCAATGAAGAGATGCTTTCAGAGTTATTTTAATGTTGTCTTTGTCAGATGAAAATGAAAATTATCATTTGAAGAACATCTCTAAAATTACTACTGAAGACAACCATTTGTAGTTCATCATCTGTCACATTAGATTCTGTGTGATATTGCTTTTAGAATATAATATTAGGGAAAGGCTTGATTGTCCTAATGAATTTAAGGCTATTAAAATTCTATGGCCTATTCTTGTTCTTTCTTTCTCCTAGCTTCCCAAGAACACATGGAGCTAAATTTAATGTCTTATTATATTTCCTATTGAGAGTTTTTGTCAGTTGTCATCTCCTTTTTCATTTACCTTTTCATTTTCATAGCCTAATCCTTTTTATAAATGTGATATATGTTAAAAATGTCAGTGTTTTACCCTCAGTCCTTATTTCCAATGGTTATTTCAGCTTTCTGCATTATTGGCTACTCTTTGAAACTCTCCTTCCTTGCCTTTCATGATATTCTTTCAGTCAACAAATACCTATTGAGTGCTTACTAGGTATCAGGCGCCACTGAGTTTCTCCTGGCTCAGTCACTTTCCCACTGCTGTTCCGTCGTAAGTGTGCAGACCCCCCTTTCATCACCCAGTTCTATGGCTTTCTCTCCTTGTGCTGTCCCTTGATTTGGAAATACAATACCTCCCTTGAAATGCTTGGGGCCAGACTTGCTTCTGAATTCAGAATTTTTGGATTTTAGAAAGGTCATAGACCTACCATATGTTATGTAATAGCCTCCCCTGAAGAGCCCTACCCTCTAATCAAATATATTATTTCTTCAGTGAAGCATGAGCGTTTACAGTAAGTGATATAAAGACTATAAGTAGCCCCATTACATTCTTAGTCAGGTTTTGTTGCCAAATGAGTTTTGTCCCAAATTTGGGAAAAAGCTTTTTGGTTTCAGCTTTTGAAAGTGTAGAGAAGGAATTGGTAGATCTTAAAATATTTTAGGCATGGTGTCTCTCAAATCTCTATCTGGTCCTATATTTCCAATGCCTTTTGCACATCTTCACTAAAGGGCCTATCAACTACATAAATTTGTATTGAAGTGAATTTATTGCCTCCTCACAAATTGACCTCATCCTTGGTTCTTAGTCTAAGCTCCTTCTATCAATCACTGTGTCCCATGGAATCCAATATAATTTACCCTGAACTCCTTGCCTCTTATTCTTTGCCACTTCACATGTTACGGTCAAACTTTCATTCCCTCTCCTCTCTGCCTTGATTGGATAGATTTTTAACTACAAGTTCTTTATAAGGACCTCTCCTTAGTGGAGAAGACTAATGAAAGAACTGGCTAGCTCAATTAGGAAACATTTGGCACAAATCAAAATTAGGGAACATTTTGCAAGTATTAAAAAGGATGAGATGGCTCCATGTCAATTGCCAAAACATATTAAAGGAGAAATACATGTTGCTGAACAATATATTGAGATGCTATAGACAATTTATCTATGTAGAAAAAGTTCTGGAAAGCACATCCATAGCAGTGTCCCTGGGAAGACACTAGGAACTTTACTTTCTGACTTTTCTAGTGTTTAAACAAAAGAAAGCTGAAAAAAGGTTATCAGTAAGTTAAGTGTGATAAGGTATAAAGAAAGGAATGTAACATTAAGTACCTAATTCTGCTTGCCTAAGTTGGGGAAAGCTTAGATAATGTTTTCCTTTGGGCACAGAAATAGACATTCCAGTCTGAGCAAATAGCAAGTTCAGTAGCACCCAGATCCTAAAGGGTCTATAGTGGGTTCCAGGAATGGCAACTGGTGCTGGAGGGTGGTTTCAAGGGAGTAGAATTTGAAACTGAGGTGGGCATAGTTAGATTGCAGTGCCTCAAGTATTAATTAGAAATATAGACCTGACCTAGTCAGTGGAGACTCTTTGGAGGTTATTAGCTTTTTTAAAATACATTTTTCATTTTGGAGCAATTTTAGATTTACAGAGAAGTTGCCAAGATAGTAGAGAGATCTTGTATAACCCCTCACCATTTGTCTACCTTCATGTTATCTCACATTACCATGGTGCATTTGTCAAAACTAAGAAACCAACACTGGTATATTATCATTAACAAACTCCAGACTATTCAGTTTTTTCTGTTCCAGGAGCCTATCCAGGATCCCCCATCATACTTTGTTGTCATGTTTCCTTAGTCTTTTCTATGTGAGTTCCTTTGTTTTCATGACCTCAACAGTTTTGGGAGGTAGTGATCAGTTTGTAGAATGTCCCTCAATTTGTGTTTGTCTATGTTTTCTCATGATTTGACTGGTGTTGAGGGTTTTTGGAAAAAAAAAAAGTAAGAGGTGAAGTGCCTTTCTTATCACATCGTATTAGAGGGCACATGATGTCCATGTCATCATTTATGTTCACCTTGTTCACTTTGTTAAGGTAGTATTGGCCAGGTTCCTCCATTGTAAGCTTCCCAGAAAGTTTTCCTCTTCTCACACTTGTCTGGTTTTTATTTATTTTAATGTTTTTATTGATTTTTAGAGGGAGAGACACCTATACATCCATGAGAAACATTGATCAGCTGCTTCCTGCATGTCCTCTACTAGGATCGAGCCTACATCCTGGGCATGCGCAAAAGATGTATGATTCTATTTATATGAAACGTCCAGAATAGGCAAATCTATAGTGATGTGTTAGGTGTGTGTATGGGGGGTGGAGGAACTGGGCTATAATAGTAAATGGTATAGGTTTTCTTTTGGGGATCATGAAAATGTTCTAAAATTGACGGTGATGATTGTACAACTCTGTGAATATACTAAAAGCCACTGAACTGTACACTTGAAATATGTGAATTGTATGTGAATTATATCTTAATAAAATTCTTATCAGAAAGCCAAGGAACACATGGCAGGGCAACTATACTCATTCAAATTACACTCTTTCAAGCTAAAGTGATGGACCGTACAGCTATTAAATTCCAAGTTTGTGTTTGAATACCTGCCTAAAAAATAATAACATGACCAATAGTAAGTACCATTTAAATTTTTATTAGTAAAACAGAAAACAAAAGTCAGACAACTGCTTTGTTACTCTTTGATCTGACCATATGCCCGATAAGTAATTCTTTATGAGGAGGTAGGAAAGAACTGTCAGTATACCAGTTCCATTAAAAATGGCATACTGGAATATCTAATAAAGTTAGGTAAATGAAATTATAAAGAGAACAAATTAAATATTAAAAGTAACAAGAATCTATCCCTCAAATATCAGGGATCTCCTTTAACAGTCTTCAATGCAGCTCATTTGCAATTAAGATCAATCATATTGCATAACCCCCAAAGGAAAAAACTGAGGGAACTCATGGATAATTTTCACAGCTTCATTGTAAAGTCCAAGATCTGAAAAAAACATTTTAGCAAACATTTAATGTACAGTGGAAAGTTGTGATATCAACTACTATCTAAACATTTCTACCTCTTTCTCTTTTACCACCCTTTCTGTCAACTTATTTTCCCAATCCATCTTCTAAAACTGAGATATGGACTATCATATTCTACTATCTAAACATTTCTACCTCTTTCTCTTTTACCTCCCTTTCTTATTTGCCCAATCCATCTTCTAAAACTGAGATATGGACCATCATATTTATTTAACTGTGGCTCCAAAAAATGAAAGACATGGGGGATAGGAGATCATCCATTGTATTATTGTGTTTTAGGTCTTATACATTATTTGATGGCTTTAATCCATATATTAAAACAAAACAAAAGATTAACATTATTTTTGTTTGGCTTAAAAAATTATTTCCACAAATATTAAACTTTACTGAGTTTCTTACAAATACACACACTACTTAGAAGCAGGGCAAAATATCCTCCCATTTTCGAGATCAGAAAATTCTATAGAAATTGAAAATGTAGCAGGCCTGAGACTAAAGAATAAAATTTGTTTTTCTCCTAAATACATGAGACTAAATGCTTTATTTACCAAAAGGATGGTTATCTTCTTTAAACTGGACATAAGATGAGCACATAATGGTTGCCTTGGCTGTTACTCTTCCAACTACTTCCACGATTCCAGAGATTTCTTCATCAAGCTAACAACACAAAGAACAAAATACCAACTTCATGTTATCACATTTTCAGATGATAATTAACTCGGAAAATTGTTATATCTTTCATTTCATGTATCAGAATAACTAAAAATTTACCAATGCCAAAAGTGAAGTGCAACCTGTTAAAAAATGTTTTGAGTACTTGCTGTCAGCATGTCACAACTCCTGTTAACCTTTAGCTATAGCTCTAGGTCCAAAGATACAGCTGAACATTTAAGTTGAAGACAAAATCACTTAAAGATACTGAAACTGTCCAGCAGTTTTATAAGGAGTAATTTGTTCAAAAAGACCAATGAAAGGAACCTTCTATTACCTATTATCTTGCACAGTATATTCTGTATACATGAACCATACAGCATATGCATTTGTCTTAATAAAAGACAAAGAAAATGTAAATATAAAATATAAAGACAAATTAAGTGACAATTGAAAATATATGTAAACAAAAATAGAAAACAGGATTTAAAAAAATATCATATTCATGTTTTCTTAAGGAAGAAAAGTGATTTAAACAAAAGATTTACCTTACATGATTTTATGGTCTTTCAAAAGACATGAGGATTCTCACCTAGCATTTAAGGGATGTATTAAAAAAATCATGGAGTCCAAATAATCACTGGTTAGACATGTAAAGGGAAAAAGAATGTAATACAAGGACAAAAATGGACGTTTACAGCCAGGGAAGTTTTACAAGCTGATCCTTTATACATCCACTCCAAGAACCAAAAATATCAGCAACAACCCAAAACAAGATGTAGAATTAACTCTAATGTGCATAGAATTAATACTTGAACGTACAGGCTCCATCAACTCAATGGTTGCACTTTTCCCTTCTCCATCTGAAAGAATAAACATTTTTCCAGTGGGATGAATCTAAAAGAGAAATACACAATGAAAAAATAAATCCGACATAAAACCTTTAAAATCTCATTAAAATAAAAATATTAATTTGACAAAAGATGGGTAGGTTGACCCAAACTTTTGTAATAGATACATGTGTGCAAAGCAATTGTTTTTTGACGTTTATTTGGTTCAAATTATAATCTTGTGTCACTGTATCCATTCAAACGACCCCGTTATATTTCAATTTCCAGATGAACACCTTTTTTAGTACAAATATGTCCTGTATTTTTATTTGCTATATCATACAACCCTATGCTGAAAACTAAAGGGAGTCCATACTATCTAAAAATGAACTCTGCTGGGGCCCATGATTTAAACAGTACATATTCCATTGAGGGTATGTTTTAAAAATCAGGCATGATTTAGTAAAGAGAATCAGTTGTCAAAAGATCTGGGTTCTAGTCTTGTGAGACAGCTGCAAAGTGTGCAGTCAGGTCTGTTTTGAGTGCTAGCTTTGCTACTTGATGTGGCCTTGAGCATTTTTTGTTTGAATCTTTTAAATTATTTTCTTTTAATCTTTATTAAAGTATTACATAGGTTCTCTTTTTCCCCCATTAGCATTTTCCGCCCCCTCCCCCCCTTCCAGGCCCTCACCATCCCATTATCTGTGTCCACGGGTTATGCATACATGCATACAAGTTCATTGGTTGATCTACACTACTTCTACCAAATTTCCCTACCTGTGAAGTCAGAATAACACCTATTTCAAAAAAAAAAGGTTGTGTGGCTGATATTACTAAGCCTTTATATAATATTCGTTTTCTTTCAGCTTTCTAACCTGGTTCACCGATTCTGAGGGGCCTGTTTTTCACCAGGAGGAGGAAGGGGCTGCACTCTAACACTGGGATAAGATAACAGACAGCTATGGGATCTGCAAGGGGCAATCGAGGAATGTTTTATCGAGAAGTGATTTCAAGGAAAAACGAGGTTTGAGAAGGAGAATTGCAGAAGAGAAGAAAACAAGAAAATCAGACTAGCCGTCAAGTCTGGCTAAACTAAAATATCAAGAAAGTAGATGTGGGAGTCAAGTCTACCATTTCTTTTACGTAAACACAAACAGAACCAGGGCGGGGGCGCTAGAACTTAGAAGGGAGCGCATTCGCAAACGTTGCTATTCCGCGCCATAAAAGAGGCGCCAAAATGGGGCCGCAATAGCTAAAAAGTGCGCAAAAATAAAGCAACCGGGAGCGCAGTGATGTCAAGGCTTTCTATCTGTCCTCCTTCACCCTCCGTTACCCGTTCTAAGGCCGCCCCCAGGCAGTCAAGGGGTCCCTTCCCCTCCCGCCACCCCACGGACTATGACCAGGGAGCCCGGCCGGCGAGCGCGCACCTTTTCCAGCCTCCCTACGAAGCAGACGGGCCGGTCGATGGACTGGGCTAGCATGCTGGCGTTGATACGCGACTTGGGCAACTCCATCACCTCCACCATCATTGCGGACGGAGCTCGGGCAGCCGGCGGGAAACTAGCGGCGCAAACAGCGGCTCGCGGGCGTCTATGGGGCAGAGTTCCCAGGCACCAATCGACGGAGACCAGCCCTCTCGCTCCACCAATGAAACGCGCGGAAATCTCGGCCGGCTTCACGGCGTCCACCAAAGGGAAAGCGAAAGGAGGGACGCGAACGGAAGTGGGGCGATCTGCTGCTTAGTGACGCGCGGCGTCCCGGAAGTGGCCCCGGTCCACGTGGGCGAGGGCATGGAGCGGGGCTTGG
>NW_005368341.1:2679966-2713484 GCF_000412655.1 Myotis brandtii | reverse complement strand
GAGGCAACTTGACCCCGGAAGCAGGGTGCCGGGCTGCGGTGCGGCGGGACCCTGCGGTGCGAGCCTCAGGTACCTCTTCTCGCGGGAGGCCCCGCAGCCTCACTCTTCACCCTCCTCTCCACTGACGGTGAGGAGAGAGAGGCGGAGTCGGTGCTGCCCCGGCTGTTCGCATTCCCCTATTCCCGCTCTGCCAGGCTCTGCGCGGGGAGGGCGTGATTCTTGCCTGTGGAAACCTGGGGATAGGGTTGTCTTTGATGCCCGCCCTCCTAGAGATGGGAAGTGGGGTCGTCAGTGATCGCCGCCGCCTTCGCCAGGCCGCCTGCCGCGCGAGGCGGAGAATGGATGTTTACTTCCCGGGCTGCGTCACTTTCCCTCGTCAGGGCCCCCACCTGTAGGAAGAGGGGTCCCTCCGATTACCGCCGAGACCCGTTCTGGTGCTGGCGACCTGGCCGCCCTGCGGAGGTGCAGGTCTTCTCACCTTCGTGTTAGCGACGTATTGGAGCATCTGGGAGTGGTCGGCAGGGGGAGGACCCCTGGACCAGGATAGGGGACGGGTTTAAATTGCTGCTGGGTTCTGCCCAGCTGCGCTTCCTGACCCGTAATTTCCCCATCCGCAAAATGAGGGGGTAGATCATGGACTGTTTTGCAACTGACCAACTATTATTGTCCACATGGTTCACGGACCTTTTTAACTCCTCTGCAGTCTTTCCCCCTTGCTCTCCGCTCCCCAGGACTCTGGAGGGGGAGCTGGAGATGTGGGAGATAACCTGTCTCAAGGAGATCTCACTGGCGCGTGTGGCTGTTGATTTTGGTGTTGTTGTTGTTGTGTTAGTTTTTGTGGTGTGTGTGTGTGCCGATTGGCACCTGACTTGCCAGGGATATTCCAGAATGTGTGCTCATAAAAATCCCTGCCAGCAGTGCTGCAGAAATTGGAAACACTTTTTATTGGATATTACTATTTTGGGGGAACTTAGTCCATGAGTTTGCCCAAGGCACTTAGTTGACATCTTTCAAATTCAGGGACCTAGCTGGAGCCTTAAGCAAATAAGATCCTTTTGAGACTTCACTGCAACAATTTAAAATGGAAATCTAAAGGATAGTCTATCTCAGTGTTTACTTAGCAATACTTACATATTTGTCTTTTAATGTTGCTATCACTAAAACAACTTTAAAGAATTTCATTAATCGATACAGGGTGTATGCCAATTGGTCTATAAAAAATTGTGATTCTATTGGTGCAAATCAATAAAATCTATTTTATATTTTTTCCAAAGACTTAATGTCTTTTGCACCTTAGTGTTGCTTTAGAAAACAAGTCAATGTGCATTATATAGGGTAGGGTAGGGTAGGCATGAATATAGTCTTTAATAGCAACCCTTAAAGTACCAGATGTTAATATTGTTCTATTACAGTTAAAAGACCACTCTTACCTTCCGACAGCAAACAAAACATGGAGACAAGCAGGAAGATAATTTAAAACAGCTTTTTGGATATATTTTGAGTCACTTAAAATTTATTATGTAATACTACAACATATAGAGAAATGTAAATATGGCCAGTATGTATTCAGTACTTTCCAGAGAGATTAAATGAACTCATTCAGTGAAATGGACCTTTACCACTTAGTAGTTTGTACTTCCTCAATTAAGTCCTTCTCCCTACCAGCCAGAAAGCGACACTATCTGGAAAACACTAAGCTTTTCTATATATTTTTATTTACACATGCAGACATTCCTAAATGGAATGATGTTTAGTTTTTGTCAATTTTGATCTTTATAAAATTGGAATCATACCATATATATCTTCTGAGTTTCTTTTGCTTGTTTTTGAGATTAATCCATGTTGAGTTCATTTTTTTAATTCTTTTTTGCTGTCTTGACTGACATTTTGATTATTTGAAGTTCATTTCTATTGTGTACAGGGCTTCTGTGAATATTTTGGTACATATTTGTTGGTGCACTTGTGCAAAAGTATATCAGTAGAATTGTTGGAACATGGGGTGTGCATCTTCAGCTTCACTATAAAACCCAAATTTTCCCCAAGTAGTGGTACTAGTTTATTCTCTTATCAGGAGAGTAGGAGAGTTCCATTTGATCCACATTTTTTTGGCAATGAAGTCCCCCCTGCCCCTCTAAACTTATGGATATGAGATGGTTTCATGTTGTGGTTGTAATTGGCTTTCTCTGATTACTAATAAGGTTGTACAGCTTTTCAAATATTTATTGGCTATTTGTGTTTACCTTTTTTTTGTTTGAGGATTTTTCTTATTGATTTTTGAGAGCTTTTGTATTAGTGTGGATAATAATGTTGCATTTCTCTGTTTAGGCCTTTCAATTTTTTTCATTCCTTCTGACTTTCTTTCCTTTTTTCCCTTTCATTGGAAAGAGCTCCTACTTTTAATATAGTTAAAATGTTTTTCCCTGAAGTTTAAAATAGTTGGAAAGTCAATTTAAAAAATCTAATTTAAGAATCATTTCTTAAAACAAGTTTTATATTTTTTAAAGATTTGAAATAGTTTTATCTTTCATATTCAAAACTACTCCATTATTTAGAATTGAGTTTTCATGTATGTTGTCAGATATCCAATTTCTTTGTTTTGTTTTCATTTCAATTGTCCCAGCATCATTTTTGACTGTGACCTTTTGCCATTGACCTCTCACTCTCTTCAACACTGTGGCCTTGTAACTTTGATGTCTTGATGGAAAATTCTTTTACCTTGCTCTGTTCTTCAGGAATGTGTAGTTATTCTTGGCTCTTTGCTACTTCATATACAATTAAGCATGTCAGGTTCCATGGGAAACTGTGTTGGGATTGGATCACAATTGCATTTGAATCCTTGGATTGATTTCAGAAGTAACATCATAATGACAACTCTTACTATTCTTGAGTTATTTTGGTCCTCTTAAAATCTTTCCAAAAAGTTTCTTAATTTTTTTCAAAAAGGTTTTGATTTTTAGATTAGATTTATTCCTAGGTAACTTGTTGCTATTATAAATGCTTTTTAAAAATGTTTTCTTGAAATATATTTTTATTGATTTCAGAGAGGAAGGGAGAGGGAGAGATAGAAACATCAATGAGAGAGAATCGTTGATTGGCTGCCTCCTGCATGCCCCCTACTGGGGATTGAACCCGCAACCCGGGCATGTGCCCTTGACCGGAATCAAACCCAGGACCCTTCAGTCTGCAGGTCAATGCTCTATCCACTGAGCCAAACCGGCTGGGGCTATAAATGGTATTTTTAAATTAAAGATTTTTAACTGATTTTTGCTGGTATATAGAAATGCATTTGACTTTTTTTCTGGCCATCCTGCTAAAGTCATTTCTTGTAATTTTCTATAAGATCAATTTTCTATTCATATGTGAATAATTTGTTTTTTTAACAGTTCTTACACATTTTATTTTTCTTGCTTTTCCCCAGGTTAGAACTTCCAGTACCATTTTGAATAGAAATGGTGTTTCAGTTAAGATGGGATTTGACTGCATAAGTAAAAGTGTCTTAAATATACAAAGGCTGCCCTGAACACGTAGCTCAGTTGATTAGAGCGTTGTCCCAATACGCCAAGGTTGTGGGTTCTATCCCTGATCAAGGCACATATAAGAAGCAACCAATGAATGCATAAATAAGTGGAAAAGTAATATCTCTCTCTCTTTCTCTCTCTCTGTATCTGGTATCTGGTATCTGGTTCCATCCTTAAGGTCGCCTCAAAGGCTAGGGGCTAGGATAGATGCAGGGGCATCAACCATCTACTTCCCATTCCAGACAGCAGAGAAGTAGTCAGGCAAAAGGGTGTGCCTTCATGGGGCTCAGCTCCCTTTAAGGAGCCTTCCTGGAAGTTCTTTACAACTTGGAGTTCTGATTATTAGGTTAAGGACTTTCCCATCTATTCCCTGTTTGATAAGCGTTTTAATTGAGTGATTATGATATTTGATCAATTTTTTTTGCCTTAATTGAGATGATTAAAATGAATACATTTTCCAATATTGAACCATGCTCACAATTCTGGAAGAAACACAACTTGGTTTTGATATATTCTTTTATTCTATATTGGGTTTGATATTGTTTTGTTTAGGATTTTTGCATCATAAAAATTCATGAGGGAGATTAGCCTATAATTTTTTCCCCCTGTATAGTCCTTGTCAGATTCTGGTTGTTAGGGTTGTGCTAGTCTCATGACATGAGTTGTTGAGTCTTTCCTCTGTTCTCTTGGATTCTGTGTAAAATTGAATTGGTCTACTTGTCAACTGTTTGGTAGAACTCACCTGTAAAACATTCTGCATCTGTTATATGTTTTATTGTGTTTTGCTTTATTGCCCTTCACAGATGTTGCATTTTTATAAGCTGAAGGCAAGATCATCCACCAGCAAAAAGATTATGACTCACTGTATTGTGATACTTGCTTTATTGCGGTGGTCTGGAACCGAAACGCAGTATCTCGAGGTATGCCTGTGGTTCCCTGAACCTACTGCTTCAGGCATGTCCCACAAGTTTTCATAAGTAGATGTTCATCATCATTAGGTTGTAAATATTTTCTAGTTTCCAACCTATTTCTCCTTTGACTCATGGTTTTTGTTTCCAAATGAATTGGTTTTATTTATTGAAGTTATTTGTTTTGTTATTAATTTCTAATGTAATTGCATTATCTTTCAAAGTCTATGTGACTTGCTTTAAGGCTTACCAAGTACATGGGCAATTTTTGTAAATATTTCATGTGTGCTTGGAAAAAATTGCATTTTCCAATTGTTGGAATCAAGCTTGTAAATTGCATTGTTCAACTATTTCTATGTTATTACCTTTTGTCTGATTAATATCTCAATTGAGATAATTGTGCTAAGTATCCAACAGATATTGGCAGTTTTTTCTTGAATTTTTGATGACTTGTACTATGTATTTTTGAAGATTTGTTATTCGGTTCATACAAGATTAGGATTGTGAAGTAAATGGTTAAATGAAGTAGTGAGTATCTCAGATCATGCTTTTTGCCTTAAAGTTAATTTTCTCAGCTACTACCATAGACACACCAGCTTTCTTTTGGTTAGAATTTGTTCATTGTATTTTTTTTCCATCTTGTACTTCACCTAAGGGCTTGGATTGCTCATTTCCTCATCTCTTTGGTGTTTATCAGGGCTGACTTGGCAGGTCTTAACTCAAGGGAAGAACAGACACCTTTTTAACTGCGAGGCTTCCATTATAACAGAATTGCCCAGATGTGTGGAGGCTGGATTCCTCTCTGTGGTACACTAGAGTTTAGTGGATGATGAGTGCTTTGTACTTCTCTGTTTGTTAGGTTTCCTCAATAAACCTTATTTGATATTTATACTCTGTGGTATTTGTGTCTGTATTGGCCTTATGACTTCCAGCTTTTCTGTACCCTTAAGTTTTAGGTGTGTCTCTTGTAAATATTGCCTATTGCTAAAGGTTTAACATGTCTATATTTTGTCCATTTACATTGATTGTTGTTACTGATATTTTTTGAATCATTTCTATAGTCACTTTGTGCTTTCTCTGTTCCGCTTTTTAAATTTTTCTCCTTTCTTGGGATAATCTAATTTGCCAGCTCTAGTCACATCCAAACAGCTATGGTGTGGAAGGAGATTTGGGGAGGATTGGGTACAAACATGGCTACTGAGAGTTTACGATGTTGAAAAGATACCCAAGGGGGTTGCAGTCACCCATAATGGGGATAATGGTCAGCTGAACCCAAGTGCTAGTGGCAGTAGGAAGAGAGGGAAGCCAAAAGTTTCATGAGGTGTCATGAGCTGCAGGACTTAGTGTTTGGTGGACAGGGAGAGGGTGAAATTAAGGTGACACGGTTTTGTTTCCAGCAGCTGTTCCGACCATCATGCTTTGAGGTGGAGAGTAGAATAGTTCTGGGAAGATGACTCAGGCGTGGACGTTGAGTCAGTGTAGCACAGAGTGAAAAACATAGACTTAGAGCAAACAGCCTATTTTAAATCCTGATACTTTCACTTAAGTGATTTCTGGACAAATTATTCATCCTTTTATAGTTGCAATATTTGTATCAACATGGGAGGTAAAGCTTCATATGATTGTAAGCGTGAGAGAAAATTGTGTTTGTACAGCATGGGGCACAGTGCTATGGTACACTGAGTACTTCAGTAATAAATTACAAACTATAATTGTTACTAGCACGGCCAGGTTGTCCTTAAGTATGTTGGACATCTTAGTGATGATGAACAATAAGATAGCGAAAGGTGAAGGAAACCGTGTTTCCCCAGAAGGAAGGAAGTGTGTGGGCTTGTCTGAGAGTGGAGATCCTGAATCCATCTGGGTTTTGTGCCTTTCTGCTCAGCAGCTTGGATGTAAGAGACTGTGGTTTTTCACAACCATTTGAATATTACCAAGATATTTTCTCTACTTACCAACAGTTTCTTGTGGAAAATAATCATCAGAGAAATAGCCTTCTAAATCTTTGGGTCCATATTTTCCCTCCTTTATGTTATCGTATTCTGGTAATCTCTTATTGAAGGAGAGACTGGGTGGATGAGATTACCTTAGTCTCCCTCTCTGAACTTTATTGCATGCAGCTTCTTGTTCCACGTCTAAAGACGGATGCACATGCTGTTCGGTTCCCACTGGCTGACTGGCACTCATCATATGTGGATGCTGGGATGAGAGTCTGAACATAGAGGAGATCTCCTTCCTGGCTCTGCTCATGGAGCTTTTTCTGCCTGGGACCCTGTTTTACAGTCCTCCTTGGGCAGGTACAAACCATTGACCTTCGAATGGAGGTGGATGACCTCCTGAGGGAGGGGTCAGGATTGGGGAGGGGACCTAGTTCTGCCTGTCTTTAGATAGAGTTTTCAGGCAGTGGGGTGTCTGGCAGCCTATTTTTTCCCTGTAGGTACAACTTCTGTATTTTAGAATTAAGTTAAGGCAATGGAAATGGATGAAATACTTTCCCCATCTTTGTGGTTCACTCTCCAGTTTTAGTTTGCTTGTTTATTCACGTATTCATGCATTCCTTGGAGAGAAGGAGCAGCATGTGGCAGAGAGTACAGCGATGAACTCTTGGTCACTTGTACTTCTTGGCCTATCCCTATTGATTGTGCTGTTCATGGAAATTTACTCAGACTTTGGCACATGGTTGAGGGAGCTATTGCCAGCTGTTGTCTTGTGTTATCTTTATGTGCACGTTGATGAAAAATTGGGAGGAGGTAAAACAGCCAGCTTTCTTGTTTACTCAGGAGTCTGAAGTAAGTTTCCAGACAAATAGCAATGCTTGACTAGACTTGTTAGCAACCTGTTAGCCTCTTGCATGGCTGGTGCTAGTTTTACACAGGACTCAGCACCATACGCTGTGGGACTGGCTTTGTGAGGGGTGACAGAGAAGCAGGCCAAAGAGGCAGCAAGAAGATTGGATATTTCCTTAAATTTGGACAAAGTGTCTTGTTTGGGTTTGTTTCTGTAGGGCCTACCACAGTGCCTGGCGAGTATTTGCCTTTTAAAACATGTTGGTTAGGTTAATTAAAAACGAACAAACAACTGCTTCTTTTTTTTTTTTTTTTTTTTTTTTTTTGCGGCGGGAGGGTGGGGTGGGCAGGTAGGAATTAAAGACTTGATACTGCAGTTAGATTGTATTGAAAGTCAAATGATGCAGATTTCTAGTAGACAATTTGTGGGGGGGTGCTGAGACCTTTTGGAAGCTGACTACAAGGGTTCCTGTTGTGTGTTAAATGCATGTAAGTGAGCAAATAGAGCAATTTAAAGACCGACACTAAATAATGTTTTATTTTTATTTTTATTCATTCTAGGTTTTCCCTGTGCTATAGAGAGTGTAAAGAGGTGTGGCCTTACATCGGATGACTTCCTTCTCCCTTAAGACATTATTTAAATGTGTTTACTCATCTAAGACATTTGTTTTATGTGAAGAGATGTGTTTTGTTGTCTGAAGTCTTTTTTAGTATGTTGTGTGTGTTTTTTTCATTTCAGAGTTGCAACATTGAATGCAGTGGGTAGAAATTAGTATTGTATAGGTAGGTTCAGTGTTATTTAAGCCCAAACCAAAATGTGTTTTGTTTTTTGTGTGTTAGAATTATGTCTGTAACTTCATTAAAACATAAAAATATATCATATCATTGTATCATTAATTTAGAAGAGTTGGGACAACACTAAAGTCTTTAAATTATATTCTTGAGACCCAAATGATATAAATTACAAGTACAGTTTATTTATAAGCTCCAGAAAGTAACAACTTTATCTTCTAAATGTCTACATCTCCCCACACTATTTAGAAAAAATAATCTATGGTGCCACATGTACGGCATTAAAGAGAGGGAAATTGTTGTTGTTTTCTTTTTTAAATAAAACCTCTTGAAATTAAGATGTCTTGGCTAAAGTGTATCATATACTAGGTGATCACACAGAGAAGTAAGTTACAACAAAGAATTGTCTGGACCAAAACACTAAGAATAAAGAGATAAAGAAACCTGGGTCTAATGTACTGGGAGACCCCCCCTCCCCCCCAAATTAGTAAATCAGAGACGACTTTATTATACTGTTCTATTTTTCTTTTTTTGAATAAGGGACAGTAGAAGGAAAGGGAGTCAGTTTTTACCACTGCCAGGCTACCATTTTTGATTCTGAAAATAATAGGGTAATGAAAAGGAAAACAAACAAAAATCCCCAAATCCAACAACAGAAGTACACAAAACTTCCCTGTTGATTCTAATAGAAACTTTGGGGGTCATATTTATTTACAAAGTAATGAAGATGGGTCAATTTCTATGAGGTTGGTTTTACCTTAGTGAGATGGTCTGAGAAGAATGAAGGTTTTGTTCTAAAATTTTCTCGGGCCAACTTGTGACTGTTCAAGATGCCTTTATCATATGCTTGGAAAGCAATTCTGCTAGAGAAAATTCCAGAAAGTGAATAATTCCAGATAATGTAATGCTTCCAGGATAGCAGGATTTTGTTATTCTAGTGATAGCTAATGATTGCAAAGCGTCTCTGGTGGTGGGTATCTTACAGGAGTGATCAGTAGCTGGCCTTTGCGATGATCAAATGAAGCCTGTGCTGCTCTCCATGGCAACAAGGCCAACTGTTAAAATCATCCCTTGTGATAAACTGGCAGCCCCTCCACCCCCAGGACTCTAACCTAGATTTCTGGTACTTTGTTTAAGGATTTCATGTTTGAATCCTACCTGTCCCATTTCTCAAAAGCTTTTCTGCCTTTAATATAATATGAAATAAAATAGGGAAGGATTTAAACTATAAGGATCAAGAAAAAAGCTGTAAAATCAAGAAAAAATATCTCAGCTTAGCCCCTGTTGAAAGCTACACTGTGAAGGCCCAGGGACCTCCTTTGCCTTCTTCCGGAATCCTCCCTTGCCCAATGCTTTATAATCATGCACTTGTAGCTCCAGACCGCCGACTTTCTGAGTAGTTTAGATGTTCTGTTTTGGCTAAAAATAATACGCGTTTAATTTCTGAATTTGCTAAAAGCAACTAGACAGTCACATTAGGGAAGTGAGTTTTATTAGATCACGTCAATTCAAATTTTTAATGACTGTTATACATGCGCATGATGTTACTTTCCCAGTTAGGTGAGCAGTGAACTGTTAGGAGTGTTAAATTAGTGGACAGGCTTTCTTAAAAATGAGGCTGCCACCACCACCTTGTATTCATCTGGATATGTTAGAAAAGCTGCATGGGTTCTGGGGTCATCTCTGAGCTACTCCAGGCCAGTGGAAATGGAAGTAAGAGTTCAAGGAGAAAAAGAACAATGTAAAATTTCCTGCTGTCACAAAAGAACTTGTTCATCTATTTTTTAAATGGTTGATGGTGTGTATAAAAACGTTATAGTGTTTATAATTCATTGGATAAATGTAAAAGAATGATATCTTGGCTTTATTACAACATATAAATATTTATAATATGCTAGAAATTACATCCTTTATAATTTTGAATGGAAAGTTTTAGATGACAATTTAAAAAGTACGAGGTGGGGGGGGGGACATAAAGTTTTCAAAACATTTTTAGGGGATATGTGAGCACCAAAGTATGATTAACGGCTTTGAAATTTTTTTGCTGGCAACCCAAATTAAGAAATACATTTCAATGACCTTGTCCATGTATCCAAAAGCAAATGTTCATAGCACATTATCATATATGATTCTCTCTCATAATATTTATGCTTCCGCTTCCTTTTCTCCTTTTCTTTTCCTGTTTCATTCTGTTAATAAATCTGGCCATGACTCAGTCGATTGAGTTTACATCCTCTAAAGAGTTTGGACCTGGAGTTTGAAAAACATCTATGGATTCAAGATTCAGTTCTTTGTTTATGTTATTCCTTGAGCGTGTTGTTGTTGTTTTTTGCCTTTTTTGTGTGTGTCTGGGTATAAATCAGAGAGGAAGAAATAAACTTATGTTAATACTTTAATTTCATTAATTGACTTTCAGAAGTTCTGTGGAGCTCATATGTGACATCAGTTTACATGTCTTTACCTGATCCCCTATTCCTTATCCTCCCAGATATTACACCAATGTCACAAAACTTCAAAAAAAAAAATACCGAGGTGGGATGGAAAGACAGGGGTACAATCTTTGGGATCCTAATTGGTAGTCTGAAGTTAATGGATACATTTTTAAACAGGATAAAATCATATCTTTCGTACAAATATTAAAACCTGTCAAAGACGTCACTCATGCCCTAGCTGGTTTGGCTCAGTGCAAGAACATCAGCCTGTGGACTGAAGGGCCCCAGGTTCGATTCCATTCAAGGGCACGTACGTGCCTGAGTTGCAGGCTCGATGCCCGGGTTGCAGGCTCGATCCCCAGTAGGGGGCGTGCAGGAGGCAGCCGATCCATGATTCTCTCTCATCATTGATGTTTCTATCTCTCCCTCTTGCTTCCTCTCTGAAATCAATAAAAATATATTAAAAAAAGACGTTACTCATTAATTAAGGAATTAGTAAGATATTATAATGGGTTCAAAAGAACTCAAAAGTATCACTCAAAGTATTTATAGAAGAATGAGGGGATATCCATTTTATAAATGGGTGCAAAACCGGTCACTATCCTCAGGACAGAAATTAATGGAGTCTTTCAGGTACACTTCTGTAGACAGGGCTTATTTACATGACTGTCAGTGTCATACACATTACCTTCGATAGAGTTATTGCATAACCTAGTCAAAGAAAACCGGGGGTGAAGATAACCAGATAGATGAGCTAGCCAGAATATCCACTAATGCCTAAGTCTTTCACAATTGTTTCTTATAGTGATTAGATTAACACTTTTAAACACATTCTTATTGGTCTCAATTTTGCCATCTGAAGGCCAAATCCAGTTTGAAAAGGACTTAGGCATTCTGCAGAATATTCTTAAACATTTTGAATTTGTTGCTATCCTTTGGAAACCAGTATTTTCAAAATTGTAGGTATCCAGTTTGTCTTGAAAAATCAAACTTGGTAACACTGCGCCCACATTCCTTTATGGAACTGGTTGGTGCTGCCAATGGTGCCTCCTATTATTTTTTTAATTTTTAATATTATAATGGGTTCAAAAGAGAACTCAAAAGAATCCCTCAAAGTATTACTGTAAAATAACATGATATTTAGCTTAGAAAAAGGCAAATACTACAAAAAGAACCATAGAGTGAATAAATATAAACTGGTTGTGCATCCTAATAACAACTGTTAGGTTTGGTGTGTTTGCCATATTTTCTTTCTAAGAATATACAAACTTGTTCTCCTTTCACACACACAAAATAGAAATTACTTTTATGATTAGAAACCCTGCTTGTTTCATTTGAAAAAGCAAATAAACTAGAAAACCTACCAGACAGGACCCAATAGTATAAAACAAATACTTCAGCTAAAAGGTTATCTCTGAGAGGACTGGTGACAGCGGCAGTTCAAGTCCTGGGCTGAGTCCCACACTCAGGCATTACAGGGGAGGACCTTCTGACACAGGCAACTTGAGACCTTCAAGCTACATTTCCCAGTGGTTCTTCGATGCCTTGGGATCCTCTTCAGGGGGAGAGATGCCTTTAAGCCATAGCTTCAGTCTGGTCCTGTTTTTCTTTTGTTGTCGTTTATGGCAAGGGCACATCTGATTACAGACTTTCCCAGCTCAGCACCTTCAAAAGCCTTTTCACTGTTTCCTCAATCAAGATCTCGCAAGCCTTTTAGGGAAGGGCTCTTCCACTGGGCTCCTAGGCATCTCCCTCCCTACAGGTGTCTTCTTTAGACTAGGCCAGTGGTTCTCAACCTTCCTAATGCCGCGACCCTTTAATACAGTTCCTCATGTTGTGGTGACCCCCAATTTCATTGTTACAAATTGAACATAGAGCATAGTGATTAATCACAAAAACAATATGTAATTATATATGTGTTTTCCGATGGTCTTAGGCGACCCCTGTGAAAGGGTCCTTTGACCCCCAAAGGGGTCGAGACCCACAGGTGGAGAACCCCTGGATTAGGCCGTCGCTCTCCTTCACTCCTTGTCTCATAGAAGGCTGGTTTGCAAAACCATTATACTTGGCTGTCACACCAGGACTAAAATGTTAACTATATTGTTTCACATTTCAAAGCAGTAGAAACAACTGAGCTGTTCAGTAGAATCCAGAGGTGGTAAATTCAAAAGTCAGACTACACAATAATAGTAAACAAATCCTATATACCACTCCGGATATTCTAATATTTCCTTGACTTTTTAGTTCTTTCAATAATTTATCTGTACTTTTCTTTTGTAGTCTTATTTTCTATTGCTTATCTACATGTCTGTTGAGGTCACTCCCAAAGAACACATCGTGTTATTGTTCATAGTGATCCTTTTTATAGGAAAGGCCTCTTCTTTATAACTATGCCCAAACCATCGGATGAAGTTAAACTCAAGGCTACCTATTTGTGAAGTCTACCAGGGCTCTTCTAATTCTCATTGATTCTTCTGGAATGTTTTATACTGTGTAGTGTCTCTCAAGATTAACACTACCAAAAGCATGGGTCACCTCCTTTTTTGGTATCTCTCAGAATAAATTAGTAAACTTGTTATCTAAATTTGTATTATTCTTACATAATCATGCAATTCATAACCCACCATACAGAAGATGTGGAGGAAGATTAAAACATTGTTCAAGATTTTAATTTCGTCGCCCTAACCGGTTTGGCTCAGTGGATAGAACGTTGGCCTGTGGACTGAAAGGTCTCAGGTTCGATTCTGGTCAAGGGCATGTACCTTGGTTGTGGGCACATCCCCAGTAGGAGATGTGCAGGAGGCAGCTGATCGATGTTTCTTTCTCATCGATGTTTCTAACTCCCTCTCTCTTCCTCTCTGTAAAAAATCAATAAAATATATTCAAAAAAGATTTTGATTTTTGTAGCAGCATGAAATATAAATATTTATTGGATTTGGGCACAAATGTGAAGAAAAATATGTGTGTGTACATACATTCTTGTCTATTGATCTATCTATTGATCACACATAAAATTTCAGTTTATGTGATATATTTACATTATTTAGTAGTCTGTTGAAATTGAAAGAAGATAAGCAAGTTGAAAAAACGAGGTTTCCTTAATCCTTTAATCCGTTTGTCATGGGAAATATTTCTTAAAAGGTAAGCCTTAGAATAATAGGAAAAAATAAATCTATAACTTGCCTTACTATCCTCCCCTTGAGGGCAATAGGATCTGCCTGCCTAGCAGCCAGCTAGTCCTGTATGTGCAGCCTGTGTCTACCATGAAAACAGTGAAGCCACTGTTCTTTTATTTTCAAGTTTTGTGTGAATCCTTAGAGAAAAGCATTTAATCTTAAAAGGTAAGCCTTAGAATAATAGGAAAAAATAAATCTATAACTTGCCTTACTATCCTCCCCTTGAGGGCAATAGGATCTGCCTGCCTAGCAGCCAGCTAGTCCTGTATGTGCAGCCTGTGTCTACCATGAAAACAGTGAAGCCACTGTTCTTTTATTTTCAAGTTTTGTGTGAATCCTTAGAGAAAAGCATTTTTTTTAAAAAAATACAAAGACTGTATCTGTAACATATACAAAGTGGATTAATAAGTTTGAGACAGTTTTTGGAATAATTGTGAACTACAATATTTGTGAACTACACAATATTGTAGTTCACCCTCACAAGTTTCCTTGCGCCCCTTTGTGATCCCTGCCTGCACCTCCCCATTCCCCAGGCAACCACTGATCTGCTTTCTGTCCTTATACATTAGTTTGCATTTTGTAGAAGTTCATACAAATGGAATCATGCAGTATAAACTCTCTTTAGTCTGGCTTCTTTCACTCAGCTTAGTTTTGTTGATATTCATGCATGTTGTAGCCTATCTTAGGACTTCATGCTTTCTTCTTGCTGAATAGTATTATGGATATGCCACAGTTTGTTTATCCATTTATCTGTTGCACATTTGGCCTGTTTCCAGTTTTTGGCTATTACAAAGGAAAGCTGTATAACCTTTGTGTACAACTGTGGACATATGCCTTCATTTTTCTTAGGTAAATACCTAGAAGGAAAAGGTCTGGGTCATATGGTAGGTGTATGTTTATGTTTTTAAGAAACTACTAAACTGTTGTTCAGAGTAATTGTACTATATCACACACCTACCACAGTGCACAAGCGTTCCAGTTGCTCCACATTTTTGCCAACACTGGGCATGGCAAGCCTTTTCAATTTTAAATATTTTATGGGTGTGTAATGGTATCTCATTGCATTTGCCTATTGACTGATGATGTTGAGCATTCTTTCATGTTTTGTTTTTTTTGCCACTCACATGTCTTCTTTGGTGAAATGTCTGTTCATGTCTTCTGCCCAGTCTTTATTAATTTGTTTTCTCATTAGTGAGCTTTAACAGTTCTTTATGTTTTCATATACACACATCGTTACGTATTTATACACACACATCCTATATCAGATTTGTGACTTGCAAATGTTTTTTCCCAGCCTGTCTGTGGCTTGGGCATGTGTATTCTTTATCTCCCATGTCAGGCAGCTTCAGGATTCTCATGTTTGAGAATTAGGAGGTATTATTCTAAATCGGCTCCTAGCTCAGCCAGGCAAGAGTGGTGTTGCTAGATGATAATGTATTTGTCAGAATAAATTTTGGTAATTTTTTCTGTTTCTAAATGTAGAATTTTCTCACTGTAGACAATTTTAAAAATACTGATAATTATAAGCAAGGAAACTAGACGAGAATACGCTTGAGAACTCCAAGCAAAAGAAGCCCAAATGTCAAGGTCACCCCTTTTGCTGAGGGGTGCCGCAGATGTGGGAGGCGGGGGTTGCAGTTTGTTTACCCGAAATATAAGTCGAGTGCTGCATTTGCAGTGCTCCGTCAGTATCTGGCCTAAACACTTAATAAATGTTTCTAAAATAAAAAGTAGGTGAAGGTCTTGAACACAGGTGTTGAGGAAGTCATAGCGGTCTTCAGAACATAGAGCTGAGCAAGGCTGGGAGGGTAGGGATTAATAGAGACAAAACATGAAGTTAATCCAGTGTTTTTGACTAATATTGGGAAATGTATTAAAGTCTAACACAAACGTCCTAAGAGTGAAAGGTTCCTTCTCTCTGGTGCTTTATTGATGAAAAGCATCCAGTTTGGGTGCCAGAGGGACTTGGTGTAAAATTCTAGCCCTGCTATTTCCTAACCATTTGAACTTGGACCAGTGTGTCACCTACTTCAATTCTTACGCATTGTGAAGAATTATAGAGATCTTACATAAGACAGAGTGTGCAAAGCATTTTGACTTATTGTGGGGTTTACTCCCCTTTTCCGTCCCACTCCCTAGCCTTTAGCAGGGTAACTAAATCTGGCTGCTGGAGTGGGGACCTACCCATGCGCTTTATCCCTGTGAGAATGAGCTCCCAGGCGGGAGATCTTAGCATGGTCATTGCCAGCCCTCCCAGGATAAATGTTTCTTACACTGTATGTGTTTTTCAGTGACATGAAAAAAATGTCAAGGCATAAAGATAATTTGATTATAGATTTTAGGGTCTCAGACATAGTCTTTTCATGCATGGAGCAATTCCTGTAGACTGACTTGAGGTTCCTATCATTAATGTCAGCAGCAGAATTGATCATATAAGGGAGTCTTGAGACTTGTATTGGAAAATTGACCATGTTTCCAGGGAAAACCTTGAAGTGGGCCATTGTAGAGGAAGGAGTTAAGATGATGGTCAGGTTGGCAGGATACTAGGTGTGAGGATGACTGGTATTTTTGTAATCGTTTTAGAGCTGTTTCCAATGGCTTTTTGTAGGAAACCAGTTCGTGCTGCATTCTGAGTTCTTGTTACTGTCTCTGCTACCTTTCTTATTCCTGACCTGTTTTCTCCAGGCCTGGAAATTTCTTGTCTCTTCGAGCCTAAATTATCCCTCCTCTAACTTTGTCTGGAATTTTATGATGCTCTAAAGGGATGGAATATAACATTATGCATTGCCAGTAAGTCATACTTTCAACAAACTGCTGCAGCCTGTAGCTGGTTTCAGCTTTATGTTTTAGGTCATGAAAAACATCAATGCTTCACTTAGTTACTTAAGTTATAAATTCCGTACAATATACTTACATTAAAAGGAGATTCTGGCACTACAGCTGAGTTTGGTCTGGCTTTCCTAACAACATATCTAAAATTGGGGGGCGGGGGGGCTTGAGAATGACATACCAGAACTACGTAGTGTTTTCCGTGTTGGTTCCAGGTCTGTTTTGTGGCCAGGCATTAAAAGGTATTGGGGATTTGAGTCCTTTCTGTTCAAAGACTTTTCTTTCTACATTAGAACAGGAACCAATTTTTTAAAAAAAATATATTTTATTGATTTTTTACAGAGAGGAAGGGAGAGAGATAGATAGCTAGAAACATCGATGGGAGAACAACATATCTAAAATTGGGGGGCGGGGGGGCTTGAGAATGACATACCAGAACTACGTAGTGTTTTCCGTGTTGGTTCCAGGTCTGTTTTGTGGCCAGGCATTAAAAGGTATTGGGAATTTGAGTCCTTTCTGTTCAAAGACTTTTCTTTATACATTAGAACAGGAACCAATTTTTAAAGGGCCTCTCTTCTGGCCACAAAGCTCCTTGTTCTAACAATCTAATGGCACGTGACAGGTGAACCAAGCAAGCGACATGGCCACACCTACTTCAGGAGGGCAGACGACGGCAGTCCTGATCTGTCTCAATAAGGCGAAGAGCCAATGAACAGCCCTCATGATTCTGGGGTTCTCCTTTGTGGCCGCCATGTACTCAGCTCTCTCTCCTTGCCATAGGCAAAGTGACACCCCTTCCCAAGGTCCGTAACCCAAATTGCCCCATTCAGTCATAGCATCGTGCTCAAAGTTCAGTATTTCTTCACCAGATCCAGATGTGGCACCTCTTGGTCTGGAGACTTCATGAACTAAAAAGACCGGTGTTCTGTCCCTCGTGTCCCCTCCCACCTTGTGGAACTGGGAAAGATAACACCCATTCAGAAAGGGGAGGGATGGGAAATGATAATAATAAAAAAACACCTCCCAAAATTGTATACACACACTTTGAATATTATAAAGGCAGTGTTTACTAAAATACATTTCATTTTCAAAACTGAGCTATCAGTTGTTAAAGTGTGTCTATATTTTGCAGGGACACCCTATATATAGCAGTCCCAGAGCAGTAGCAATTCTGAAATCCCACTGAACAGGCAGTTTGGGGGATCTCACCTTGGGTTGGAGAACATTCATTTATTACGCCCAGATTCTGCTTCCTGGAGGAGCCCCCACCCCTCAGTCCGTTGTTCTCCATGGCTATTGGCTCCTCCCTTTTTCCCCCCTTCCCTTTCTGGTAACTTCTTGGCTACCCTGAGGTTGGCCAGGACAGGCCTTCATATAGCAGTCCCAGAGCAGTAGCAATTCTGAAATCCCACTGAACAGGCAGTTTGGGGGATCTCACCTTGGGTTGGAGAACATTCATTTATTACGCCCAGATTCTGCTTCCTGGAGGAGCCCCCACCCCTCAGTCCGTTGTTCTCCATGGCTATTGGCTTCTCCCTTTTTTTTTTTTCTTCCCTTTCTGGTAACTTCTTGGCTACCCTGAGGTTGGCCAGGAGAACAGGCCTTCGTTGGGGGCAGCTTCCTCTTTCTGTAGGGTCGCGGTCCTCTTTTCATCCAGACGGCTGGTTATTTTGGCATCACAGCTCTCAAACATGGCACTCACTTCTTCTCTGATCCTAGTCAGCTTCATGTATCAATAGCCTGACCTATAATTTTGGCTAGATAGAACTTAGCTTTTCTATCTTTCTCATTTACCCCTCCATGTACCTCCTCCTTCTTTACTTATTTGAGGGTATCTTTTTCTCCACCGGCTTTCAGTTGGAGACCCACCCCTTGTCTCTTTTTCCTGAACCATGCATGTATCCTAAGTGAAAGAATGTGCCGAGGGCCACAGTAATCCGCACAGGGGTGTTCATGTGCGGTGGCTGCACCCTTGATTTCTTCCTTAGCCGAGGTTGAGTTTTAATCAGCTTTTGTTCCTTCAAAGGCCTTCTTCGTTTTATTTTTAACTGTTTGGGGTTGAGGAGTTACTTGCCTCTTCCGGTCTTTTAAGTCTGAACTTGAACTCAGTTTTCTTACATTCCTGATGTAAACCAACCAATTATTTTTTGATATCATTTCTGTCTTGCGTGGGTTTCTCTGATCTTACTCAGTCATTTTTTTATCCCATTCCTTGTCTTTTCCTTTTGCTTTTTCATCTAATCTTGTTTTCTACCAGTTTCATAGAGGCCATGTCCCCTGTGCTCTGTTGAGGGTGCCAAACTATTTCCAGGCTTTTCTTTTGGATCCATCACTATGTCCAGGCAGAAATCTTTGAGGATTTCAGCGGCTGTTCCTTCCTTCGACTGGAACATTTTCTTTTGCACATGGCTTGTGTTTTTTTCTTCTCCGTTTTTTTCACTCCTTTAAAAAGTGAAATCTGCCAGATGTGTTTGCTAACAGCAAATAGGCTCCCTTACCATCTGGATCTGCAGCCCAGGGCGGGTTGACCTGCACAAATCCCAGTTCAAGTCTCAGTTTCTAGAAGGTTTTCGCTGAGATCAAATCTTTTTTTTTGTTTTAAATATTTTATTGATTTTTTATAGAGAAGAAGGGAGAGGGACAGAGAGTTAGAAACATGGATGAGAGAGATCGATCAGCTGCCTCCTGCACGCCCCCCACTGGGGATGTGCCCGCAACCCAGGTACATGCCCTTGATCGGAACCGAACCCAGGCCCCTTCAGTCCGCAGGCCGACGCTCTATCCACTGAGCCAAACCGGTTCGGCTGAGATCAAATCTTTACTAACCCTCCCTGCTTGATCTTCTGGTTTGGGTGGAAAATATGGAAACAAAAATGTGGAGCATTTGCTGCCACCAGGATTATTTCTTTCTTTATTGTCTATTACACGGCTCTGTTTATAGGGACTGTCCTTAGAGTTTAATGTGTCCTTGCAAGTTCCCTTAAACTTCTTTTCCAGTTGTTTTCTAGGAATTGTTGGCCTTTTTGAATGTGCAGGGATGGGAGGTTGAAGAGGAGGTGTGTGTGTGTGTGTGTGTGTGTGTGGTTTGGGGGCAGCACACAATAATCTCACCAACACAAAGATCTGCCCTGATGGGGATTTGAAGTTGGCTTCTGCCTTCCAGTGGCTACAGCTCTTGAGTGTCTGAATCCGATCACCAACTGGAGAGGGTGTCTGACATGCCTTCTTAGGCGGTCTCAGTTCTATGAGCCTCAAGCTAGTTATGACATCATGACAGGTTCTTTTGGTTTTGTTCTGTTTTTCCTTTCCTCAATCAGTGTATGATTGATGTTTATGTTCAGCGAGATCCTTCCAGGTTGTGGTGCTATCTGTTGATTTTCCTTTTTCCTGGAGTGAGTTCTTGGATTGTTTCTTGCATGTTCAAAAATTGAGAGAAGTTGACAGGATTCACTTGACTCTGGAAGTCCATGCACCTTAATTTCTGGCTTTGTCTTCTGACACCTGGAGAGGAGGGCTCGTGCTTTTAAGTCTGGTAATAGAATTCCTAAAAAGTAGTTATTGTGATATCTTTATATTTGGCTTGCTACTAGAAAGGGTAGGAGTTTTACAGTTTCATTTGAGTTTGACATTATATAGTGTTTCTGTTTCAGATCCTGGCCGCAGCGATGTTTCACTTCTTCAGGAAGCCTGTGGAACCGAAAAAGCCCTCGGTGTCAGACACGGAAGCAGATGGATTTGTCCTTTTAGGTAAGTTTCTGTTAAGAAATGAAATCGCAATTACATGGACTATTTTTCCTTTTATTTTATTTTATTTTATTTTTTTAAAATATATTTTATTGATTTTTTACAGAGAGGAAGGGAGAGGGATAGAGAGTTAGAAACATCGATGAGGGAGAAACATCGATCGGCTGCCTCCTGCACACCCCCCACTGGGGATGTGCCCGCAACCAAGGTACATGCCCTTGACTGGAATCGAACCTGGGACTCTTCAGTCTGCAGGCCGACGCTCTATCCACTGAGCCAAACCAGTTAGGGCTATTTTTCCTTTTAAAAAAATTACTTGAAAATTATAGGATTTATTTTTAAAAATTATTTCCCAGTAATTCCAGAATTAGTTTATATTAAATCTATAAAGTTCATGAATCACTTAGAATATTGTCATCAAGTCATATTCTTCTTATAAATTACTTTGGCTGTGACCTGAAAATCAAATTTATAAAATTATCCCGTTTTTCTCTCTCTGATATGCCAGTCAACCTCTTTAGTTGTGAAAAACCAAAATTCATGAAGAATCCTTGATAATTTCAAGTTGTTTTATAAATAGCAAGCCTTGCTTTTTAAATTCGCATCTTAAGTTACATTAGGCATCTGAGATAGAAATATTTGCTGAATGCAATACACTTTTCAATCTAATGTTAGTGTCTCCTAAATGTTTAAGCCTAGTTTATCTCCTATTGTAAAATTATTACTACTATTTATTAGGATTTAAGTGATTTTAGAAAATATTTCTTTCAACCAGTAGCTATGCTTTTCCCCTGGGGAATTCTGTAAAAGACACACAAACCTTCCTTCATGTCATGGTGTCTTTCCCTGAGGAGGAGATGTGGATTCTGGTGAGGAGGACAGAACCCAGTTTCCCCCAGTGGCTCACATCCTCTCCCACCTGGACCTCCTCCCACCAGATCCGGGCTCCTCTCAGATGATTTGCATGCACTCATAGGGGTTTACTCTCTGGGATGTTCCTCAGATGTCTTCCCTTCCAGAGTCTGGTTTCCAACCTCTTCCTTCATCCTGGCCCAGTCTGACTAGGGTCCCCCTGGCATCGGCAGGAGTTAAGGGCGATCCTGAATTTTCAGCTTAGACCCTCTGGCAGCCAGGCTCCCGCCATGCCTCGACCCCACACATTCACAGGTATGGTGGGTGGCTCTCTGCCTCTTCAGCCTTTGTCTGTAGGATCCGGTCCCTTGCAGACAGGACACGGAGGTTTTCTCTCTCCGGCCCTCTTCCAGTTCTTGGCCTGAATCTCCATAAGATCAGAATAGATTTTCTCCAGCTAAATGTTACCTTAGATAGTGCGTATTCCACAGCCAGGCTCTGGTAGGCCTGTGTGTTTTCCTGAATCTGCTTCTGTGACCTGGGACAGGGGCCGTGGTTGGGGCGCTCAGAGTTGCTTTTTTCTCCGACCAGATCCCCTACACCGGAGGCAAAATAGTGGGGCGCAGTCTGACCAGGGCCAGTGAATTTTCTGAGGAGCCTTTTGACTGGGGTACTGTGGGGTGCTGTGGACACGACTGCTTATCAGGCCTTTCTCAGCATGTTAGGAATTAGTGCCTTGGCTTCCAAGTCAGAACTGGCTCTGCCAACCCCAAGTTCCTTTTTTTAAAAAATTAAAATATTTATTGTTGAAAGTGTTACATATGTCCCCTTTACCCCCCATTGATCCCTTATAGCCCTCCCCTCACTCCAGGCCTTCACCACCATATCGTCTGTGTCCATGGGTTATGCATAGTTGCATACAAGTTCTTTGGTTGATATCTTCCCACTCAGCCACCCACCCCCACCTTCCCTCTGAGATTCAACAGTCTGTTCCATGCTTCTATGTCTCTGGATCTATTTTGTTTCCGTTCCTTGAAAGCTGCCAATGTTGCTTCCCTTTCACATCATAATGTATTAGCCTCACTAACAGAAAAACTGCAGCGATGTCTCTGGTCTTCTCTGAAGTTTCTGCTTTCTCAGGAGTTTCACAATAAATTCCTCTCTCAGAAATATGCTTCCACAAAGCCTAATTTTTCCAAACTCTGTTGTGTATTCTTGATTTTAGAACACCTCTGTCATCTTAACATAGGCAGCAGACCTTGCTTTTTCCCGTGTTTCATGGTTAGAAATCAGTATTATTCCTTTTGTTATCTAATAGCTATTTAAAGGATGTACTTTTAGAGAACTAAATAGACATAAGACAGATTAGTAGGAGAAAAGCATACAGATGTTTACATGTCCATGGCAGCCCTCATAGAAGAGTGAAGACCAAAAGAAGTGGTAAAAACCCAAGTGCTTATATGCCAGGTTGAGTAAAGAGGCAATTGTGGGAAAGTGACTAAAATATGTGGGGAGACTAGTGGAAGATCAGAGTTATTTTAATAAGTTCTGTCTGTATAGTTCTCTTGGCCTCGACTCCCCATCTCCGGTGATAAGAATGTCTCTTTCTTCCTGGCATCTTTCACATGGGGGTTTTATCTCTTGCTTTCAGTTCAAAATTATCCTTATGCCAAAGTGGCACATTTTTTGGGTGGTGTATCTGCCACCCTTCACCATTTTGGGCAAGTTATGTAACCTCCTGGGTGTCATTTAGCTTCTCTAGAGAATGAACGTGATAACAATACCCACCCCATAGGGTCGTTGAGGGGATTCAATGAGTTAATGTGTGTAAATTGCTTAGGGAGTGAAGTGGTGGTATTCTCTCTCCGTATACAGGTGAGGACTTAGGTTTTCCAAGTTCCTCCAGCTAACACATAGCAGATCTGGAATTAGCCCAGGACTTCAGAGCCTACCTCCTACCCTCCTAAACACTAAGCTATCCATTTTTTAAAATGTCACATTTTAAAATGTCATTAAAAAATGTCATTTTTAATTTTAAGACATTATTGACATTTTAAGATTAAAAAAAGAAATTGTGTTTTTTATTGTTTAAAAGAGAAAGTACTGATTTTTTGTTGTTATTTTAATAAAGGAGGGTGGTATATTATTGTTCATAAAGTTTGGGTTTAAATTTTGATACCCCCCCAATTTTTACTATTTAATACTTTAAGTATATGAAAATATTGCAGAAGTCTGTAATCTCCTTAATGAGGTTGAGATTGGAAGACGGTATACATTGTTTAGTTAGTAAAAAAGGAATCCTTGGACAGTGAAGGACTTAACTGAATTGACTGATAAAAGTCAGGATGGATTATTAGGAATATAGTTCATTATCTTTAAAAATAGAATGATAATGTCTTCTTTTAAAAAAACTGATTTGTTCTGCTGAGTTGCTCTTTTTATCACATGGTTCTATACTGACATATACTATATCTGCTGTAGTCTCAGAGCATACTATGGAAAATATTTTGGAAAATGTCAAATAGGACAAATACTAGGTATGAAATGCTGTTATTAACATGGCCCCATACTTACACACGTGTATTTTGGTTATCATGTGTTCACATAACTTTCTTTGTCCTTGTGGCAATAGATAACATTGCAGGCAAATAAATGTATATGATTGCCTTTGTGTGTTTATTAATTTCTAAATGAGGCAACAAACTAAAGACTTAGAAACATGATTATATTATGGTAACAACTTCTTATCAATATGTAGTCTACAGAATTTTTTAGATTATCATCTTACGTGGCCTTTATAACCTGTTTCTCATAAGGTCAGAGTAAATTATGTTGTTAAAAGAATAAATTATCTATTTTTTTCCACTTGAGAATACCTTTCCCCTAGGCAAGCTTTCCTGCTTAACACAAATAGGTCTTAGGCCGCAGTTATTAGATGGTGTTGCTGAGTTGCTAAATTCAGGGTCAAGCAGAGCTTAGGCACTTTTGTTGATAATAGGAATATCTGGGCTGTTCATATACAATTAGCTCACTTTGGGATGGAACACTTTTTCTCTGTTGAGGTTTACAAAGACTTTGTAAAATGTCAAGTGTGCTAAATAAGAATAAGGGAAAAAACAGCCTGGTAGAAAAACATCCTTTCCCATCTAACCAGCTCCTATTCACATAAGAAGGTAAAGGCTATTATTCATTCATTCAGTAATGAAGTTGAAGTAATCCTCCAGGGTACTCATTTTACACAAAAACAAATTGCAGTTACCATTTGCAGCACTGGGTGGCGATTTTTCTTAGTCTTACCACTTTAAAACCCCAGCAAGCATGGTCCTATTTGTAGTCCCCAGAGTTTTCTTCTGTTATGACATGTTTAATTGTACTTTCAAGGCATCATCTTTAAGTTGATTACAAATTTGCTATTGTAGTGTGCAACCTCATAGTTACTTTAAATTAAGATAAAGGGGTATCTGTTGCTTAGATGTTGGCATATAATTTTTTCCAAAACTAAGACAAAAGCATGAATTAGCTTAATATGCTATAGCTAAGTGAAGGAAAAACAGCAGCAATGAAAAACCCCCCACAGAATATAAAATTAAAAGGAATAATTTAGGTTACTGTTGTGTTCAGTGACACTGTTGACCAGATGTTGAATATAACTTTGAAGAATGAATTGGGCAAGCACAATTTCAGAGATTAAAGGAATCGGGTTTCAGTTCAACTGAAATTCATCATGTTTTTCAGAATATGCAGGTGCTTCTTAAAGTAGGGCCTAAGAACTTCTAGTTTCCATTAAGCTAATTATTTTGTAAACCTCATTGAATTTAGGATCAGAGTTTAGTAATTCACAACAGTTGGATGTCATCTTTTAAGTACTGATATTGAAATATGTGATTTAGTCTCACCTTCTGTTTTCCAGGTTAAATGATAAATCAAATTTTGAAAAGTAGTGGGTTATTTTTAAGATCATTACCTACTGTATTCCTCGTCCTGGGAATCATTCAAACCATGTACACACACTAAATTCAACTATCATGTTTTTATATGGAGCTTTTTAGGAAGGCTTTTCATCTCTGTATTCTTTCCTTTATTTAGAAGTGGAAATTGAATGGTGTACAATAAAAATTTACATTCCATGGAATGAGGGACAGTAAGTCACTTTGATCATTTGTAAGACTGAAGGCTTTAATTAAAACAATGACAAAAACGAAACAGATTTTCAGCATGTGCTTCCTATTTTTACTCCCTGTTCATAAGTATACCAAATCTTAAAAAAATAGTGTTTATGGATTAAAAAAAGCAACTTACCCTCTTAACATCCCTTTACTCATATATTTGATATCCACAAAAACTCACATGACAATTAATTTACTTTGCAATCTTTGTGTTTTTACTCTTGACCTTGCAATTCTAAAGCAAAGTGTGCCAGAATTTTTCTTTTTCTTTTTTAATTAAATTTATTGGAGTGACATTGGTCAACATGAACATACAGGTTTCAGGTGTGGGTTTCTGTGTTTCAACTAACTTCATTATGCAGTTGCTTATTTCCCATTAAGAAATGTAGAATTAACAGAATTTTCACACTGTTGGTTCTTAATTCTGGTTCACCTGTTAACAACAGGCACTTCAGAGATGAAAGTGTTCAGGCAAGGCTATCCCGTTGCAGGGGGGAGAGCGGGTACCGCCCCAGCCTTAGCTCCTTGGATGTACAGAGGGCAGGGAGAGGTGCCAATTGTACTGTGAGGGAGAACTGAGCCCTCGGTTTCCTGCAACTTGTGAGAAAGTCATTCATTGTTACTGGGGCTCAGTGACTCAGCTAACTCAAATGCAGATCAGGGCTCTGTCTCCCTAACTCGGGTTCTAACCCTCCTGTGCAGCAGGGGGCACTTTGAATATATACTGGTGCTGAGACCACATCCCTACACTCTGATTAGATGGGCCTGGGATTTGGTCTGGACATTTTTTTTAAAATTCCAGAGTCCCCAGGGTAGTCCTTGTGTGCATGCCGGGCTGAGAGCCACTGCAGTTCACTCTCTATAATTTAGTAATTGTACACCGTCCAATAATGTGTTTAAGACACTTTGCAAAAGACCTCATAAAAACACGAAGTTACAGTTTCTCTTCCACTGTACCTGAGCCATAAACAAACAAAAAGCAAATAAAACTCCAGAATTCCTAGGTTAAACACACTTCCTCTCAAACATTAAACAGGCAAAGAGCAGAAAGCTTCACATTCTAAGAAATGGAATCCGTTTCTAAGAGTAAGAGTAATTAATATACTTGGAACCTTAAATGTGTGTGTATGTGTGTGTGTTTAAGTCAGTAGAGCAGTGGGGAAGTATTTTATTAAATTAATTATACAAACGTGAATGCCATGTGACCTGTGATCTTTTTCTGTCTTAGCCATAGTACCTCTAGATGGACTTGAGGTAAAATTATTTGACAGATTAACACCCATAAACTTTTCAGGGCAACTCTGAGCTCCTTTTTCTTTGAACTAAAACCTTCAGGCAGTCATATTTTTAGGATAGCTATTTGGGGGTAATTGGCTGGTTTACTACGGCGCTGCTTCTTTCAGTAGGGAAGACCAAGTTAAGTATGCACACCATACTACATAAATGGAGTCTCCTCTACCGTTTCCCTGGAGCTTTCTAATGCTCTATCCACATCTGAGACTGTTTATCTGAAAAAGTGTGATGACTGCCTTTTATATTTTAACTTAAAGTTTATTCTTAGTCCTTTTCTGTTGAGGAAATAAATAATGAGGATGAAATTTAAATAAAATGTACACAGTGTGAGCATGGTACTTTGTACTAGTCATTCATGTAGGGTTGGAAGACCTAAATATTTTCTTTCTGGTAATCTTAATACCACTCCAGTAGTCTTTTATATGTAAGTGGTTATGTTGTTCAGCTTCTATTTTTTCCCCCCTTGGAATGCAACCAAAGCACATTTTGAAGGGAAGAATTCCTGCTGGGTTTACATATTAATCTTTCTAAGCACGAATTTATGAAAAATTTAAGCATCTTGTTGGTTTATTGTATCATGATAGAATTATGCTGTTACCCAAGAATATCTAATAAACCGAACCAGAAGAAAAACAGCTCAAATTAGTGTGATGTAATCCTTTCCTATTGCAGAGTCATCGAGTGAACATTCTGGATGTTCACCTGCTCTGTCCTAAGCTCTCTGCTCCTTGTTAAAGATGCTGTAGATTCCTGGGCCTGACCATACCTAGGGAAACAGTCTTTGGAGCTGTAGCAATGCAGGCGACTTTTATGTGTGTTGATATTTATATTTGGGGATTGTTGGAATATTTATTTTATTCATTAAAATTTTTAAATTGATTTGAGAGAGAGAGGGAGGGAGAGAGAGACACACACAGAGAGACGAGAGAGAGAGAGAGAGAGAGGGAGGGAGAGAGAGACACACACACAGAGAGACAGAGAGACATGGATTTGTTGTTCCACTTATTTATGCATTCATTGGGTGATTCTTGTATGTGCCCTGACCAGGGAACAAACCTGCGTCCTTGGCGTATTGGGATAATGCTGTAACCAGCGAAGCTACCCAGGGCTGGAGTACTTATTTTATAATGGATGGTAGAAGAAAACCTTCCAGCTGGTGAGACAGACTGTGTAAAGTATGTAGATTCAGAAGAATCTGGGGTAGTTACAGGGCCAGTACAAAGTTCTTGGCTACCTAGAGAGGGTTTATCAGGGCCACAGATGAGAAACGAGTCTAGAAAGGTGGTTCATTGTTGGGCCTTGTGTGTCATTCTGAGACATTAGAATTTTATCTCACTGACAGGAACTATCAGATTCCTGTCCATTTTAAGGCAGTGAAGCAGTGTTTTGTTTCTTTTTTTTTATCAGAAATTTATTAGCAGTTTTTTAAAATATATTTTTATTGATGTCAGAGAGGAAGGGAGAGGGAGAGAGAGATAGAAACATCAATGATGAGAGGGAATCATTGATCGGCTGCCTCCTGCATGCCCCTTTCTGGGGATCGAGCCCACAACCTGGGCATGTGCTCTTGACTGGAATCGAACCATGACTTCCTGGTTCATAGTTTGTCGCTCAACCACTGAGCCATGCCGGCCAGGCTATTAACGGTTTTAAAAGCAGATAATTGTTAGTTTCATCAAGATTGAGAATGATTATTTTCAATAACTGATTGCAGCATCATCTCCTGAGTGCATGAGTGGAAAAGTGTGCAAGTATACTTGTACCAGTTTGACAGGCTGAGACAGCAAAACAGCAACAAACCAAATGCCTTGCATTATGGTATTAATGACTCAAGGAGTCATTGCTCTGAAACCTTCCAGTAATCTAAGTTAAATGGCTCAGCTCTATACTTACAGAACAACTTATTTTTATTTCTTGCCTTCATTATTTTCAGATGCACAAGCCGAAAATATGGTTGGCAGCACCAAAGGAAAACTGTAACCCTCAAAATAGTTTGTTGATGGATTGCTTGAAGGAGTTGAAAACTGATAACCAGCCATTTTCCTTGTTGCTATCACTATGTTCGGGGTTCTTAGCCACGTTGTATTTGGGGGGCTGAGTGCAGTGTCTATAAGCCTCCTGATATTATAGGCAAAAATTTGTATTTGTATTTTTTTCTGGGGAAAAGGGTCCCTGCATTAAATCAGATTCTCAAAGGTCTGTGACCCTCAAAAGGGTAAAGAACCATTTTTCTAGATGTTGCTACATATACCAATGATCACTAGCCACTTGGGCTGTGGTATCATAGCATATTTTATTTTAATGTCAGTGGTAGCATAGTCATTGTCAGAAGTGGGTTACATATCATTGGCCATTTAAAAAATATATATATTTTATTGATTTTTTACAGAGAGGAAAGGAGAGTAATAGAGAGTTAGAAACATCGATGAGAAAGAAACATCGATCAGCCGCCTCCTGCACACTCCCCACTGGGGTTGTGCCCACAACCAAGCACATGCCCTTGCCTGGAATCAAACCTGGGACCCTTAAGTCCGCAGGCCGACGCTCTATCCACTGAGCCAAACCGGTTAGGGCTATCATTGGCCATTTTTGCTAGTTCGGATTCAGGAAATAGAATGAACTTTAGAGCAGCTAAATAAAAATTAGGAATAATTACTATAAGGTAAGATACACAGCAGACAAGATGTCTATAATGAAGATGCAATCTAAATGGCAAGACATACTAGTACAAAAATAAAAATTTAAATAACATTACAAAACAATGATATCAAACACTTAGGGTGTCTGATAGGATGACTTGCAGCATGACGGTCCCATACAGTTATTCATTGGTTATTTCTCTGTCCAATCCTGTCACCCTGGTATGAGTGTTTTATTTAGGGCATGAAACTGCCATTCGTTTTTTCATTAAAAAAAAAAAAAGGCAAATGAGAATGGAGATGTACAGATCCCAACCAGTGATTGGAGAACTTTACTCTTGTAGTAAACATGTACCAGGACTTCGTAATGGCAGTTTGCTCTGGCATGAACCTCTCACTATGCTGCCCAGGATGTTTTTCTGCGCCCAGGCCTGCAGCCCAGGGGTTCCGTGTGCAGAGAGCCTGGCCTGTTTCACTTTATCTACATCCTGTTCACTCTTCAAAGCTCAGATGAAGTTTTGTCGCTAGGTCTCTACAGTCTCTAGATAGCTCTCTGTTTGATCTCATAATGTCCATTTCCTGCTATCATTTATTTGCTTCTGACTCACATAGTGTCTTGTAACAGCTCCTATATTATTGTTTGGTAATGCATCTTGTCTGCTGTGTGTTTTACATAATGGTCAGCACAGTGACTTCCATGAATAGATCCTCAGGCCACATACTGAGGCTCTACTCCAGGTTTGGGAGTGACTTCTAAATCATTTATATTTGGTTAGGAAACCTGGTGATGTCTTCTGTTAAGGTACTTTTTTTCCAGTGAAAATACTTCTTTGTTTAACTTATGACACTATCACTTGGACTTAAATTGTTATATTATAATTTTATTTATTATATTAATGCCAGCTGAGCTAAGCATTCTTAGCAGGTTTGCCTACCCAAATTCATTACCCTTTCTTCCACACTTCAAAGTGTTCACCTCCCTCTGCATGGCCATGTGTTTCTGGGGAGGCTGGCTTTACTCCCAGCCCTGGGGCCAGTTCTCATTTGTCTAAGCCAATAAGGGTGGCCCAGTCCCTTTGTCAGAGATTAGTTTCAGAATGGTTCCCTGTGACAGTTCAACTAATTGGATGAGAAGGAAGGTTGGCTCAGGGGCTCATGGGGAGATAACGAAGAGACAGCTTCCTCTTCCCCTGATGGTTCCTTTAACTGGATGAAATGCCTGATGAGGTTGTTTCCATTTTTGCCATCTTTGCTGAGGACAGGAAACCCAAGACGGAGGTAAATGTTAAAGACGGCGGAATAAAATGAGAAAGCAACCTGGTCCATGATGACATTGTTGAACTGATACGTTTACTGGTCTGAGAACTGGTGAGATAATGAGTTCCCTGGTTAAAGTTAAGCCACTTTTAGATAGGTTTCTCTTATGTGCAGCTGAAGATGTCTAGACTGTGTGACAGGCATGCTTGTAAGGTTACATCTTTCTTGTTAATTTTTTTTTTTTTGGTAAAGCCCCTTTTAGTTTTTAATGTCCAGACTTCATGGAATATCCCCTCTCCTCCCTTCCCCTTCCCTCCCCTCCCCTCCTCTCTCCTCCCCTCTTCTCCCCTCCTCTCCTCTCATTCTTCAGTTGACATCCATATAGAGAAAGTTTATATTTATGTCCTCCAAAACTCAAGCTTTAACCAAACAATGCATGGAAATAGCCTGGAGTCACAGTTCAGATGAAGAGAGCGGACTGTCCCATGGAAACATCTTGAAAGATATGCCTGGCAGCATCGAAAAGGATGTGCATCTTGGACATTGTTGGTACCCAGGGAGGCCAACGATATGGTGGTGAACAAGCATATTAACTGGTGGCTGACCAAGAAACTAGTTTAAGATACTGACATAATAGTTTACTACTTTCCTGCATTTTAGTAATGTTGTACAAAATTGGTTGCTATGTTTGGATTGATGTTCAACACATTGTAATTTTCCCCTTTAAAGCAATGGGAAATAGGCATTTTCTCACACATCCAATTTTGAGGAACAGTTTGATGTTATAGCAAGAGATACCTGTACTAATCTGGACCAACTATTTTATTGTCAGCAATCCTGCTGGTGCTAATAGTCTTCAACTTAATATAATCTTAAGATAATATAATCTTAAAGCAATATGACTCACATATCTTTGTGTTACATATTTAGAAATGTACCATTTCCAAAAATGCTAAAGGCAATAAATGAAATCATAATCTTTTTTTTAAACATGAAAATTTTGGAGAAAACTTGAAATGTATGTTTAGTTTTATCACCCCAAATTTATAGTTCTAAAGTTGCTTTTTAAAGTTTAAAACAAATTATGTTTTTAACTGAATTGCATGTTAATCATGCTCAGTTTTCAAATTTTATCTTTATTATTTCTTAAACTTAAATTCTTTTTTGTTGAATGTATTACATATGTCTCCCTTTTTCCCCCATTGACCTTTCCCTGGCCGCTCCCAACCCCCAGCACATGCCCTTACCCCCTACTGTCTGTGTCCATTGGTTATGCTCATATGCATGCATTTAAGTCCTTCAGTTGATCTTTTACCCCCCTCCTTCTCCTCCCCTGTCTTTCCTCTGAGGTTTGATGGTCTGTTCAATGTTTCGATGTCACTGGATCATTTTTTGTTGATTAGTTTACATTGTTCATTACATTGTTCATTATAAGTGAGTGAGACCATGTGATACTTATCCTTCTCTGACTGGCTTATTTCGCTTAGCATAATGCTCTCCAGGTCCATCCATGCTGTTGTGAATGGTAAGAGTTCCTTTCTTTTTACAGCAGCGTAGTATTTCATTGTATAGATGTATCACAGTTTTTTAATCCACTTATCTGCTAATGGGCACTTAGGCTGTTTCCAAATCTTAGCTATTGTAAATTGTGCTGCTATGAACATAGGGATGCACATATCCTTTCTGATTGGTGTTTCTGGTTTCTTGGGATATAGTCCTAGAAGTGGATCAAATGGGAGTTCCATTTTTAACTTTTTGAGGAAACTCCATACTGTCTTCCATAGTGGCTGCACCAGTCTGCATTCCCCCCAGCAGTGCACGAGTGTTCCTTTTTCTCTGCATCCTCGCCAGCACTTGTCATTCGTGGATTTGTTGATGATAGCCATTCTGACAGGTGTGAGATGGCACCTCATTGTCGTTTTGATTTGCATCTCTCGGATGATTAGTGACTTTGAGCGTTTTTTTTCATTTGTCTCTTGGCCTTTTGTTCTAAAGTCACTTTTTAAAGTTTAAAACAAATTATATGTTTTTAACTGAATTTCTTGTTAATCATGCTCAGTTTTTAAATTTTAAATAAGAGTTTTTAAAGGCAATGATAAAAATTTATTAATTCTATTGTTCCATGTTTAAATTTTTATTATCAATTGAGCTATGATTGATAACATTCTACCATTAGAGGGTGGGAGTGATACAGTATATCATTTTTAGGGCTGGAAGGACATCTTATGGATAATTCTAAAAAGCCTCATATGTGAATATTTCTGATTGAGAGTTGCATACTCAGAATACTTTACAGTACGTAAATTTCTTTGTTTGCTTAGGAAGGTCAATATAGTGTAGGAATATAGTATAGAAGCTATCTTATATAAAATACCAAATTATGGTATGAACCAATTATAGTAAAAGCATTCCCTTTAGAGTGAGATATAAATGCCTTTCTAGCCTGTGGGCATCTTTTCATTGCTAGCATTGGGTTAAATGTACCACCACAAAAATTCAATTACGATTCCTACCTATTATGGAAATATGCGAATGCACCCAAATATATTTTGATATTCTCAGTTCAGATGTACGTAACCGTTTTCCATTCCCCAAAGCAGTGCCGTTTCTTTCTGCTGTTTTTAGGTCTCCAGGGTGATGCGACCTGGAAGCGTGTGGAGCTCCAGGTGGCACAGACCTGTTTCTCAGGTGGTGTCCTAGGACTGGATAGTTTGTAGGAAAAAATAAGCTGATGGAATTTCAGGTTTTCCGTTAGAAATTTCCCTTATGTTCTAGAGAGAGAGCCAACATTAAGGTTCCAAGCAGGTATTAGGCAGATAACATGCATGACTGAGGAGCAAATGGTCATTAAAGGGGCAATTTGCAGAGAGGCCATCACACTTACTTGTATGGCTGTTTTGTTCTTTGAACTTTTGTAGTGGGAGATGTTTTTATATTCTCTTTTATAAGCTATAAAATAAAGTAAACTGGACATTAACAGCAATTTAAACTTAAGGGAACTGAACATATAGTTTGTATATAATTTAAAATATCAATACTTCATCATGTTCTGCCAAGAGCATTTTGTCTTCCAGGCACTTCTTGACATTCACTGTGTGAAAAGATGACATTTTATAGGAGATGGGA
>NW_005368341.1:2669784-2679946 GCF_000412655.1 Myotis brandtii | reverse complement strand
CCCCCGCCCCCCGCCCCCCCCCCTCATTTTGTGGAGATCTGGTTACTTTGCTGGGTCACAGGGTCCTCATCTGGTGAATGAGAGACTAAATTAGATTTTTATTTCTAAAGTTTTGGTTTGTTTTTAATAGTTAAACATTTCAGTGATACTTTTTTTGTTTGTATATTTAAAGAGACTGACAGAGCCCTCAATTTATTCTAACCTCTGTTGGAATAACCGGATGGTCCTGAAGTGTTTTCTGTTACATTGAGCTCTTTTTCAGAAGGGGCAAGTAGTCGGTCCACCAGCTGCCAAACGAAAGTCAGTTTGAAGATTTTCTTTTAGTTAAAATGTTATCTAGCCAGTAGCCCCAATTTAGCCCTGACTAATCTCTTGTTAAAATACTCATGAAAACAGAGAAAGTCTTATAACCATACCAAAACTTAAGGGTGACTGACAGGTTAGACTGAGCAAAAACTAGCTCATCTTCTATTCATGGTACAGTGTGTTGAGAGTTAGTCACATTTTAAAAACATAGAACTTGGCCGTTCCTCTCGAGCCCTGGGGTTTGTTCTGTGAAGGAAACAGAGTACTTTGTTCCCTATTCCTACACTTCCCTCACACACAACCATCTTTCTTTTTATTTTTTTTAAAAAAAATATTTTTATTGATTTCAGAGAGGAAAGGAGGGGGAGAGAGAGAGAGAAACATCATGATGAAAGAGAATCATTGATCGGCTGCCTCCATGCTCCCGCCGACTAGGGATCGGGCCTGCAACCTGGGCACATGCCCTTGACCGGAATGGAACCCAGGACCCTTTAGTCTGCAGACAGACGCTCTATCCACTGAGCCAAACCGGCTAGGGCACAACCATCTTTCTTCATTCTGGTGAACAGCTGGTCAACAAGTAGAAGAGGGATGGGTGGTGCTGGATGGCACATTGGGAGGGAGGTATAGTTCCCACCTGTAAAACAATGTAGGCAGGAGTAAAGATGAAATTGGTGCCAGTATCAGTGATGTTGAAAATTTTAGTTTTGTAAATGTACTCCTGAGGGCCAGGTGGTAGCAATAAGAGGAAAAAAGACATCCCAAGAGAGGAGCTCCACTGGGCGAACGCCTGGGACAAACATGCAAATGGACTGAGTGCTGTGTGTAACGGCCTGCCTCCAGCTGGTGGCTTTTTCTTTTTATTGAAGTGTAATTGGCATACGATATCCTGTTAGTTTCAGGTGTGTATCACAGGGAGTCAATATTTATATACATCACAAAATGGTCACCACAATAAGTCTAGTTACCATCTGTCAGCATACAAAGTTACAATAGTGTTATTGACTGTATTGCCTGTGCTGTACATTACGTTCCCATGACTTATTTATTTTCTAATTGGAAGTTTGTACCTCAGCTGGTGGAAATTTATATTTGCACAATCTTTCTGCAAGACAAATTTGCAATACCTATCAGAAGCTTTAAAGAAATAGATCCCCTTTTCCTTAGAAATGCCACTTTTAGTAATTAATCATCAACACACAAACAAATGCAGTTGATAAGGTGGTAGGTTCAGCATGAACCTTTATGTTGTATATAGTTTATGTGTCTAAAAGTCTCCGGGAAGCACAAGCATTGCTAGAGAAGCCTCCTTCGTCGTCGTGATGTTGTAATGTGAAAGGGTAGATGATGCTGTAATCCTGCCCTCTGAAACCCCTTTTTTGAACAGATGGATAATTGTGACCCTAAAGCTTTGACCATAAGAACTATTTTTATAATTGCAAATAAACATTATTATATGGACTGTGCCATTACTGATAGATGAACTTTATTTTTAGAGTAACCTCAATTAAATAATCCTAATTCATTGATTCATGTGCTAATCGTCCCAATTATATTACAATATTTCTATTTTCATTTTAATCTTACTCAAAATTTTTTCATTGTATGTGCATTTCAGATAAAGTTTTATTCATATATCAATTTGGGGTTCACATTCAGTTTTGCTGATCATATTTTATGTAATTTTTATTTTTTAGATTTATTTTAACTAACTCAAAATTTGCTAGATTCAGGTTTAAATTTTATTTAGTCAATATTTAGTCAATAATAAATTCTATTATATTCAATTAAAAAAAATAAAAAAATAAAAGTCTCTGGGAAGAAAACCACTTAATTACCTATGGACTTCGGATTGCAGGTGATTTAATTTTTTCTCCCTTTGGTTATTGTATTTACCTAATTTGATGAGTGATATTTACTGTAATGAACATATGGTAGTTGTATAACCCCAAAGTCAGAAGGAGCCCCAAAGGGCTCTGTCCCTGAATCTTTGATTCTCTCATGGAAACTGTAGTTCTTCCAAAAGCAGAAGTGCATTTTGCTCTTTCTACAGGATTTGCATTGTGCTTCTTCCTGTTTTCAGTTCACCAAACATTTATTGAGTAAACTATTTATACTGTTAGTTTCTCTTAAAATATTTATATTAATACTTATAAATATTATTTGAATAGATTCAAGGCCAGAATATAATAAAGGAAAATCTAATTTTAAAGTTGTCATTCATTTTGCAATAACTTAGCAATTTATTGCATTTCTCAGAGGAAAAATGTCTTGGAGAAAGAAGTTAACCAATTCTTTTTTAAGTTTCTCTTTCGTGTTTTCCTGAGTGTTCACAATCCTTTATTCCCTAAATACCTTCGTGAAACCAGCATTTCTAGCATATCAGGAGGCATTCTTAAGATCAATTTTAAAGTGAAATTTCATTGTATTTAAAAAGTTGTTTATATCAAGCTATCATTTTTAATGGACTGCATAAATGTGTACATTCTTTTATTATAGTCTAATTTCCAACAATTTTAGTAATATGAAAGTGAAGACTTATGTTCCTTTTCATAAATTATTTTGCACGATGTTTCTGTGGAATTTCAAGTTTGTATTTTTACTCTAACCATACTGTGACATATATGATAATTTTTTCTCTACAGTGGGTTTTGTATTGATTATTTAGTCAGTAAAGTTAAAATCGTACTATTTTCACACAAAAAAGGTCTTTCTCTCTGGGGAATGAGATCTCTTTTTTTTCTTTGCCATTATTGTCAGTTGATCTGGAATGCCCTGATAATAATTTGTTGGTGTAAGGCAACTGAGTTTTATTTCAATTGTCATCAGTCACTTGTAGCAAATATAGCAAAAAGTTTAATTAAAAACCAAAAACAAAAACATTTTGGTTTTTTTCTGTATCTATAGGGGAGCATTGATAAGCAGTCGGAAGTTTATCTCTGAGTCATACTTGAACATTTGGAAGAAGGAATTAAGTTATTTTCCAAGAAGAGTAAAGCACCATTGTTTCCCACCAAGTTGGCATACAGTAGTTTACTTGCCATCAACATTTTCCCCACCACAGTTTACTGCAGACAGAATTTTCAAGCCCAGCCAACTTTAGGATTTGACTTAAATAATGGTTATGTTCTATTAGATAAAGAAAGGATGTGGAGAGAGAAAATTCTGCTATGTCCCTACATCTTTTTCTTGACCTAATAAGTTGATTTTTACTCTGATTCTTTAATTTTTGTAACATGCTTCTCAGCCATGCTCTGTCCATGTTACTTTGAGTTATAGAACTTCATAAATGTTTAGTCTCAGAGCAAGAACACTCAGGCTTTTCATGTTCTTTGGCATTAGCAGCTGTAACACATTGAATTTCTGGCAGTAGAATTTCTATGGACAGAATCTGACCCCTTGCCCCGTGGCCCTGAATAAAGAAACCTTGCTTGTGAGCATGTGTACCTCAGCCAAGACTTCGGCTCTCATTCTAGGTAGACCCAGCATCTTTTTTTTAGGAGAGGGAGAGAGATATAGAAACACCAATGATGAGAGAGAATCATTGATTGGCTGCCTTCTGTACGCCCCACACTGGGAATCGAGCCCACAACACGGGCTTGTGCCCTGTGGATGCTCAATAACTGAGTGACACTTGCCGGGCGACACAGCATCTTTTAAGTCTATGTATGTTGAGAGTTAATCAAGTATCACTGTTATTTTTCCACATCTGTCTTCTCACATGATCACAAATGTTTATTATAAATTAAGCAGCATTATTCCCATTCTATTTTATACACTCATAGTTGGATTTTGTAAGGTAAGAATGTGAAAGCATGAGATGGATTGTCAACCTTTATCTACATGAGGATCTTTTAAACTCCACTGTATATGGGTGTCTGATAAAACTGTTACAGTATGATTGCTTTTCTGCTTCAGCTCATATGAGATTCACCGGTTTAGAGCTGAAATTTATAGGAGTAATTAGATAGTTTTAAAACATGGTCTGCTTGGTGAAGTATCATGATAAAGATAATTTGGAAAAACTACATGGAATTTATTAGATGTGTATTAGCATAAAATTTTAATTTTGTAAAAAAAAATGTTTTAGAAGATCTGAGGTTAGCCACTGGAATTAGCCATGAGGCCTGCTTGGAAATAGAATAACTTGTGGTATGCATTTGGTAAGTGAAATTGTGGAAATTCAGATCCCATTTGACCATGGGAAAGTGTGTTTTCCCCTCTCTATTAACTGATGTCATCTGCTTGAAATTTATCGATCTCAAGGCTCTTCCTCATTTGTTGCCAGTAACCCTCCCTCATACAGAACAAATGACTCACAAGCTCAAGCTGAATAAAACACTCTGTAAAGATTTTCTGCCTCTTGAACTGCTCAAAGTGGGTATTGAGTAGTGGGCACTGCTCCTTGCCAACTGGTTTACCCTTAATAATTCCATGGGTTAGGGCCCTGTCAGACCAGACTCAAATGTAGACACTCCCCCCCCCCCTTTTTTTTAAGCTTTCCTCTTCAGACATTCCATCTGCAATCTGTTAAGAACAACATAATAAGACTGGTCACAGATTTATTGATTTTTCCTGGGCATTTGACTATGTGAAGTGGAATTGGCTATGACTAAGCTTAGTGAGCTCAGTAAAAAACCTCTCCTTGCTCCGGATTCTATAGAACGTCTATAGAATTTTCAATGAGGGTAAATCAGACTGTTTTGTTCTTCTGTGTATTCTTAGAAAGTCTTATTTTTCCACCCATTAAAATCTTGATGAGCATATACCTCTTCTCAATAAATGCATACCTGAGTCTTTGCTGGACTGAAGGGAGAGATTAATCTTTTACAACAATGCTGATTGTGTAGGGTTTTTTTGGACAGGTCTCTTATTGTCTAGTACTTCAGTCTAATTTTGCTTTAATATTAGAATCATCAAGTTTGCCAGACAGTTGGAATATTCAATTCGCTTATCTCTTAAATAGATATCATTCACTTCATCTTTTAAAAAATATATTTTTATTGATTTCAAAGAGGAAGGGAGAGGGAGAGAGAGATAGAAACATCAATGATGAGAGAGAATCATTGAACGGCTGCCTTCTGCACGTCCCGTACTGGAGATTGAGCTCCCAACCCAGGCATGTGCCCTGACAGCAATCAAACCCGGGACCCTTCAGTCCACAGGCCAATGCTCTATCCACTGGGCCAAACCAGCTAGGGCTCATTTCATCTTTTTAAATTAAATCCATTGGGGGTAACATTGGTTAATAGCATTTTATTAATTCCAGGTGTACAACTTTATAATATATCTGTATACTCCATTGTGCATTCACCACCCAAAGTCTTGACCCTCTTTAAATGTTCTTAAAGTTATCTGTTTAAGACAGATATCTTATGGGTACCTTTTAGAGAATTTAAGAAATGGCTAACATAAAAGTACAATTTTAAGAAATTATTATGGCCTCTCTCTGTGGCAGTTCTGCTCAAATTTTTCTTCCAACTTATCCTAATATTGAAGGAGCATAAATATACACCCCCTAAAAGCCTTTGGGTTGGGCACTTAGCTTTAAGGAAGTTTTTCCCCCTTGGAGCTGATGTTATCTTAAACTCGAGTGCAGATTGAGCAAAAAAGAAGAAGAAAACTCGAGTATTCCTCACACAGTGCATAATATAGCTGTGATTATTTTAACATAAAATGCTTTAAATTATTTAACATCAAACAGTAAATTAGATGTCGAGAGATTTGCTGTGTTTTTCCTTTGTTGTCATGTATCTTCTCAGATGCCTCATATGCTCCTCGGGGTACTCTTCTTCCAGTTTGAGAATTATAAATCAAGTTCCTCAGTTGCTTAAATGATTCTGTTTAATGAGACCAGAAGTGTTTTGGAGGACAATTTTGGTATTCCTTCAGCCCACTTAAGGGCTGCTCAATTGCCTTTTTTGGAGGGGAATTGCTTGGAGTGGATTCCTTATCAGGCTGAGTCTCTATCAATTTGACTGTCAGCGTGTACAATTCAGCACTTGATTAGAAATAGAGAATTTCTGCACTTCAGGTTCTTGCCAGAAAATATTATGGATCTTTTTGTTATAAGGTTCTTCTCAAAATCTCAGTAACAAGCAATATATATATATATATAATTTTTTTTTGGTGGAGATGCTGGGGAGTAACAAGCAATATTAGTGGTGGACTGCCTGAAAGATAATTCATTCATTACTCAAAATATGTCATCCTTTTTTGGATATGGACTGTATGAGAATCTGATGAAAAACACCCATGTATCCATGGGCCCAGTATTTCACCTACAAGTTCAGGAGACTCATAGAATCCTTGTAAACCATTCATGGATTTCCAATAAGTTAATGATTTTTAATAAGTATTTATTAAATGCCTACACAAATACTTACTGAGTGCCATGGTATAGACACCATGCTGGTAAGCACTGAGAATAAATGTATCTCTGATTGTGAAGAGATTTTATTTATAACTAGAGGCCGATGCACGAAAATTCGTGCAAGAGTAGGCTCTCCTTCTCCTGGCTGCCGGCACCAGCTTTCCTCTGGCACCCGGGACCCAGGCTTCCCTCCTCTGGCCACCGGCAGGCACCCGACACCTGGACTGGCTTCCCTCCGCCCCGGCTTCATCAGGAAGGAGGTCCGGAATGACGTCCAGTCTAATTGCATATTACCCTTTTATTATTTTAGATGAATTGTTATAAGCTTCATCAAGTCTTTTTTGTGTGTGAAATTAATGAAGTAAGATATAGATAGGTCAATTTTTTGTGAGAAGGTTGCAAAATAATAACAATTCTAGTTTTTTAAGTAACTATGGAGCATTTTCTTTAGTGGTGTTTTTTTTTGGTAAGTATTCTGTAAGTGCATTTCCCTCTTCATTTCCGCCATTAATTTCAACCAAATTGGTAGGTTTTGATTGAGAAATGTCTGTAAGGCGACTTTCAGTGTTTTTAGAACCTAGCCCTTTCCTTAGAAATCACTTCTTCAATCAGACCACCTGACTTAACAAAAAGTGTTTGAGATGGAATCATTGCGGACTTGATTCTGTCTGAATATTTTTCCTATTTTGTGGTATATCATATAACTGGAGATCCTGTTTGGCCAGTTCAGTCCAAGCTTTTGACTATCAAGTAACCGAGTTGTACTGTGGGTGGTGCAGCTTTAACTTCTCAAGTTCTGTTTGTCATGACCTCTTTAACCTTTACTCCTCCAATCCTCTTTATTATTACCTGCTCCTCTTCCGTAGTGATGATTTAATGGTAAGGTGAATGAGAATCTTGTCTTAAAATGAACTCATCTTAAAGTGAGTTGGAGCCAAAGAGTAGACTCTGATTTTTCCTGCAGCATATAAATGAGTTCTGTGGATACCAGTTCCTCAACTCTGAGGGGCACTGACTTCACTGATTATGGGAACATCAACTCTTTCTTAAAACGGTTTTGTGTTTTTCCTTCTTAGGTCATTTTTTTTAAAGATAATAGAATGATTTTCTTTAAGGTACTGGAATGAGTTTTTAGGTCTCTTAGCTTCTTTTTCCAATTGATGATTTAAAAGTTAAATATGTTATTGCAATATTACTGACTATCTTTTCATCTCTGTGACTATTCTGTATGGTGTTAGATGGGTACTGATTTATCCGGATAACCACTTAGTAATTTATATAATCTCTAATCACTGGGTTATACACCTAAAACTAATATAAGATTGTATGTCAACTCTATTTGAAAAATGAAAATTATTTAAAGTAAAAAAAGTTAAATATGTTTATGCTTTCACCATTCATAAACTCGGGCCTCTAGTTAAAATTTTAATTTCCTTAGTTTCTTAGAACTTTATAAGAATTTATGAATTAGAAGTACAGATTTATTTTTACTTACATTAAAATAGAAAAATCATTAAATTGTTTAAAAATAGTGGCACCAGACTGAACTAAACAGGAGCCCTGGAAAGTTTCACTTTAGAAATGCTGATGGAAAAGCAAATCCCTAGGGTGGTCCATGATGTGAGGTTCCAATCTGCAAGGTCATCTTGGAAATAGATTTAGTTCTAAGTTTAGGACCAGAAAGACTACTTCCTTCCTCCAGGCTTTTCACGTTTAGCACCAAAGCTATCTTGAGTGAGGGCAGATATGTATTTTTAATTCCGCTACTGCTGGGGAACCACAGCTTGGGAGGCTCTGTAATCTTCGTGCTCATTTAATGCCTTACAAATAGTAGGTGGTCAGTCAGTATTTGTTGAGTGAGAGCAAGTGGATGAATTTGCATGGTAAGACCTCTATACTCAGCTCTGAGCTATAAATAATACTATTTACATAAGCAGAAATAAGTCTTTTGTTTATTTGCAGTCAGATTACACTCAGAAAATGATATTTAAAAATAGGGTTAAGTTCTGAAGTGAAAATAAAAAGTAAAGAAGTATTTTCTTCTCATGAAGTGTGGTGGTATTTTACCCACGTATAGGCCATTCAAATATAACCTCACTGAAGTAACTCCTTTTTTTTTTTTGGTAGGGGGAACCCCAAACTCAAAAATTTATGGTCATAAAAAATAATTTATGTATAATTCACCTTTGAATCTCTACAGAGATTTGGTTAATATTTCAGTTATGTATCAGGCATTTAAAAGCATGTTCTGTATCCTTGGGAGAAAAATGTATGACGTAGACTAGAACCTACCATTTACCAATGGAATTGTACCATTTTAATATAAATATACAATCTTAAAGGAATGAGCCGTGTAGTTTCCCTGCTAACTGTGGGACTTAGGACCCTGAAAACTCTTGTGAAGATGAAATTGGGGCCAATAACCTTAAACCTTAAGGGGAAACTGAGGTTGGGGATCTTAAGTTGGAGGTGTCTCTGTGAAAGTTTTTGCATTTGCTCAAGGAAAACAGTAAAGCATACTATAGACACTTTACAGGACATTGTGCACATTAAATAAGTGATTTAATGGGCACACCATTAAATTTGTTTGCCAGAGACTTTTCCAGATCTCTCTCCCACGCTTGTAAATGTGTGTTGCTCTGTTGCAGATAAAGTATTTATAAAGAAGCGCGTTTGCGGGCCTCCCCCTTCACTTAAATATGCTGGGTCTCTCTGCTTTTCTCAGGGTTCACCTTGGTCTCCTGCCTTCCTGGTCCTGCTGGGCTGTGGCCTTAGAGGAGTGTGATTGGGAGACTGGCTATTAGGGTGAATGATGGAGCACGTGTAGGTGTTCACCTGTGGTTGCTTCCCTGTGTATCAGCTGCCCTTCCTTATACCTGTGTTTTTGTAGTTGTGGTTCTCTTCTCACGTGTATTTCACAACAAACCCTTTTACCCACATCTCTGATCCTTTCCTCTCCCAGGGTCCTAAGTATGTTACTTCCTGCCAGATCCCTTTATCTTTTCTACGATTTCACTGTGACCATTTCTGCGACTTCTCTGCCATCACCTATACTTCCCTTTTCTGTTTCTGACCTCTCGTATCTTTCATGAATTTTCCCAACAAGAGGGGGGTCATGATTTGTAAAAAGAATTGAAATTCAGGCAGAAAAGTTATATGGAAATATAGTCACGTATAGTTGAATTTTATAGAAGGAATCTCAAGGTAGAGAAGTGATTACAAAATAGTTGTGTAATCATCTCCCTTTCCCATTATTTTTGTGATTGAAAGCTAGATTTTATAGGATAAATTATTCATAGCTTGGCTTTAAAAATACGGCATTTGACAATATCAGTATGGTAATAGCAGGCTTATTAGATCTTATTTTTTAAATGTGGTATCTACACTAATAAAAGAGAAACATGGTAATTAGCGTACGACCGCTACCCTTCCCATTGGCTAATCAGCATATCCTTATGCAAATTAACTGCCAGCCAAGATGGC
>NW_005368341.1:2622429-2668030 GCF_000412655.1 Myotis brandtii | reverse complement strand
AATTTTTGTGCACCGGGCCTCTAGTTTTATTTATAAAGTAAGATAGAATTCTGGTCTGGGAGGCAGGATACCTGGGTTTCAGTCACACTCAAATGGCTTTTATATAAAACTTAGATGTTCTTTTTCTCTAATACTTCAAACAGATATTCTCATTTAAATTAATATTTCCTGTATTTTTTCTGATGCTTGAAAAATATTTTTCATTTCCAAGTAGCTCTCAAGTATGAAAGTAAAAGGCAAATGCTTCTTAACTTATTAAAACAAATACTTTTAAATTATTTTAAGTGATTTTCTTTAAATTGAATCTCATTTTTTCCTCTGATCTCCATTATAATCTCTGAAATGTGTTCCAATGAGTACAATTTTTTGTTTTTTTTAATCATCACCTGAGGACATTCTTTCCATTGTTTTTTTCAGAGAGAGTGGAAGGGAGGGAGGGAGGGGAAGAGAGAGAGAGAGAGAAACATCAATGTGAGAGAGACACATTGACTGGTTGCCTCCCACATGTGCCCCATCCAGGGGGCGGGGAGAGAACCTGCAACCCAGGTACTTGCCCTTCACTGGGAATAGAACCTGTGACCCTTCATTGTGCTGGCCAACACTCTATCTACTGAGCAACACCGGCCAGCGCTCTGATGAGTTAAATTTGATCATAAGACAAGCTGCTAGACTATCCACTTTATCTGACCATGTGTACCCTGTTTTCTTTTTTGTACAAATTGCTGAGAGGTAATACAACTAGTTTGTGTGTTGATGAACAGTTGCTATGCCCACTTATACAACTTCATTGTCCTAGCTGCAGGGGAAAAGTACCAATTTTTACTTATATCATTCTTCAGTCCGCTTATAATATAAATTTATTATGTGTTCTTTGAAGTCATGAGACCAGCCACAACAGAATTTCACAGAGAATGCCATCAGCCGTCTTCCAGTAGCACTAAGCTCACTGAATTTACTGCCTCCTTTTAAAATTCTTGCTTGCCAAACTTTCACTGAATGGCTCTTCATATAATTGAGTACAGCTGTAGGTTTTTTTTTTTAATTTGCTTAAAATAATTACTGTTGCACACTAAAATGGAGATTAAAACCCCCTTGATGTTTGCAGTTCTTTTTGCTAAGATTTTGAAAATGTGCTTAAAATGTGGCTTCTACAATAAGAATCATGTCAGCTCCTTGAGTTATTGAATTTGTGTGTTCTTGTTTAAGGTTGCTGTCTAAACTGATCTTTCGTTTATTCTTTCAGTAAGAATAAATTATCATTCCAACTTATTTTTCCTATGGAATTTTAAACTATTTAATATGAAGGACCATTTTGATAGGACTCTAATTTTTCATTTATTAAACAAAAAGAAAAAGAAACTTTGTCCATACAGTGCACATAGCAAGAATATCTTATTAATTTTAAAAACATCTTTTCTAACCTCTACTAAAGTCTAGATTCCTGGTTCAGGTTTTAAAACACCACTGAATGCAAGCACCCACCATGCAGGCAGTGCCAACAGTTTGTCCTAATTAGCTCAGAGGCTGAGGTTGAGTCCCTGAGAAGTTTTTTTCGCTTCGTTCTTCTTTGGCCAGTAAGAGGTTTTAATTATGAAACACAGACATACCTTGGAGTCTTAGAAAGTATCAAAGAGATACTCTCATGGGGTCTGTGAAGTCTTCCCTTTTCCAACTACATACCTCTGTCACCCTGGGTCTTCTTTCACATCCTTCAGCCACACCACACACCACAGCAGCCAGAATGTGGAAGCAGGAAGGAGAACCCAGCAGTCTACTCATAAGCCAAAACTTAAAGGAGATTTGCAAAAATAATGCAAACAATTCAAAAGAGATAATGCCTTCCTGTTCACTACATTATTGTGTTTTAATGTAGCCATTTTCATAAAAAACATGCTATTTGTGTTAGCATGTAAAACAATTTTAAAGGAATTAACACATATTTAAAATTTCAGTTTTGACTTCTAATATGGTAAAATATCAGTAGATATAACTGACATAAGTTAAAGCCCCTTATAGGGTGGTGAAGGCTTGGGGCAGGGGGCAGCCTTGAAGGGGTGAATGAGGGATAAAAGGAAATATATGTAATACTTTCAACAATAAAGGTTTTTAAAAATAAATACAACAAAATAAAATGCTTTATGCTAATTGGAAAAAAAATAAAAGCCCCTTGAGGTCCTGAGTAATATTTGAGAGTGGAAAGAGGTCTTACGATCACAAAGTTTAAGAACTGCTACCTTAGAAAATTGCTTCTGTACCACAGAGTCAGTTTAACTTACAGTTTTTAATCACAAAACGGTCAGCAACTGAAAAACATGAAGATGTGATTGATTTGGGTAGAAGTGAAATAGGCAGGGAAGATGGGGCCGATCCTCAGTAGTATCCATTACCTGAACGGAAAGGGGGTCACTGGGCACGCAGGCAAATGTGCAGGAGAGGAATGACAGGACTGTGAGCGAGGCTCCCTGGCAGGCATGCCACAGGGCTGCTGGCGCTCTTTCTGACATGGTCGTCAACCTAACTTGCACGGGGCTCCTATGCTCACATGTTGTAAACCAGTCTTTGTTTTTTAAAACGTTTCATGCAATGGTGAGAAGAGAACTCAACTTCGATCAGCTCTTATTGAACTGCATAGCATGAGAAATGAGCATATGAACTTGATGATGATTGTAATGAAGTTTGTATAACCGATGCACTACAATTTAGTTTTTCTCATGATTAAAATTGTGTCTTGGAAAAACAACTGGCTTAAAAAAATAGAATATTTGCAGTTTATAATTATAATACCACTTACATCATTACAGTGCTTTGAAGTTCTTAGGTACGCCACTGAATGAAATGAATGAAAAGTAACTTTAAATGTTCTACGAAGGTACTCAAGTCATGATGTAAGCGTAATAAAATAACTGTGTAGGATGAAGTAAGTATAATGGGATTGGGTTACATGCTCTGTGCAGTCCACACCCCGTGTTCATATTCATTGTATTCTCACAAAATACTTAATGCATATTTTATATTATCATCTGACTCTACTATACTCTATTATTCTGATAATCATCTGAGTATTTCCATTATAAGGCAATTTATTATAATTTAGGCTGAAACTGTTGAACATATTTAAAAACAGAAAAGTATACGTGATCTCTATTTTATTATTAGAAATCTTTGTTGCTATTTTTGTGTGGAGAAAAACATACATAAAATCACTATTCCCTAAAATAAGCTATGAGAGTCACCAACGTTATCATGGGTGTTATAAAGAAAGTAGATGATGCTCAGTAGTGAGTTATGTACTGAGTTGATATGGGGAAGAGAAAGAGTAGAGATTCGTGAAAATTGGTGAAATCCGTATTGAATCAGAACAAAATGGATAACCATCTTTTGAGAAGAAGAAAAATCATCGAAGAAGTCTAAAAATATTATTGGTTTAGGGTTGAGAAAAATCTAGAAGAGGTGGTAACAGTGAGGCTAACCATGTATCACACTGGCCTAGGTTTGCTGATTAGAGGACTGATGATTGGAGGACACAGGGACAACTTCAGGAAATAGCAGAGCACAGGAACTGCATTCGGTTCAGGGATTCCAATAAGGAAAAGCAATACTAATAACATAACAATGCTGACAAGAAATGTAATATTTTTGTTATTTTTCAGCATTTTCAAAGCCTCATTTAAATTAAGGCTAAAAGCATTAGGCGCTGTTATTTTTTAGAGTTGAGGAAAATGAGGTACACAAGCTTAAGTAACCCATCCAAAGGCATACTAGTAGGTAATAAAAATAACAATGATGATCTCTAATTTTAACGCACTTAATCCTCATAGCAGTTCTAAGACCTTAGTACCATTATCCCCAACTACAGATGGGGAAACTGATTGTGGGGGAGGTTGAATCACTTGCCCATGATTGCATAGTTACTAAGTGCCACAACTGGGATTTTAAACTAGATTGAGTCAGTGCTCTTAACCAGTGTGTTCTATATCCTGTTGTTTTTTTTCTGTTATTTTTAGATAGGCCATCTTAATTTAGATTTTAAAAAATAATTCAGTACAGTACAAATAATGGCAATGGTGCCTGTGGAAAAGATGGCAAGTCTTTCTTAATGCCAGGTTTATATTCTTGTTCCCTCCTTATCTTTGAAGTCAAAATACTTTCAATCACTAGAGACAGTAACTGACTGTGTCTGGGTAGTCATTAATTAGTATTGACAAGTTGGATGGTAGGATTACTATTTCTGCACGTATTTGAAGAGTCGGGATAAATAGGCAAAATCAGTTCTCTACCTTAGTGAATACTGGTCTATGTAGCAAAAATTGTATCTGCTACAGTAGTAAGCTCACTGACCTGCCTACAGTATTAATATGGAATGAATTTTATTATCAAGTTACTATAACTTAGAAGACTTGAGAAAATATCCTTATGGTTTTCAAATTAAATCTGTACAAACTTTTTTCTTGACTCGAATGGCTTTCTTGGAAGCCAAAAGCCTTGTGTTCCATTTCTAGCACCACCATCAATGTTGCCTTCGGTAAATCATTTCAACATGGTAAACGTATGTTTCATTTGGCAGTAGGAATGCCATATGCCTTAGTGCAATTTTGCATAACTGAAATGGATTTTAAGATATGTGTAAAATGATTCCATCACTTATTAAGTCGTATGCATTGTATGCTTCATAAATTTAACAAATAATAAGAGAATAGCTGATATTTTAGCACTTGAAAAAAAAAAAGACCTCTTTAGTTTTGTGTGACCCAGAATTCAGCTTAATTTTGCCTAAAAACCATTCTTAGTGTTAAACATCTAGTGCTTTTGAAAAATCAGCCAAGCTATCCTTGGATATTTAAGTTCCTTTTTGTTCGGAAATGTCATTAACTTGAAATATAAAGATGCTTTCTAAGGAAAGTGGTTCGCCCAGCCAGATCTCTCAGTGTAGTTATTTTGTGATGCGAGCTGTAAAACCCAAACATTGAAGCTGCTTGCCACAATGCCTTGTTGCCCAGACAGTGATGTCATGTTTTAAGCATGTTTAGTTTGCAAAGGTCCTGCTTTTGATCCTTTAGTTGTCACTTTTTTTATGCAGCTCCTCCTAAATTACAAAGGTACTGAAGTAATTTGCCTCATTAAGGTCTGATGCTGACACTGTTGTATTTCATTCGTCATTCTTCTCTTAGCCTCCTTCATTAAGACCTTATTCAAATTTGGATCATGGTTCTACTGCGACATCCATGCCATTATCATCTAAATAGCAATTGCATATTCAAAAAACAACAGCTTCTCCTTAACTGTCTGTAACTTAACATTTACATAGATTCGAGTGGGAATTAAGGAGAAAATGAATCTTTTCTTTGTGATTTGCAACCTCCCCTTTTACCCCTGATTTACTAGTAAAAGTTGAATAAGCTACTTGTAGTCGAAGGAAGACAAAATTATTGATTGCTCAACTTTAGTTTTGTAGAGGTATATATATTATATGTAGTTTCTGTATTAAACAGTTACCCGAGTGACAGTGACCATGATTTAATCACCCATGTATTTGTTAGGCAGCATTTACCATTTTGGATATAATAGGACCTGGTTTAATGCTCTATTAAGAAATCAATAGTATCTTTTACTAACGCAGCAGTGCTAGATAACTTGAAAACATTTAAAGGAAACCTTCTAAAATGATTCAACATATTTGTTCTTTGTAGGATAAACTTAAAAAAAGAAGCAAATTCTACTATACAAATAATCTACTTTTCAAACTGTTTTGTTTTGGCCATCTTAAAATTTTATTTTATAATCAGTAAATATTAAGTGGATTTGACTGAAATGAGCAACTGTGGTTACTGGAGAAAAAGGGTTTCAACAGATAGAGTGGGCATAACTATTAGGACTTTATTTTGCCACTAATATGTGATATAGAGGAAAGTCGGTACAAGATACCAGATACACATATGTATGTACAAATAGAGTGGTTATATTACAAGGACCTTTTTAAAGAATTTCTTAACCATAAAAAATGTGTGTGTGTGTGTGTGTGCGCGCGCAAGGGAGTGTGGGAGAGGGAAGAGGAGTGCAAGAGAGAGAGGGGAAAGAGGGACCTAACCATTAAAAAGGCTAATTATCTATTCAATACCCAATCTTTTGCTGCCTTGCATAATAAATTCTTACATATTTTGTAAATTTCCTGTCATGGTTAAAGAATTTTATTTCCTCTTTGAAGTGAATTTTCATTTTTTGTTTTTATATCCATATTCTCAAATTTATCAGAATTATACATGTGCGAATAATTATATAACTCAGGAAGTTACTTTCAATGTAGATTGAAGTGAGATTCTAGGCTAATTCTTGTGGATGGGCACAATAGGACCTTGTTCAGTTGTGGATCCTCACCGCCCAGAGTCGGGAGGACTCATCCTTTGTCATCTCTGCGTCTTTTATGAAGATGAGTCCTGGGGATAAATTGAAGTGGTCACATGTTGATGTTCATTTCAAGCAGCGCCAACCGAGGAGGGTAAGATGTTCTAAAACAGTGGTTCTCAATCTTCTGGCCCTTTAAATACAGTTCCTCATGTTGTGAACCAACCATAAAATTATTTTCGTTGCTACTTCATAACTGTAATGTTGCTACTGTTATGAATCGTAATGTAAATATCTGATATGCAGGATGGTCTTAGGCGACCCCTGTGAAAGGGTCGTTCGACCGCCAAAGGGGTCGCAACCCACAGGTTGAGAACCGCTGCTCTAAAACAAAGCAGAAGAAACTCTGTAGAGGAGGTAAACTGTCGCAACCCACAGGTTGAGAACCGCTGCTCTAAAACAGAAGAAACTCTGGAGAGGAGGTAAACCATTGGGAAACTTAGAGTTGAAAGAGAAGTCAGGAACAGAGCCTGCAAGGACAGAGCGAGGCTTGGGGAATGGGTAGGGTTTCAGAAGTTATCTGTCCCAAACAACAGTCTATTTGCCATGTCCCCATATTACATTTTGTAATGTTATTTTCTGACCAGATGGGGATGAAGTTGTTAAAGTGACAGATCTTACTAGATATTATTTTTAACTCTTGCTTATGCTGTCTTAGTCTGTTTGGGCTGCTATAACAAAAAGCACCATCAACTGAGTAGAGTATAAACAGCAGAAGTTTATTTCTCACAGTTTGGGAGGTGGGGAATTCCATGATCAAGGTGCTGACAGAGTCAGTGTCTGGTGAGGGCCTGCTTCACCAGGTTCATAGATGGTTCTAGGTTGGTCTTCACTGTGTCCTCACACGGTGAAAAGGTGAGGGAGACCTCTGGGACCTTTTATGTAAAGGCACTAATCTCATTCATGGGGACTTTGCCCTCATGACCTCATCACCCTTCAAAAGCCCCCCTCAGATTTCATCATACTGGGGGGGCAGGGATGACAGTCAGTCAGTCAGTCTATTGCATATGCAAATATCAATTTTTAAAATAACCTCTTACAATTTTTTAAAATTATAACGTATCTAGAATGACAATATAGCAAATACTCTTGTGCCTAATGTAAGAAACAGAATTTATCATTTACCTTTAAGTTCTCAATCTCATTCTTTCTTACTCCCATCTCAGGGTAAATTTCCCTCTTTGAATTCTGTTTCTAACTTTTTCATTCTCTTTTTTAGAATATGCTACCATATCTGTTTATATCTCTAATTTAGTTTTATGTGTCCTAGAAGTATATATAAATGGAATCACAATCACTATGTAGATACAATATTCCTGAACGATTTACCTTTATCATTCAATATCATATATCTGGGATTCATCCATATTGCTGCATGTACTTTTAGTTTTTTAATTTTTATTTGGCATTCCATTGTATGGATATACCGCAGTTTATATATGTGTTCTGAGGATGAACATTTGGGGCGTTTTTTATGTTTTGTTTTACTATTACAAGCTGTGCTGTTTTGGACATTCATAGGCAAAAAAAAAAAAAGTGAACCTTCATCTAAGTTTAAGCCTTATGCAAAAATTACTAAAATTGACCATGCGCTTAAATGTAAAACATAAAACTATAATAGTTGAAAGGTTTGGGGATCTAGAGAAATTTAGAACTTAGGCACAGTTCCTAAACTTGACACCCAAAACACCAAGAATTGGACTTTATCAAATTTAAAACCTTTTGCTCTGTGAAAGACACTAAGAGAGTGAAAGACAAGCGGTAGAATGGGAGACAGTATTTGTAAACCACGTTTGTGAAAGGACTGGTACCTAGAATATATAAAGAACTCTCAAAACTCAACAGTAACCAAACAATCCAGTTGGGAAATTGGCAAAAGACGTGAAAAGACTTTTCACTGAAGAGGACATACAGATGGAAATAAGCACATGAAAACTTGTTCAGTGTCATTAGCCATTAGGCAAATGTACATTAAAACCACAGTGAGGTATTTCCACACACATATCAGAATAGCTAAAATGAAAAATGGTAAAGCCACCAAATCCTGGCAAGGTTGCTGAGAAATGAGGCCTCTCAGCTTTGGTGGGAATGTAAAATGATACAACCACTCTGGAAAATAGTTTGATAGTTTCTTTAAAAACTAAACACAAAATTACCATATGACACAGTAAGTGTCCCTTTGGGCATTTATCCCAGAGAAACTGTAGATGTATGTTTACATGAAAACTTGTACAGAAGTGTGTTTAACAGGTTTATTCATAATAACCCCTAACTGGGCACAACTCAAATGTCCAACAGCTGAATGGTTAAACCAAACTGGAACATCCATACCATGGAATAATACTCAGCAATAAAAAGGAACAAATTATGGATACATACAACATCTTGGATGAATCTCCAGAAAACTATGCTTAGTGAAAAAGCCAGTCCCTAAAGGTAACACACAGTATGGTTCCATTTATATAATGCTCTTGAAATACCAAATATCATAGAAATGAAGAAAACATTAGTTTTTGTCAGTAGTTAAGGTGAGAGGGAAGTGAGTGTGGCCCTAAGAAAGCACATGCGAGAGATCCTGGTATTGATGGACAGTGTGTCTTGACTATATCAATGTCTGCATCCTGGTTGTGCTATTGTACTATCGTTTTGCAAGGTGTTGCCTTTGTAGGAAACTGGGTAGAGGGTACATGGGTTCTCTCTGTATTATTTCTTATACCTGCATGCAAATCTACAGTTATCTCAAAATAAAAGTTCAATTAAAAGACAAAACAGTGCTGTTAGGAAAATTGTTATGCATTTCTCCTTGTCCACATATGTGATCTTTCCTCTAGATTTTATTTCTAGGAGGAATTGCAGGCTGTGAACATGTTGACTTTAGTAAACTTTAGTAAAGCTTGGCAAATGGTTTTCCCAAGTGCTTTAACTAATGTACTCTTCTACCCAAAAGTATATGAAAATTCTGATTGTACCACTTAATATTGTTAACACTAATATTGTGAAACTTAAATTTTTATCATTATGGTTTTAAATTATATTTCCCTAATTTTAATGAACTTGGGCATTTTTATTTATGTTTAGTAGAAGCAAAAAATAATGAAAAAGGAAATACAAATGCAATAGAGAGGAACGATAACTTCTAAAGTTGATCTATGAAAAGACTAAGGAAGAAAATAGCAAAGGAGTACGCCAACAACATGAGAGGGGAAACAGGACATAACACAAATATCCCAGAGATTATTTTGTGTTATTTTTATCAGTTTGTAGTGTTACTTTTTTTTTTTTTTTACTTTTTTTGAGGATAAATTTTATTTTGGTGGATAGTTATATCCATTTAACTTCTTAGTACTTTAGGGTATGGACAACTTAGTAGACAAACCTGCTGCTGCTATTTCAACAACTCAAGCTTTATAAGCTCTGGCCATAGCCAGTTTGTGGATTTCTATGGTTCCATATTAAGAATAAGTATTATTGTTTAAAACAAGGACAGGGTAACTCTGTATTGTTTTGTCTCAATTTCATAACTTTCTGTTGACATATATGTGACATCTTAAATATTTATCCTTTTTGTAAGAAAATTGTTGTTTCATTGTTATGAATTCTATTAATTTTGACTTTTGACTTGTACACTTGATTATTATCATTCTGTATTTATTTAATTTCTGGATGATTTCATAGCTCTCTATTCACCATGTAGCTTATACAGTTTTACCTAGAATTAATGGTAAAAGCATGTTGTATAGTATATAAAGGACAAAAGGTAGTAGGTCAAAAAATGTAAAATTGATCTAAAATCTTTCATATGAGGGCAGAATAACACAGGACTTTGTAGTATTTCAGTAAAATTGCAAGCATTATCATTTACTAGTTTTTCTGGATGTTAGTAATTAGTAAAAAAAAATGAGAATCATGTTTAAATTAAGTTTGAGAAATGCTTGGCTTAAAATGGTTGAAGATATTTCCCAAGAACTTTTTAGTCTTCAGTTTCTATGTCTTGAAAATATCTAATTTTGGTTTATAATATTCAGCAAGCCCCAAACTGCTTTAAAACTCCCTTTTCTTTTTCATCGAGGAGCTTATAAAACTGAATATTCTATTGAACCCACATTTATTAAAATGCTACTGAGAATAACTTTCAGAAACTTATCATTAATTGTTTAAAATTTTAAAAATTCTGGAATTACACATTTGAGATCTTTAATTAAAAAGTTTTATATCATTAAAATTGATTAATGTGTATTAATTAATACTGATGCCTAATATTTGCCCAGAGCTTTCAGCACACAATGACATATCTGATTTCATTTTTCTTGGAAGCAGCCCTGTGTTGTTGTGGGTTGGCTGCTTGTGTCCTTCTGGAATCATTCAAGCCTCAAGTTAAACATGTCTGTTCTGTAAATGCTGCTGGAAATTCCATTCAGGAATTCTTAAATTTGTTACTGAAATTCTTTCCATCTTATTGATTCACTGAAGTAATACGTTAGATGAACCATTTTTTTCTTCAGTTAAATAAAGAACAATAATCCAATTAATTGAAAATTTGCCTGTTTATGTTAGCATTTTCAGGTTCTCCTGTGCTGCTTATAGCTTTGTCGATGGTTGACATTAGCTGTTTTAGTTTGAATAGTAGATTTTTGATGTTCAGACTTCATTATTAATGAAAATACAATATTATCTGTGTCAAGATGGAAAAATGTATTTACTGTATATTTTATTTGAAAAATGAGTTTTAAATTTATAATTAAAAATTATGATTGACATTTATTGTTTAAATATACACTAATCAGGTTTCTTTGGAAACCTTTATTAAAAATACAAAATAAGAATTGGAAGTATAGATTTGGTCTTTAACAAAAATTCGGAGAGTAAATATGTATTTTTTCTTAATATTCTTCAAATACCTTTGCTTCCTTTTAGTGCCTCCATTATTGTATCCATTATTTTGGATAGAGGGATCCCATTTATTCTCAAAGAATAGTGTACCAGGGAAGTGTGAACTGACCTCCACTTAAATGGCGTTGCAGATTGATTGATACTCTCCAACTTTCAATGAAGCCCTGAGAGTTGGCTGCAGGTGGCTGTCTCTGGTACTCAGGTGTGCTTCTGCTCTTCCCGGAGTGAGTGCTGTGCTCTCCAAGTTTCACACTCCCTGCTCCCGAATGTGTATACTTGTTACTATAATTGCACAACTTAACTTTCAAGTATATGAGTATAAAAAAGGAGTAACCATTTCCACCAAAAAGAAAGAATCTGGGAATCTGCATCAGACTGATTTGCAAATGTCTTTTAAGTTCTCATCTGCTTAAAAACATTTGGAGATTGTGTACAATTAGTTATATTTTGAGCTTATGTAAGAAAGGCTCAGAAACCTAATCGGATAGCTCTATTGTACATAAAGGCCTCAGCCCAAAATGTTGTTTTGTGATGAGCTGGGGACAAGGTAGTTAAAGTGACAGATCTTTTTTTTTTTTTAATATATTTTATTGATTTTTTTACAGAGAGGAAGGGAGAGAGATAGAGAGTTAGAAACATCGATGAGAGAGAAACATCGATCAGCCGCCTCCTGCACATCTCCCACTAGGGATGTGCCCGCAACCAAGGTACATGCCCCTGACCGGAATCAAACCCGGGACTCTTCAGTCCGCAGGCCGACGCTCTATCCACTGAGCCAAACCGGTTTCGGCTAAAGTGACAGATCTTACCAGATATTATTTTTAGCTCTTTCTTATGCTGTCTTTTTATTGATAATGACAGTTTTATTGCAGTCAGTTGTATCAGATAGTTGAAACAGATATCCAAAATGATGACATTGGAGAGCAGAGCATGAGGCAATATAAAAAAAAAAAAGTAAAAAAATAAAAGATTTAAAAGAAAAGAGGAATTACAGTTGCCTTAGGCAGTAGTGCAACTAGAACTAAAAAATTACAACTTTTTGTTATAGGCAAATCCTAGAACTTTAGAAAAATATACATTATACATTTTTTAGTTTTTTAACAGATGGACTCTCAATTATTTACAGCCTTTCCCTCCATAAGTATGTACCTTCAGGATAGGAACACTTGAAAATAAGCTTACCTGAAATGATTGCTCCTTGTTCTGAGGACCTTAGAGAAAGTGACCTGAAGGCCATAGTTTTGTATTGAATGAATGCCCTTGCTCTAACCTTTGAATTGGAACATTTTTCAGTGGTTAGAGGAGATATAAAAAAACACACAAGAGTTTTGAGTTTTAATTTGGGAAAAAAGTATAAGAACTGGCAGTCATATAAAATAGATAACATAAAACATTTAAAAATATTATAGTGATTGCACAGAGCACGATTTCCACTTAAGCATTTAGTAAACTTTGATGAAAGCTATGACTTACAAGGAGATACTGATGATGTTGTTGTTGTTGTGTAGGTGTTTTTCATGATCTCAAAGCGAAGACTTTTGTCAACTAGTAAGAGTAATGTATGGTAAACTAAGAGTCACAGTTTTGATTTATTTAATGAAATTATGGATGATACAGAAGCCATACCGGTTGTAACAGGAAAGGATGGATCTAAATATGAAGAGAAGGAGCAGATTACAGTAATCCAGAGCCAAAAATTACTCATGTCATAGTTACAGATGCCTTAGAAATAGTTTTATGTTGTACTGAGTAATAGCTTGAATCTGTATTCAGTAATATAATACAGGAAGGAACAATGCTGGGGAAAATAGTATTTCTTCTGAATAAGTTCAATTTATTCACTTTATTAAGTGGATATAATTTATTAGTTTTGAATGAATATATAATGTTTAGGAAATTCATTTTTTAAATGATTTCCTGCTAAACTGGATTTTTATTAATTGAAGACATGGTTCTAATCACATTGGATAAGATAGACTCTATTATATTTAATTCTTCCTTTTTTTTTCACTTAGGGCATCAAAAATATGGATTGTTTGTAAAACAATTTGTATTTTGAACACATAAAATTAATCTTAAATAAAAAGAAACTAAATTGTGATTGTGTGGTTTGGGAACTGTGGTTTGGATGAGAGTGTGAGATTGAAATTTTGACCTAAAGATTTTGTTTAAATATCACCACTGCTATGTATGCTTAAGGTTATAGCTAGCCATAAATAATAGTCAAATTAACATTTCTGTCATATTAAAGCCTTTTTGAGAGTTGCCTATTAATTGAACTTGATGTTTAACAGTTATTTTAGAATATTAAGCAGAATAACTGAATGTACTGTAGAATCTATTAATCATAGTGATGTAGCTTTTAGATGTTAGGAAAATCCAGTTTTTACATTCATTATTTGAGCAGAGTTAATAAAGTAAAACTGGCATCATTCATTTGAGAAGGAAAAATATTGCAGAATTGAGTGATTTTTCTAAATAATGTGTTGACTATAATTTGAATGTGTTATTTTTATCCCCGAAGGCATTTTGAAATGTATTGATGTGAATTTCTTATAATATGCTATATTTTAATTATAGAACTATTGTAATATTTTTAATGTTTTATGTCATACATGATGCTATATGTTGGCGAGGACATGGGTTTGGTTGTCTGTTGTGGTTTATCAATATATTCCTAGCACTTGTGTGAAATGAATGACTGATTAAGAAACAGGAGAGTAGAAATGTATAATCAAAATTTTAAAATTTATACCTTTAAAATCATACTTTAAAGTTATTTTGAAGAAAAAAAGCTTGAAATAGAGGGTTAAAAAATCAAGGCTATTTGGAAATCCGTGCTTTACTATTTATTATTGTCTACATCCAAAAATATTTTCTTGGAACTTTTTTTCTGATTAGCTTCTGAGGCTCTGATGATGCTAGGATTTTATTTATTTTATTTTAAAAGTGCCTCTGATTTACCTCATCTATTTGTATGGATATCATTTCTGACAAGACATTTATCAAATATGGACAATAACAAGCAGTAAAAAGACTGCCTGAGATAGGCAGAAACCTGTTTTTCTTTCCTTCTGACTCTCAGAAGCAATCAGCATAAGCTTTACTTTAATTTATAGATTAGTTTTTAAAAAAACCTCTAAATTACGACTCATTATGGTAAGGTGAAGCTGGGGATTTTTTTTTAAGTTTCAAGTGAAGTTTAGAAACCAGGGATTATGATCAATTTCCTTAGAATTTCCTAGTGTGTTTAATGCAAATTAGAGAGAAAAATGGAAGTTTTTTTAAATATTAAAAAAAAACTTTGAAGATTTTTATTTCTTTTATAAAAGTGTTTTTAAGAACTTCTTTTCCTGGCTTTTTGTTAAGATTCAGTGATGACGTAGCTAAAAACACCTTTAGGGTGGACTCAGAAGATCTGAAAGATACAGTGATGAAATGTGATTAACAAGCTGTAGTGGAGGGTCACAAATGTGTGATTTTGAAGTCTCCTCCATTTGAAACCAATTTTCAGAGCCTTGAATTCTAGCTAGTACATAGCACGCTACAAATGGAAAGCCTACACTGGAGCAGTGTAATTAGGGTAAGCCATTGCATCTGCACTTGTATCGCAGCAACTGAATTTGAAACCAGCTGCAAAATGGTGACTAATCTTCCTGGCAAGCCCGCATGAGAGTGGAGCACAATAAGCCAGCTTCAGCCTCGTGGGCACAGGCTCCTCCAGCTCCCTCTGAGCAGGTGATGGTGATGATGCAATCTGATTATACTTTTGAATGTATTCTAACCACAGTCAATAGTTGAGTCTCTCAAGGGATTTCACAAAAGACTTCAAACCGACTATATGTTTTTTTTTAGATTCTTTCAACTATAGAAGGGCCATGGCAACTAATATGGTTTTTTTTTCACCTTATTATAGTACTTTGTAGTACCTTATTATCTTAAATTTGGGAGGTTTTTAATAAGTTTTTGTATGTGAAGTGAAGACGAGAAAAATAATGTGGAAAGAAGGAAGTACTTGAACTTGGAGCTCTAGTTCAGAATTGTTCATGGCTACTTATACTGGTGAATTAACATGATTGAACTGCTCAGCCAGTTTAATTCTGCACAAACAGGACATGGTGAATCAGTAGGCTAGGAAGTGGTACCTAACCTTTCTGTATGTAGAGATGCACCTCCCTAGCTATATAACCTGTCCTGATGAGGTGGTATTTAGCAGTCTTCAACATTAGAAGTGTTTAATAAATAGTTAGTTTGACTTGGACTTGAACCTTTATTTTTCATCTTTAAAGGGAATAATAGTTCCTTCTTCTAGTATAGCACAGAGGGATATGGTGAGGATGAATAAAGCCATCTGTTTAAGAATGCATGTCATATTTGGAAAAAAAGTGTGGCAGGACATAAAATATAGTCACAAGTATAATGTCAAATGAGTAGTTCATAAATAGAATGTTTATAAATTGTTAATCTTAAATTTAAATATTAAAAAATATATAGCTTGCAAAAAAGGACATGAAGACCGCAAGACCATTGAATAGAATTTGCAAATTATATACCCCTGAGAATAAAGGTGGGGGAGGAAGGGTGGAAAAAACTCTTACTTGCCGATACTCAAACTTAGCGTACATTTGACTCGTTTTGGATGCTTGTCGGAAGAGCATATGCCTGGGCTTCATCCCCTTCAATTCTGGGTTTGTAGGCTTGGAGTGGGTCCCAGGCACCTGTGATTTTAATCATCTCCCTCCGGAGCCCTCTCCCTTAATGATTTTGATACACACCAAAATTTGAGAAACTCTAACCCGGACATCTATAGTATTATAATATGGGCTACTAGGTATAAGTATACTACTGTAGTATAGATGGTGTCCCAAAAAATGTATACACACACTTTGAGTAATTATAAAAGCAGTGTTTATTAAAATGCATTTTGTTTTCAAAATTGAGCTATCAGCTATTACAGTGTGTATACATTTTTTGGGACACCTTATAGACTACTAAGCTTCCTAATTTACACACAAAAGAAACATTTTCAATGCCATTAGTAGAAACAAACTTTTCATATGGTAATTATAAAAAGGCTTTTTTAAAAACAACAACCAATAGTTGCTGTGTTCAGTTGTGATTTTGTAGAAGCCAATATATTTTTTCATATATTTTTAAATCTTTTAATATAAATAAAGGACATTTTACTGAAAAACTAAAAGCCTTCAGTGAAGTGAATTAAGTGAATTGAGTGCAGATATGCTGCCTTCCAGTAGTCTGAATTTGTAGAAAAGTAGTATTTAGACTACCTAGAACAGTGGTTCTCAACCTTGGCTGCACATTAGAATCACCTGGGAATCTTTTTAAAATCCTGATTTCTGGGGTCCCACCCCATAACAAAGAAACAGAATTTCCGGAGGATGAGGCCCAGAAATCAGGATTTTAAAAAGATTCCCAAGTGATTCTAATGTGCAGCCAAGGTTGAGAACTACTGACCTAGATGAATGCGTGGTTAGCATGTATTGGGGATTGACTTGTGTTTTCCAAAAAGATATGTTTAAAACCTAACCTCCAATAGCTATGAATGTAACCTTATTTGAAAATAGTCTTTGCAGATGTAAACAAGTTAAGATGAGGTTGTGGAGCCCTAGCCGGTTTGGCTCAGTGGATAGAGCATCGGCCTGCAGACTTAAGGGTCCCAGGTTCAATTCTGGTCAAGGGCACATGCCCAGATTGTGGGCTTGATGCCCATTAGGGGGCGTGCAGGCAGCCAATCAATGATTCTTTCTCATCATTGATGTTTCTCTCTCTCTCTCCCTCTTCCTTCCTCTATGAAATAAGTAACAATATATTTAAAAAAAAAAAGATGAGGCTGCGGAGTTAGGCAGCCCCAGATCATGTTAGACTTTGTGGGTTCTGATAATGTCGTTGTCTTAAGAGAAGTGGAAGCCGTTGATGAACATTGAGCTGTGGGTGAAAGTGGCAAGAACAAATACAGGTTTGAAAATATGCTCTTCCATTTTCTTCCTTTAATTGACAAGATTATGCTTCTCAGACGGATGCTGCTCATTCTGTGATGGGGGTTGTCATTCTCCTGCTGCCACCCTGCCACTTCAGTCCCTTTCCTTTCCACTTCATTAATAAGGACACCATCTCCTGAGCTTCATACCACCTGCCATCCTCTACTCGAGATCCAGTCCCAGAATTCAAAGGCCCCTTTGACTTGGCCTTTTCCCTTTCCCAGCTCCTATAGTCAGACTGGGCAACTCTAATATCCATGATGATGCCCTAACCCCAATCCCTTATTCTCCAAAGCTTTCCTTGCCAATGACTTTTTACCTTTTCTACCGTAGCAATTTTCTGCTGTGGCCTTGCTCTATAACCACTCTGAATCATGCTTCCTCTGAAATCTTAAATCTTCAACCCAGAAATCCTATTCTCAGGTCAGGTGGTCTCTCTTTCATGCCACTATTCCTGCTTGTTCATCTGACTCATTGACAGCTTTCATGTGCTCAGTCTCTCACCACATCCTGACTTCTTTTCTTATCCGGCCTGGAGCCTGTGGCCAGTCACTGCAGTAGTGTGAGATCAGGTCTCAATTATTTTGGTCCCTGCCAGTTTTCAACTCCGGATAAACCCAACCTTTCCCTTTTATGCCCTTGCCCCCATGCTATCTATACTAAGCGTTCCTGGAGAAAATTATAATTATGTTTATGGGCACTATAACATATTGTTGCTTTCTTGTTATCCGAGCTGTCAACTCTCTTCTTTTTCCCTTTTTCGTCAGCTTTGTCTTAACAGAGTGGATGTCAACTTTGCACACTGGAATCACCTGGGGGTGTTCTAAAAAAATACCAATGCCTTGGTTCTACCGCTAGGGATCCTGATGTAAATGACCTTTAGAATCTCCCCAGGTGATCCTAATGTACAGCCAAGGTTGAGAACCACTGTGCTAATATGCCCACAGAGGCTGATGGACATGTTCCCTCCTCTTGAGCTTTCTGCCAGTCCTCACTTTAAGCAGGTGACTTTCCTCATCAAACAGTCTTCCTTTTCCTACCTGTACTTACTTTTAATTGCATCCCTACTTGCCTAGTTCATTCTTTTTTTAGAGTAAAAATAAATTGCTTACATCCTAATATTTGACCCCTTCAAAGGTACACTGGATGTTATTCTTTTTCTCCTCCACTCCGGATCTAGCCAGGTGAGCTGAGTGGTTAGATTTAAAAAGTAGGTATGTACTGTACTCATAAGCATGCATTTTTCTCTTAAAAACAAAATGCGGGGAAATAAAACAATCAAACCCAAGTTTAGCAATAGTAAGTAGAATATTGAAAGATGGTGATTTCAAAGCAAATAATATTTGATGAAATATAATGAGCAGTGATATCGGAAAGATGGTTGGGACTGGAGAGGGGCAGCAATATGAGGGGGGCATATTATACTAACTTTTTTGAACTTTGATTTTCAAATACTTTGAAAGTGTTTTTCTTTTGAGTGGAAGAAAATGATCGCATATATGTTTTAAGGATAGAACTGTGGTAGCAGTATATACAGAGCATGGTCTGAAGAGGAAACAGGGTTGAGACACGCAGACATTTGGGAGCCATCTGCAATGGTCGAGGCAAGAAATGATGACGTCCTGGACTGGATGTGTAGCAGTGAAGACAAAAGGGGAAAACAGCTTCTAGAGGTAATTTTAGGGGTAGAATCAAGAGGATTGGGTCATTTTACATTTCAGAACATTAATTATGCCAACGCTCATAGGTATATATTGTGCTCATAGTAATGAACCCAAAAGATTCTTTGCTAAATTGCCTACTTATTTATAAGCTACCTGTCTTAGTCCGTTTGAGTGCAGTAACAAAATTACCATAAACCAGGTGGCATATAAGCAACAGAAATCTATTTCTCACAGTTCTGGAAGCTAGGAAGTCCATGATCAAGGTGCTGTGGGATCGGTGTCTGGAAGAGCCCACTTCCTGGTTCCCACAGGCCATCTTCCAGCTGTGTCCTCACGTGGAGGAAGGGGTGAGGGATCTCTTATAAAGACACTAATTCCGTACATGAAAGCTCTATCATTATGACCCAATCAACTCCCAAAGGTTCCATCCAAGTACCATCACCTTGGGGGTTAGGGTTTTAACCTATGAATTTTGGGGAGACACAAACATTTAGGTTATAGCACTGCTTCAATAAAAGAGACTTTTTACTGGAAAAAAAACTTTTTAAGAATATAAATCTCTTCTCTGGAATGTAATGTTTGACCAAATTTGAAATATGCTAATTTGATTACTGTTGAAGAATTTTTTATGGTCTATTATAGTAAAATGTATGAAAGAAACCTTTAGTCTAAAAATATCATAATCAGGAGAAGTGCAGTGGAAAGGTTTGGACTGTGGATACAAACTGGATTTGAAACTTGGCTTGTACCCTAACTGACCTGGTGACCTGGGCATGTTGCTAAGCTTCCTTTTCCTTATCTGGAAAGTGGGGAAAGTAAGAGGATCCACCTCATAGGGTTGAGAGGAATATCTGAGATAAATATTAGCTATTATTATTTTGGGTTACATAGCCAATTTTAGATAAACATTCTTACAACTTCTGCTTGGCTTACTTGCTCTAGCCATTGAGACTCACTAAAATATCATTTGGTAAGAAAAAGCAATGAGTAATTCATGTCCCTTGAAAAAAATATTTATTGGCTGAGCATTTGTGAATTGATATGTCTGACTCCTGGTAAACATAAAAAAGTTGATTCTCCCATGAAGTTCCAGCTGAGCATTTTTCCCCCCTGAAATTTGGGTATTGATCTTAACTGCTTTAGTCAATAAATTCTGCAGAGAGAAGAAAAGTAAGCAGAACAGTAAAGTCAAGAGGGAAACAATTACTATTTTTTTTTTCAGATCTATTTTCCAGACTTTCTACTTCTAGTACTTCCAGTTATACAACTGAGCAGTGGCTTCATTTTGTTGAGAACCGATGTCCTAGTTATCTTTTGCTGTGAAACGAACCACACAAACTTAGTGGCATAAACCAATAATAATGCTATTATCTCTCATATTCCTGTGGGTTAACTGGGCTTAGCCGGGCAGTTCTTGGTTGAGCTGTTTCATGTGGTTGTAATCAGGTGTTAGCTGGAGTTGCTGTCATTACAAAGCGAGGCTGAGTTTGATGTCCAGAGTAGTTGACTCACATGGCTGCCGGTTGATGCTGGCTCAGGCTAAGCTGTGAGAAAGAATACCTCTTCCTAGCACCGCTCATAAAGTGGTGGGTGAGTGCTGGGAGTCAGCAATCAGAGACGCAGGAAGTAGAAGCTGCCAGGTCATTTAAGAGCTACACCCAGAACCCGTACAAGCATCATTCTCACCATGTTCCATTGATCCAAGTAGCATCAGGGTGTTCCCAGAGTCAAGGGTGGAGAGAAGAAAACAACAGCTTCGAAGGGGGAAATGTGATGGGAGACCTTGTGACCAGCGTTAGGAAATAAAATGTGTCGCAATCAGTGAGAAGAGGAAAGGTAGAGAAGAAAGTACAGAGGCTGTCAATATTCTTATCACATTAAAAAATTAATACTTTTTTTATTTTGGAATAATTTCAGATTTATAGAAAAACTGTAAAAATAGCACAGTGTGTTTTTTATATCTTTCAATCACATCTTACACAGCATGGTAGATTTGTTAGCGCTGAGAAATTGTCCGTTTTTCCACTAATATCCTTTTTTTTTTTTTTTGTCCCAGGATTGAATCCAGGATACTACATTGTCTCTAGTCACCTTCTATTTTAACACGTTAACTGATCTCTCTCATACTGAGTTTTCTCCTTTCAAAACCTAGTAGGAAATGCATTACTTATGAATATGCATCTTTATAAATAATATTTTTTTTAAAAATGGACTGTCAATTGGAGAATTAGTGACTTCTAAAATATAGAAGCCTTTCTAGGATGCTGTAAGATGTTTTCTTTTATTATTTATTTTATTTTATTTTATTTATTGTCTAAAGTTTTACATATGTCTCCTTTTCCCCCAGCTTGATCCTACCCCCCACCCCCAGCCATTCCCATCCCAGGCAAGCCCCCACCGCCCTGTAAGATGTTTTCAAATGAGTTGCTAATAGTCTCTTAACATGGGAAAAATAATAAAATTTGTAATAGAAGTATATAACAGCATAGCCATTTTGGGTGCTTTTGAAATTTCCATGTTAGCTCTAAACCTTAATCTTTGTTGTATTTGTGACTGAAAAAAATTAAAACAACTTAAATCAGTGTGAATAAGACTTTGACATTGCCGTTTAAATTTATAGACTTCAACATAATCACCATTTTTTGGTGATCCAACTTTCAGTCTGATTTTCCACCTCATTGAAAACATTCTCCAGCTGCTGCCGAGTGATTTCATAAGTTGCATTCATGATCCTGGCTCGCAGTTCCTTTAAAGAATGTCGTCTGGATGAATACACAGCAGTTTTAACAGAGTCCCATAAAATATAGTTCAGTGGGATAGGTCAAGTTTAAAGTTGCACAAGGATTTCATAAACACCCTGGGTAGATGGGCACTAAAACGTTGAATGTGTTATATGGAAAAACCTCATAAAGGATGGCAGTGTTCCAGGCGTGGATTAAGTTGGTCATCTATGAAACAATTGCTACTACTGATGGTTCTTAATAGTACCACCTGCTAGTTCTTTCATATTAAATTGTGTGAAATAACACATTCTGTAAACTGATGAACTGTTTGTTTATTTAATAAATCCATCAATGAAAGAAACTTCTGTCATAAGAAATGGAGTTGTTTATTAGACCCGAAAGGTCTTAAGCCAGAAATGTCAGGCATTTTTGTGGACAAAGAGTGTTATAATCTGGCATTGTTGTTTTGTTTTTTTAAACAGCAGCAAGTTACACACCATACCCAGTTGGCGTACTTGTCTTTTATCTGGCAGGAAGCTCAGAATCTCTGGGTATCAGCCAATGCCATGCTAACCCTCAGAATGACATCAGTGGTTGATGTATAGTTCTGAGGGTACCACTAGGCTGTAAGTGTGCACTGAAGACCGACACTTTGATGTTTCATGGATGCATTCCTTTGCCAATTTTATTTATTGGTTTAGTGGGAATATCTTTCATCCAGCCATGACAGTTGCCATCGTAGAAAACAAAGCAAACTAATAGGAGCTTCATATTCCTAAATTGAAATCGTGGTCCCCTTGTTAGAATAGACCTTGCTTATGTTTTGAAATTAATACAGTCACATGAAATGGATGGTAGGCAGAAGACATTAGCAGTACGTGGTAATTATACCTACACAGGCTGGTCTTTTGCCAGACATTGTGCAGAATTAATCTCAGGCAGTTTTTACTACTAGCCGTTCATGTCAATTGAAGTTACATATTCCGCTAAAATGTCTCAATAGTTTTCAACTAGGTCACTGAATCTTTCTTTCAATATATTATTAACATGTGAGTTGTTTATGTTTATGTATTTTGTATGCTAAACATGCTCTATTTGTATTTAGTGGCTTGGTACTACCTTGACTCTAGGTACCACACACTAAGACAGATTTCCCATCTATATTATAAAAGGACTGTGGCCCTAAGGCTGTAATGACCAAAGACTGGCGCAGGTGGGCGGAGCTGTGAGCACAGCAGGGCTGTGGGCGGGGCCACGATTTCGTGCACTGGGCTTCTAGTTTATTGATCAAATTATAGATTTTCTTTCACACATAATATGAGATAATATTAGTATCTCTCTTTAGAGAAGAATATATGAGTATAATTTCTGGTTCTTTTAGGTAATCCTGGACTTCTAATTTCCTTGCTTTTTTTTTTTTAAAGGGTTCTAATTGTCATTTTCATTTTTTTTTGTTATAATTAAGAATTAGCAGTGTATGTTTTAATTCCCAAGTATAGGATTATCATTAAAAATTTTTTTTGTATCCACATTGTTATTATCGCAGTTATTCTAAAGTTACTATAGGGCTGTAAGCTTAAATTAGAACATTCCTTTTGAGATCCAGTCCCTAGTTCTGCAATTGTCCTAGTTCTGTAAGCTCTTAGCTCACGGAGTCTCAGAGCTGAGTCCACTGGAGTGTGATTTCAGGAATGCTGGGTCAAATTAAAATAGTAGGTTTACTCTAGTAGAGATGGGAATCTTTTCTCAGTTCCCAGAAATTCTCTGGTTCCTGTGCCTTGGGGTTGTAGCTAACCTTTATTTATTATTGTGAAAGCTTTTAATTTGAACCAAATAACCCTTAAGAAGTTCATGACTATAGAAAGCTTATGCTTTTGAAAGTATCTTCTCTACTTAACTAAGTTATATTTTGGTGCTTTTACTTACCAGAGTTAAATCTCTCTCCTTATTCAGCTTTCACCTAAGTAAATTAGAATTATTACTATACATTCGAGGTTTTTATCATAAATACTCAAGATTGTGAGGAATATGGTTAAAATGAAGCCCTTTATCCCACCATGCTAAAACCAAATGTGTAGCCTAAAAGTCTTCCATGATCTTGCCCATTTTCCATTCTCCCTCTTATAATGAATTAGTTATCTATTATTTCCATTAATTTGTGTTACCACCTTATGGTCTTTGAAGCCAAATGAAATGACAACTAACTTAATTTTTTTTTTCATTTCAAAAGCAATGTTTTGAATCCCAAATGCATTAACTAGAAATGCTTTGCAATCTCCCATTGTTCAGGAAATATGTAAGGCCTAAGGCTGATATCGAAAAGCATTTTCATTCAATTTGAATTGTTTTGTGTAGTAGAGATAATATTATAAAGTGTTTTACTTATACTCCTAAAATTGTGCTTAATAAATATATGTGAAAAGGGTGGCGTTATTGTAGTATTTTCTATCATGGAATACTTGGGTTTCATAAAACCAGTGGTGTAAAGAAGCTTCCAGGAACATATCAAATAAATTACTATTTAATAGACAATGATTTGTCCATGAAGTGAGATTACACCTTAAATGAATATTGTTGCAAGGTCAGTTAAAGAGAAAAGTTGACATTGGGTGATTGATAATATACCATTCTTCAAGGCACAGATATTGTAGCTGGAAATAACTCATCAAGGTACCAGATTTGAAGGAAAGAGTATAATCTAAAGGTAATTTTTAAATATGCAAATATATTGTACCTTAAAACTATATATAAATGTATACACGTGTATATGTCTGCATACATATCCATATACATATATACATATATATACAGAATATATTAAAAGCATAATATGCCAATTAGACCAGACAGCCAAACGACCTTAAGGATGAAGCCGGGGCTGCGAGGGCAGCCACTGCGGCTTACCTTGGCCCTCACAGCCCCAGCTTCGTCTGGAAGGTCTTCCAGAAGGACGTCCGGAAGGTCGTTCAGCTGTCCGGTCTAATTAGCATATTATGCTTTTATTATTGTAGAAAATATATATATATATACTGTAGACTTCTGCAACCTTGTACTCCAAGTTCACTTTTAGTTTATTATACACATTTCTTGGAGAACCACTGGAGATCCCACATCCTTGTCTCATCTCCAGATATTAATTCCTATATAGATGGTCTTGATTATGTTGATTGAAAAGTTTTATCCTTAGTTTCCCCAAAGGCTGCCTTACTCATTTTAGGAGGACTTTGGAACACCCACGAATTATCTCCCAGAGGATTTTTGCTATCATAATTGTAGTCCTGAAAGATTGTGCCATCATTAGGAATGGATCTTTCATTATCTGTCCACGATTAGAGAATTGCTTTCTCTGATAAAATCGTTATATCTCCTGGTAAAAGGGAAGCTTCGGCACTTATTACAAAGAACTTTGGCATTTGGTGAGAGAGAGTGTTATCTTTTGAACATTGCAGTAAAATGCATCAGATGGATTTTTGTGTTCTTCCCAGTGACTTGGACACATTGTCTTGGGACAAAGGCTTTCCTGATTGCAGTTGGGATTTTCAGTGCGCTGAGTACTCTGTCCAGGCTGCTCCTAAGTCCCAGATACAAATCAGTCATTTCTCTCCTTAGTTCTCAATATGGATGTTGCATGTTATGACTTTTAACACTTGGTGTTTGGAGATGTCTGCTGGTCAGATCCTTCCTCTTCCTGAGACTGAACCCTTTGGACTTTGGCATCTCAGTTTTGAGGTCGCTACATTTCTTCCTCTTAAGTTCCACCTCTTGTGCTAAATCATGGATCTTTAGGTCCCAGCTCCATTTTTCCACCTCCTGTGTGATGAAGGTCGATTCAACGCCTCTTCACCTGTTGAGTTTCTACCTCTGCCCTTTCAGTGGTTCTCAACCTTCCTAATGCCGCGACCCTTTAATACAGTTCCTCATGTTGTGGTGACCCCCAACCATAAAATTATTTTCGTTGCTACTTCATAACTATAATTTTGCTACTGTTATGAATCGTAATGTAAATATCATATGCAGGATGTATTTTCATTGTTCGCGACCCACAGGTTGAGAACCACTGCTAGATGGAGTTCTAAGTATATAGATGGCATCTGTTCATGCAGTCCTTTCAAAGACTCAGTTTTTATTTACTTTATTACATTGTGCTTTTCAAGTCATTTTATTGATGCAGGCCTTCTGATGTGCATGATAGCCCTGATTGTCTTTATTTCACAGAACATGCATTTTTTTTTAATCTGTTGAAGTCCCTATAAATGTTTCTTCCAAATACCTTATTCTTTCTTTTTAAAAAAAATTTTATTGAATATTCATTGGCATGACATTGGTTAATAAAGTTAAATAGGTTCCCAGTGGACAGTTCACATCATCTGTAAGAGCTCTGTCCCTTTGAATCCTAAGATCCTTTGTTAATGTCTTCATATTGAGTGACAGTGCCAAATATGAAGCAACACACTCATTTCTCAGTGTGCTGAGATGGGAGTCACTGTGTCTACAGAGCTTTTCCACAAGTCAGAAGGCAGATGTCATTCTCTACCAGTGCTTCCCGGAGGGCTGGAGCCAGGCTGCCAGTGGCCGCCCACAGAGCTGGTCACTTTCCATTCCCCCATGGTAGGCAACAAACCGAGTGGTCAGAGGCAACCAGGCCTGTCGCTTCCCCAGGAACCCCACTGCTTCTCCAGCCACAGGAGCTGCCTCCCTCCCTGAGGGCCTTTCTTTACTTGGGTTGGGCCATACCCCTGCCCACCCTGTTCTTTGAAGTTACATTTTGAGATTCCTGTAGTCTTTTGGAGAGAAAGGAGCTAAGCTTATAATTACATATTTATTTATTGCATGCTTACTTTTTTTTAAATCCTCACCCGAGGATATTTTTCCATTGATTTTAGAGAGAGTGGCAGAGAGAGGGAAAGACAGAGAAAAATATCGATGTAAGAGAAACACATCGATTGGTTGCCTCCTGCATGCACCCTGACCAGGGCCCGGGCCTGGGAGGAGCATGCAACCAAGGTAGGTGCCCTTGACCGAATCAAACCTGGGACCCATCAGTTTGCAGGCCGAAGCTCTATCCACGGAGCAAAACCGGTGAGGGCCTTATTACATGTTAATGCAGGGGAAAACCCCACTGTCTCAGTAAGTCAGAATCTGATCTGAATCTCAGCGCTGCTACTTGTCAGCTGGGACTTTGGTGCCTTAATTAACCTGTCTGGGCTTCAGTTTCCTCAGCTGTGAAAGGAGGAGGATGTGGTCTTAGTAGGGCTGCTCATCTGATAACAATATGCAGCCCAGTGCTGGGCATGGGGTGGGCGCTCTCTCATTGGCAATTTCACTTTCTTCCTAGCAGAAAGCTGGGGTCTCTTTCCACCTCCTCCCCTCCCTTCCCGCCACACACCAGCTCTTAAATTGGGTTTGTTTTGTTTTATTCATTGTTTAATCTCCAGAGCAAATAATGTTTAGTCATGTTGTGGGATCCAAAGCCTGGAGAAAACAACTACCACCACAATGTAGGCAAAACACAGATTCAGTAGGAAATATGAGTATTACTTGATTCATTTCACTTGTGGCAGTTTTATTTATTTTTGTGACACACCAGTGTCTATACTATTCTTTGAATACACTGAGATTTATACAGTTTTAGTTGCACCTATATTGTCATCTATCGGAAAACGACTGTTTTCGCTTTGGTTAGCTATAAGTTTTTGCTACTTTTGTCTCCTTGAAGCTTGGTGTATTGTCTTTGTATTTATAGTAACTTAAGGGAGTATGGAATGTGGGCAGGTAGCATACTTTTTTATTAGCCAAGTTTTAAGATAAAATGTAGAAACAACATAATACAAGGTTGCTACATTTGCTTCTTTTTAAAGAATCCTGAATATTTTATTTTTCTTGAAATGAAGTCTGTTTCCTCGTCTTTGCCTCTCTTTTGCCTGCTCCAAATATATATCCAGGGATTTGACTTACAGAACTCATCTGGGGGCTTACTCTAGGCTTTCCTCCCTGAATGGTGCTTCCCTGGTCATTTTGATACACAGAGGATTATACTTATTTTGAATTGATAAAAGGGTCTGTAGAATATTAAACAGTAGTTAGCCATTGAAGAAATGAATCCCGTTTCTTAAAGATGTTTAACATAGCTTTGGAAAAATTTACTGTGCTTTATGAAAATTTTCCAGTATGGGATCTGACTCGCTGAACTTGAAAATGAAACAAACAAAACAGAAGCTTGTTCTCCCTGTGCTCTCAGTGCCAAAAAGTAAATCATTGCTGTATTCATCAAGTCATAAAATTTAAATCATCTCTATTTGCATTGGATGCCTCGGGTGGTATTTGACCGCTAACCACTGGTTAAGCAGGACCTGGTGATATTTAATGGATGTTGTTCAATGTCAGTTGACACTAGGTTGTTGCATCAATATTAAAGTACTGCACAATAATATGGATGTGTAAAAGCTTCCATTAAGCAGTGACCATAAGTGAAATTTATTTGTCATTGTGACACGATATGCTATGGCTTATGGTTAAGTAACTAAATGGTACACATTAGAAAATTTGCTTGCATTAGCTTTACTAATAATTTGCCCTTTTTTCTGAACGAGGGGCTGTGACTACTTGACAACAACACAAGTGAGCATTTCTTTATGTGTTTCATATTCTCTGCCTTTCTCTTGTCTGGGGTGGTGCAGATGTTCAAACTGGCACTGTCCTTAACTTGGACAGAAAAGTACCGGCCTTTCTTTTACATCTGCCACGTGCACCTACCTTGACATGCTGCATCTGGAATTAGATTGTAGCCAGGGAAGGTTGAGCCAGTGGTTTCATGGTTCTCAGGTGAGATAGATAATGGGAAGTAAAACAGAGAGGGTATAGGGCAGTGGTCGGCAAACTGCGGCTCGCGAGCCACATGCGGCTCTTTGGCCCCTTGAGTGTGGCTTTTCCACAAAATAACGACTTCTGCGCATGGGCCACGAAGTTTCAATTGCACTGTACATGCGCACCCGCACGTGGTATTTTGTGGACGAGCCACACTCAACGGGCTAAAGAGCCGCATGTGGCTCGCGAGCTGCAGTTTGCCGACCACTGGACTATAGGGAATGAAATCCTGTGGCTTGGCCTCCTGAAAAAACTGGCAGAAATTTTAGGAAAAAGGGTAAAAAAAGTATTTTTTACTTTTCAGCACTATTACTCAGGCACGATATCTGAACAAGTTATAAACTTTAAAATAAAATATTTCAGATGTTGCTTAATTGTTATATAAGTATACCTTAAGTAGCCTAAGTTAATGTATTTTTAAAGGAGGCAATTAGCATAGTTTGTTAAAATATCAAATTTTAATTTGACAGATCAGGCTAAAACTCTTTCATTTGAAAACTGGTCAGTAGCAAATTTTAATATGAAACAAAAACAATTTCATTATTTAGTCCAAACTTGTACTTTGTTTTGCATCTACCTCAATGGAGTCATGACTGTGGCATTATAATAACGATCTTAAAAGGATAGTTATTTCTATTCCCTAGCTATATTTGCAAGATTGCTTTCAAGTCCATAACATCCACACAAATCACCCAAATTCTCCTTCAAACGATTAAAAATTTAGCTTTAAACGACTTCTCATAAGATTAATGTTTTCTATCCACAGCTTAAAATATTTGTCCTAAACTGCTTCAAATTTTAAGTTGTTATTTTCCTTGTTAGAGAAATCTGAAATTTTAGATTTTTGAAATTTGGCAAAGAAATTCAAGGACATACCTTGCATAATAGTTCATAACAGTATATGCTCTTAAAACCTGCCTTTTAAATACTTACTGTTGAAAGTATTACAGATGTCCCCTTTTTTCCTTCACTGGCCCTTCTACCCCATTCCAACCCCTCTCCCCTAAACCCCCACCTCACTATTGCCTGCCCATGGGTTATGCATATATGCATATAAGTTCCTTGGTTATTCTCTTCCCACGCCCATCCTCCTTCCCTGTGAAATTTGTCAGTCTGTTCCAAGCTTCAATGTCTCTGGATCTAGTATATCAGTTTATTTTGTTCATTAGATTCCACATATAAGTGAGATAATCTGATACTTGTCTTTCTCTGATGGGCTTATTTCACTTAGCATCATCCTCTCCAGGTCCCTCCATGCCGTCTCAAAGGGTATAGAGATCCTTCTTTTTCACAGCTGCATAGTATTCCATAAATGTACCACAGATTTTCTATCCCCTCATCTACTGATGGGCACTTGGACTGTTTCCAGATCATAGCTATTGTAAATTGTGCTACCATGAACATACCATAGGGGTGAATATATTCTTTCTGATTGGTACTTCAGGATTCTTAGAATATATTCCTAGAAGTGGGATCACTGGGTCAAATGGCAGTTCCATATTTAAATTTTTTAGGAAACTCCATACTGTTTCCATAATGGCTGCACCAGTCTGCATTCCCACCAGCAGTGTACTAGGGTTCCCTTCTCTCCACATCCTCGCCAGCAGTTGTCATTTGTTGATGTGGTGATGGTAGCTATTCGCAGGTGTGATGTGATACCTCATTGTGGTGTTAATTTATTTAAAAAAATATATTTCGATTGATTTCAGAGAGGAAGGGAGAGGGAAAGAGAGAAACATCAGTGATGAGAGAGAATCATTGATCAGCTGCCTCCTGCACACCCCCCACTGGGGATCGAGCCTACAACCCAGGCATGTGCCCCGAGGAGAATCAAACTGTGTCCTCATGGTTCACAGGTCTATGCCTAACCACCTAGCAACACTGGCTGGGCTAATTTGCATCTCTGATAATTAGCAACTTTGAGCATTTTTTCATATACCTCTTGGCCATCTGTATGTCCTCATTGGAGAAGTGTCTGTTCAGGTCTTTGACCCATTTTTAAATTGGATTATTTGTCTTCCTTTTGTTAAGTTCTATGAGTTTCTTATATATTTTGGAAATTAACCCCTTATCAGATATATCTTTGGCAAATATTCTCCCATACAATGGGCACCCTTTTCATTTTGTTGATGGTATCTTTTGCTGTGCAGAAGCTCTTAAGTTTGATGTAGTCCCATTTGTTAATTTTTGCCTTTGTTTCCTTGCATTACCCTTTCCATCCTCGAGTCATAACCCTTTTTGTAGTTTACCTCCTACAGCAATCAATAGATTCAGAATCATATTTTCTTTGGACTTTATCCAGCATCCATTTTTATGTCTTGACATGTAACTACCAGAATTAAAGATAGTTTGAGAGCAGAAATATGCTTAAAGTCTTCCTTAACCTAATATTGAAATCAGCAATTTAGTTTTTGTAAATCCTCATTAAACCCTAACTTTTAAGACTAATTTCTTTTTTGCACTCCACTCATCTGATGGAAACATTAATTAAGTTAATAGCATGGCAGCGTCTCCCAGTGCCACTTGAAGTCCCTGAGCAGTAGTACACATTACATTAACTTCAGGTTTTAAAGCCCCTAGTTTGCACGATGAAGCAGTAATTTCAGGGAATAATAGCATTTAATGAAATTTCCCCAGGTGTTGAACTTACTCTGAATTACTTTTAAGTGCAAGAAAAAATAGTTTTTTGTTGAAAATTAAAAAAAACACAACATTTTTAATGCTATGAGTTCAAACAGAGTTAGAATGATAGTGGAGGTCTTCTATGCTTATTGAACCAGTATTAACTTGAATAGTTATGAAACCGTTGGCTCGCTGAAAAACAGTTGTGGACTCTTCAGTTAACTATAATTAGTATGATAAGGACTGAACAAAATCTGTATTGCTCTTTCCTCTGAAAAGGGACTATTAAGACTAAGGCTTTAAATCAACTTATTAAAAATTTGACACCTTTGTGAAAGGATGAGCGAAAGTTATTTTTCTACTCCTAAATAAAATGTTTTAATTTTTGATGTGATAAAATTAACCGTTTTATAATTATAGTTTTATTGAAGAAAACTTCCTTACCTACTGCCTCTGAAAACTAACTTATCACAGTGATAAGATGTTACTGTTAAGCCATGACTGACGTGCCAGCTCCATCGTGTAGCAGAGCCACTGGTACATAACAGATGCTCAGCAAATAGTCATTGATATGTTGAAGGTTTACATGGTAATGGCCCCTTTCTGTGTAACATTTACTTTTTGTAGTCAAATTTTCAACAATTTTTACTGTATTTTAATTATCTGTGCTGTATTTCTATGTAATCATCTTTCTAAAACCATTTTTATTAGATTTAATTCAAATGTTCAAACTTGTGGGAGGAAGACATACTAAAATATGTTCATGTGCGAACTCTTTCCCTCTTAAACATATGCTTTCATATCTGGAAATGTAAAAAAAGAAACAGTTAAACTGTTTTCTTTTTCAGGGCTTGGGAATGGGGTGTTGCTGGAGAAGGGGACTTTTCTCTAAATAATTAATTCAGCAAATAATATATAAAGTATCCATGCTATGCAAAGTGTTGGCCAGGGACATGGTCCTGGTCTTCATGAATTTTTCAATCTAGTGTAGGAGCCAGACATTTAACACATACATACATACATACATATTTATTTACTTAAAAATTGTCATGAGTGATATGAAAGAAAGGGATGCTATGAGAGAGCATTTATAAGAGGGAACCAGTTTAATTGGGGGAGGGCAGTTTAGGGAGGCCTCTTCAAGTAAATGGTATTTGAACCAAAACTTGAAGGATGAATCCGAGTTAGCTAGGCATAAATGGAGGAAAATGCCACAGGTAGAGGAACCAGCATGTGCAAACGCAGTAAGGATGTTAGCTTACAGGAAGAAGTGAAAGAAGAGCAGTACTACTGTACAAGTATGGGGGGTAAGGTGGGGGGCCCCAAAGAATGTGGGATGAAGATGGAGAAGAACAGGCAGGTCAGAACATATAAGACTTGCTAGTTTGAATTTTGTCCTAAAGTACAAGGGGGAAATTATTGACATATTTTTAAGCAGAGGAGTTATAGATATAGTATCTATTCTTTGCTTATTTTCATTTAGAGACCTCACTGGTTGGAGAGGAGAATGGATAGGAAGTGGCCTGAAACAATAATAAATAGTCCAAGTGAGAGGTGGTGCTGACTTGGATTAGGGTAGTGACAGTAAAAATTGAGGGAAGTGGACACCTTTAGGATATATTTGGGGATTGGATGATAGATTAAATGCTATTGGGAGAATAGTATAACGGAAAGAGCATGGGTTTGGATTCCATCCCAGGTCTAATACTTCAGCGCATTTGCACAGACTACAGACTCTCTTCACCCTCAAATCTTCTCATGTATGAAATGCCTACTCATAACTTCACAAATTATTGTGTGAACAGTAAATGAAATTAAGAATGTAAAATGCTTGAGAAAATATCTTTTACAAACTGTGCACTTAATAAATATATTGCTTTTTAAAATTTTATAAAAAATATAGTTTCTAGTGTCTCCTTGTCCTTGCATCTAATGTTCACCTTTTTAAAAAAGATTACATTTCTTTGTTATCACAGAAACAGATTTCATCATACATGATGTTGTTTATATTTCATTAAAGCATATTTTATGTCATTATCTGTTGCTCAGTTTCCCAAGATGTCTTTTCCAAGTCACACCTTCTTAGAATGATTAGCTCTATTAATTAATGAGCCTAACACTTAGAACCAAAATTTTCAGGTAAAGTGATTCCCTAAGATTGACAGTTGAAAAGAAAATAAGTATGAATAATCACAGATTTGAAATTCTGTATTCATTTATCTAAAAGACACTTGATTGATGAGAAAGTTACTATTGTTTGACATGTAAATTTTTCTGGCTTCTGATGATAATGCTTTATTTTATATAAAACTAGAGGCCCCGGTGGGGTCCCTCGGCCTGGCCTGCAGGGATCGGGCCGAAACCAGCCCGGTGCACGGATTAGTCCAGGGCATGTCTGGCCCTTCTCGCCCAGTCCCAGTCGGCCAGACCTCAGCAGCAAGCTAACATACAGGTCGGAGCATCTGCCCCCCTGGTGGTCAGTGCACGTTATAGCGACTGGTTGGACAGTCAAATGAATGGTCAGACACTTAGCATATTAGGCTTTTATTATATAGGTTAGCACTGTGGTGGAATATTTACTCCTCTTTCTGCGATAATAGACTTGCTTTCAACTCATCAAGATGCTATACATTGAAATTTAATCATGTTAAAGTAATAATTCTTGATAAGACTTGTAAAAAGTATTTATTATAAAGCACATAGGTTTTACATTACCTGTATGTTCATGTTAGAACCTGAAAGAGATAATATATATTTAAATATCTTATTTTTAGTTTCTTCACATCAACGTGTATTTCAGGTTTAAGTATTTGTCCAGAATTGGTTTAGAAGTAACACAATCAGATTTGGTCCAGTGACTCAAAATGAAATGTACACAAATTCGCATTCTTACAAATAAGTTGCTCTAAAATCAAAGTAGGAGAATAAATGTAGTGTGAAATGTTACGCAAAATCCAGGCCCAGCATAATTAGCAAAGGAGAGTAGAAATGCTATTTGTTAAAACCTGAATTGTAACAGTCAATTAATTTCCTCACAACAGGAAATAGCAAAGCAGTTAACAAACATCTTCTGTCAAAAGTAGTGTTAAGGTAGGTTAAAGAACCACAGCATGAAGTTTATAATTTATAAAATTGAAAACAGAATGTTCAATAGCATTTGATTTTGATGTCCTTTACAGGTTTTTTATGTTATTCTGGTTAATTTATTTCAATAAACTTTCCAAAACCATGTTAATGCTTTCCTCCTATATATGTATGGGCTTTTACAATCTTTTAGATGTGGGATTTTCCTATTTTGGACAAAGTTAATGCATTGAAGAAAGAATTTACTAATAATTCAAACTGGGGAATGTAAGTTTATATTTTTTCCATTTTGCATTGGTTTTTAAATTTTTTATTAAATACATATAACATAAAAATTTCCATTTTAAGCATTTTAAATTGTATGATTTAGTGGTACTAATTATATTGACAATGATGTGAAATCATGACCACTCTCTATTTCCAAAACTTTTTCATCACCCCAAACAGAAACTATGTTTTTAAAATAAAAATTTTATTGTGATATAATTCATATACCATACCAGTACAGCCATTACCTCAGTCAATTCTAGAACATTTTCATCACCTCAGAAAGAAACTGTACCTTTAGCAATCACTTTCCATTTTTCCCAGCTTTCTGTCTCTTTGGATTTGCCTGTTCTGGATATTTCATATGAATGAAATCATACAATATGTGATCTTTGTGACTGGCTTCTTTTACTTTTATGTTTTTAAGCTCTATCCATGTTGGAACATGTATCATTACTCCTATTCATTTTTATTGCTGAATAATATTCTATTGTTTTATTTATCTGTTCTTCAGTTGATGGACATTTGAGTTGTTTCCACATTGTGGCTATTATGAATAATGATGCTATGATCATTTGCATTCACACTTTTGTGTAGACATGTTTTCATTTCTCTCGGTTATTTATCTAGGAATGGAATGGCTGGTAACTTCATGTTTAACCATTAGAGGAATGGTCAGACTGTTTTGCAAAGAGACTGGCCCGTTTTACAGTCCTACTGGTAGTGTATGGAGGTTCCAATGTCTCCACATCCTGGCCAATACTAACTGTTACTGTCTTTTACATTGTAGTCATCCTAGTGGGTGTGAAGTGGTATCTATGGTGGTTTTGATTTGCATTTACCTGGTGGCTAATGATGTTGAGCATCTTTTCATATGTTTGTGGCCACTTGTATATTTTCACTGGATAAATGTCTATTCAGAATCTTTGCTCATTCTTAAATTGGGTATTTGCCATTTTATTATTGAGTTGGAAGAACTCTTTTGTGTATTCTGGATACAAGTCTCTTACCAAATAGGATTCGCAAATATGTTCTCACATTCTGTAGATTGTCTTTCCTAAAACTTTCTTTTTGAGATTCTTTTATTTCTTCTCCACTCTAATTATGTGTGACTCCATTTGGGGAAACTCTGAACTCTTATGGGATATGCATATCAGTGACACACTGAGGAAGGTTATATTTCTATTTCTCTGTGCCTACAAAGTCCATTTCCTAAGACTTCCCACTGTGCTGTAGCATTCAGGAAGCAATTATTTTGGTGCCTGCTAATGTGCTGGCTACGGAACCAACTTCTGGGGGTATAATGTGGAACTCGTTCTCAGTAAGCTTAAAATCTAGTGGACGCTCAGAACAACCTGTATTGTTAGGAAAAGCAATGTTTCTTTACAAACCGAGGAGATTTAATTTTGTTAGATTTATGATTTAAACTTGCAAGTAGTTGGAGACTAGAATATCACTATGCTTTACTTCATGGTGTATAAAATCTAGTGTAGTGTAGTGACTTCCAACAAATGATCTCATTCCCTACATTTTCCACTGTCCCTCATCAGAGCTCTCTGCTCAGTCTCTCTGGGCCTCAAAAGCTTCTCATGTTGGGTCATTATTTTTTTTCATTTCCCTGGCTGTTTCTCTCCATTTACCCAAGTCTTACATGGAATTTATGGCCTACCTTAAGGTACTTCATGACTGGTGCCTTTCTGATAACTGATGGTCTTTTCTTACTGGAATTACTTAAGACACCTTAATTGTGTCTTAACTCATAGTCCCATAATTGAATGCTTGCATGTACCATAGAGTTCAGACCATTTACTTTGGTGTACTACTCATGGAACTGAATGGAAGGAAAACAAAAAAGCAAGGGTTTCTGTCCCAACTTCACAAAATCTTTTGGAAAAGTGATGGAGGGAAACATACTCTGGGAAAATCAGATAGCAGTGGGTTAGCAGAGGCAGGAGTTGACATAGGTCATTAAACAAGCTCTTATGTTGAGTTGATGGCAAAGAAAATATACAAATTCAGTTGTATTTTAGGCTACTTAGCATGGTCCTTCCTTCTAGCTCCATATTTTTCATGGGATATGCAGTTTTAGTAGGCTGACTTGGAACTCTCATATGTTTAAAGTTTTCCATTTCACACATGTTGTCTAAATATGTGCACACAGTTTTTGCTTTAGCTACTGACCTAATGAAAGCCTCTTGTGAATGCTTATCACCTTGTAAAGTAGTTACCAGAGCTGCAGTAAAATTTGCCTGCAAGTGAAAAGGCTTTGACTTCCCTAGAGGGAGAATAAAAAACATATGAGACAAACAGCAGCAGCCGAAATTATCTGGTGTAGAGAGTGGCAGGGTGCCAACCAAATGCTGTGTCCCTAAAATGTTTTAAACCTTTATCTCAGCTCACTAAAAAGGCCACCTTGTTTAAAGAACTTCAAACACAAACTTGGAAATGTCTCATTATTTTGCTGCAATTTACACAAAGAACCCCTCCTTTTTATTGCTATCTTCTGGTATTAAGGTCCTGTAGATTTAAAAGAATTTTTAAAAATATTTATATTACGCCCTACATGGTTTTGCTCAGTGGATAGAGCGCCGGCCTGTGGACTAAGGGGTCGCAGGTTTGATTCCGGTCAAGGGCAAATGCGGGCTTGATCCCCAGTAGAGACGTGCAGGAGGCAGCTGATCCATGATTCTCTCTCATCATGGATGTTTCCATCTCTTTCTCCCTCTCCCTTCCTCTCTGAAATCAATAAAAATATATTAAAAATATATTTATATTCCTTTTAAAAAGTAGAGTGTGTGTGTCTGTGCACACGTGCATGGGCCCATGTGTGTTAATTGTTACTGAATGTTACTGCCTTGTTTATTTTAGATACTTCATATATCTAATTAGAAATGATGTTGATTGTTAAGCAAAGTAGGCTTCAAGGGCAAGGTGAGAAATAGTAATGAGATACCTTTATTAGACTCTCTTCCTAAATAACAGAGTTGGGAGGGATTGATAAATCCTAGTGTTGTTTTGGAGTTGCCAGGATGAGAAAATACCTTATGATGTCATGGTTTGTCGTCTGTCCTAGGGCAGGGGACAACTCTAGCCTTGTTTTGTTCAGAAGTAGTGGTATTTTTTTTGGAGTTAAGTTACTTTCTGGAAAGGTCACTCACCCTTTTTCTTTTATAATTCTTAAAACTAGGGAGTCCTAGAAAGCCCAATTACAGTTAAATGCATTTTATTTCATTAATTAGCACTATTACTTGTTGCTGCTAACATTAATACCGCCCCTGTCGAACACTTTCTGCCTCATAGACATTTCATGCTTGCTGTATTATTTGCTCCTTTCAGAAGTCCCTAGAACAAGGCCGGTCAAATGCTTTTATCCTGGTTTGTGCGTAAGGAAAATGAGGCTGCACGGTACCCAGTGACTTGGTGAAGGTCACAGGTTAGTAAAGTGGAGGAACGTTTTCTTTCCACTGCTCTACAGTGACACTCAGAAAGCTTCAGGTTATTGTGATTCTTAGCAATTATAGAAGATGTTTTTGCCAAGAAATAATAAGCCCTTTAACCAATTGAAACTGCCAGACAGGCTGCCAGGGTAGTGACTCAACGCAGCAGAGATGGAGGTTTTTGGTCCTTTCATCTCTAGCACTGAGCCCACGAGGTCAGGGTTTCGGGAAATGGGAAATTGTCATTGCTGCTTGCTGAGTTGCCCTGTTTTTATATGTAATGGAAAACTTGGCCTTTATTATTTTCAGTTTAACGTATACTTTTCCTTAAAGGAACAGGAAAGTTGCCTGTGTTTTGGGAGGAAAGTATAGAAATTAAATCTCAACCTTAAATTATTAATGAATATGCTGTTTCTGGGCCAAAAAATAGGAAAAAAAAGATATAATCATCTAATAAAGCATTACATGTTTTATTGTATGCACTATGTTTTAGTTTACATACTAAATTAAAATTTTAATTTATTATGCACGTCTGTACGTAATAGAGTTAAATGATACAAAAATTCCTTAAACCAAATTCTATTCCATGACTTAGAACATATTATAAATCCAGTACTTATCTATATTTATAAAACCCTAATATGAAAATAGACTGAATGGTGGAACAACCGAACAACTGGTTGCTATGACGTGCGCTGACCACCAGGGGGCGTGCTCAGAACATGGCGGGAGTTGGCCATGGCAGGATGGTGGAGCAGGTAAGTGGGGCGCCAGACCAAGGCGAGGTGCCAGTCACTGTCATGAGGGTGAGTCTCTGGTGGTTACTGAAAATTCTTTGCTCCCACGTATCGTGGTCCCACCTGGTGCTCACACCTGCTACCAGCGCCTGGCGCTGGCCCTGATCATTCCGTGCCATCAGCAGGTGAGAGTGGCGGCTGCTGGCCCCGATCGCCCCTTAGGGCTTTTCCACCTCCCCCTGCTCCGAGGGGCGATCGGGGCAGCAGCTGCCCCTTGCACCTGATGATGGCGCTGGCCCCACTCACCCACTGCTGGCGCTGGCCCCGAAGCGGTGGCAGCAGGAGTGGGGCTACCTGCAGACAGGGGACCGGGGGCACAGCAGGAGGGGGCCAAGCGGGAACACAGAGGATGGGCTGAGACCCGCCCCTGTGCCCACTGCAGCCTCGTGGCCCACAGTTCCTTTCAAGGTGCACAAATTCATGCACTGGGCCCCTAGTTTATAGAATAAAGATTAATGGAAATATTATGAAACTAACAATGACATTTTGAAATAGTTGCTCCTACAGAACCAGATGACCAATCCCAGAATTGGAATATAAATTAAATCATTTGGATTATTAGAGCTGCTGTATCTTTTTGAAGGAAGCAGGGTGATATAGGAGTTATTTTTGCTTTGGATTTGCATGTAGAGCAAAGTAATCAACATTGTGCTGTGGTGACATATTAACACTAGTATATACTCATAATGCTGATTTACCCATTTATCAAATTTTGTGAAATATCTATTACCTTTTCATCCCTGTTTAAATACTATATATCATGTTGCTCTTTTGAGACTACTAGTACATTTTAATGTGTGATCGACATTTCTTTTGTTATTTTTAGAAGCAAAAACTTTGGGAAAAGAATATATATATTTGTCACAGTAATACTTTGGGATTTCGCCCTACGAGCCTGGAACCAGGTATGAGCATCAGAAAGTCTAGGACCACCAAACTCCCCTGTCTCCTAAAAAATTGTATTTATTTCAGAGAGGAAGGAAGAGGGAGAGATAGAAACATCAATGATGAGAGAGAATCATTGATTGGCTTCCTCCTGCAAACACCCCACGGAGGATCGAGCCTGCCATCTGGGCATGTGCCCTGCCTGGAACCAAACTGTGACCTCCTGGTTTATAGGTCGATGTTTAATCGCTGAGCCATGCTGGCCTGGCACTAAAGACCCTTTTTATATTCACTTTTATCATGGTGCTAGAGTGATCCCATCACACAGGATTTCCCTGGCTCCTCCTCACCTAGGTCAATATGATTGGATTGGTTTCTATATTTGCTATTTTTTGTTTTCTCTTTTTTTCAAAAGTTTCCCTTGCTGGTGCTTTTAAAAGTTCTAGCCTGTAGCCTTTCCATACTGGGAATTGATATTTTACAGTTGATTTGAAGAAAAATTGTGTAGGATTCCAAGGCAAATTCAAGTTATCAGTTACTCTTTTTTTTTTGGGAGTTAAAATGAATGCCTAACAGTTCCACCATAAACTCAGTGAGATTTAATGTGCTAATTAATTTAAAGAGTTTTGACATTCTTTCCTTGAAGGACTCTTTCTGTGCTTTTATAATCTCACATAAGGGAGGATACGAGATGGTTTAATTACTCTCCAACAGGGCAGTTCTCTCGGACAGCCAACATTCCAGCTTAAAGCTATGTCTTCTAGGGGCTTGAACTCTTTCTACCTAATCCAAGGAAAAATATTTGAGGGACACCAGTTAATGCATTTTCCAGGAATGGGAGTGGGTAAGCATATTTTTCCTTGCTTATAGAATATTTAGCAATTGAGCCTCTAATATTTAATTTTATAGCATTTGCAGTACTGGTGGCAAGGGCTTCCTCCAGAAATAGTGAGAAATTATGTGAATTCCCTTCTTGGTATGTTTAGGAGGTCAAGTCATAAATCCTTAGTCTCATATTTTTCTAAAATGAAACTGGGCATTGATATTTGCTGTGATCTAATATGCAGATATGTTGAAATGATCCATAAAGTAGTATATCTTAGGATTTCTGGATGTTCTCATAAAAGCTGATATACTCTGAAACTATTATGCAGAAAGCATCTAAGATATAATTATTCTTTTCTATGATAATTTATCAAAATTCTGTAAAAACTTTCATAACGCGAAGTACTACTGAAAGGACCTTGTGTGTCACATTTGCATTCATAAATACACATGAAGGATCTCTTTCACCAATGTTATTCAATCTTAGTCCAGGACAAGGTCAGACATTGATTATGTTTGACAGTCTTAACAACAGTGAATAGGGAAGATAGATTTTCTTAATTACACTGCTAGAATGGTGAGGGGCAATGACCCTTAATATACGTGTAGTGTAATAGCTAGAGAGGAATATTAACAGCATGAAAGGATAGTGGTCAATGGCAACTATAATAATAATGATTATTTAATGAGCATCTTTTAGATGATAGGCCACATAATAGCGCTTTATGTATGTTTTATATAATATAATTTTAACAAATATCTTAAGAAGTTCAGATAGTATTATACCCAATTGCCCCAAGATGGAACGTGAGGTTCCAAGAAATTAAATATGTGCCTAAAGCTATGTATGGATACATATTTTTCTTATATTTAACGAACATGAATATAGCCCTAGTGTGTGTCAGGTGCTGCTCTCAGTATTTATGAATATGAATGCTTTTAATTTGCACAGCATTCCCTGTGAGGTAGGTATTATTTTATTTCCATTTTACAGATAACTGAGGCACAGAGAGGTTAAATGACTTGCCCAAAATCACAGTGGCTGAGCTGGGATTTGAACCCAGTCAGTTTGGCTCTAGAATTTATACTCTTACCTGTCTATATTTTTCAGATTTAACAGAATTTGAGGAAGACAATAATTGTTTGAAACCTACTGCTGGACTGATAAGTGTGAGAGGGTAAATGGAGATAATAAATAGTGTCAATAAAATACAGAGGTGGGCAAAAGTAAGTTTACAGTTGTTCGTAATAAATAACACAATAATCAATGTATCGATAAAAATATAAGAATAAACTGTGTTCCTGTACTCACAACTGTAAATCTACTCTTGCCTACCCCCTGAGTTTGGTAGGAAGTAATGACCCCAATAAGACCTTGGAATTTTCGATGTTAAAAGTAAAAGATGAATTGTAAAGAGGACCTGAAAACAGCTTTAATTTTGTTAAAAGCCAGTTGAGACTCCTACTTTATAGACCTGTGTGAGGTTGTGCAGGCTTCCCTTTGTGTACATAGCTGAGCAGTATGCATGTAATGTCATCATCACTGTTTCCTGCTCGCGCCTCCAGTACAGAACGTCCATTAATGAAGTAGTGGGCCGTGGCGACGGTTTCCCAGTTAACATGTACCATGGCTTCATGAGAGATATTTTCTATGCATTTGTGGGGCAAATGAGGCTGTTAGAGTTATGTTAAAATAGGGCTGTTTCCAGAGTTTTAGAAAGGGAGAGAGGCTGGACTCATCAAACAATGGATTGGTGAAACTGAAACTGAAGAAGTTTCTGAAAAAGACTTAGAAATTTGCGGTTAAGATTTAAATTTGCAGTTCTACTTATGCAGTGTGGGGAATTAGGTTAGAGTCTGCAATAAGACTTCCTAGAATTATCCTGCAGCCTGAAAGTGAATACTCTGTGTGGGGGTGGAAGGACAGGTGGGGGAAACACCCACTCCTTGGGGGCGGGGCTGAGGACCTTTGGCTTAAGCTGGGTCTTCCAACTACTCTGTTTACCTGTAATCAGAGGCAAGTTTACCGGGAGCTAATTTACTGGGATTTAGGTTTCAGGGCCCCTTCTTTACATAGGCCCCCTCCATGGCCCTGGAAAGATCTCTAGCTATGTGTTCAGATGGCCATGCGGTTTTGCAAAATTTAAGAATTTTAAGATATTTCAACCACAATTGGTTGAGACCACCATCTCTTTTCTATCACGATCCTCCTTCCATCACATGTCCTCACTGGTAGGGTTGCTTCTGAGTGATCACAGGCGTTTTTCAGATCTGGGAATATACAACTTTAACTGCAGCTTGAAAGTTGTTTGAGGAACTTTTCGATAAGACAACTGAGAAATTACAGATTCCTAATTTAGACATACATGAAGGGTTACTTTATTTATTAAAGAACTAAGATATTTCAGATAATATAACATAAAGCTAAAGCAATAAAGATGAATGATGAAATAAATAGAAATTATTCTGATGACCAAAAGCATATTATAAAAAAAAAATTCCAGTTATCCCCAAAGCAGTAATTCATTTGAAAAGAAGAAATAAATTTCTAATTGAAGCAATAAATAGGCTCAATGGATTGTTTGCACATCTAGTTAAGGAAGAGGAGTGAATCATATGAGTACATTGAGAAACGAGTTATGTTTTTAAAACTAATATGGAGAAAGGCAACATAAAACTTCATAAATATGTGACTACAAGAGCTTTACAGTTAACGAGTGTCTTTAATTCAAATAACATTTGGGATGCCCTGGCCTGGTGGTTCATTTGGTTAGAGCATTATCTTGATACACCAAGGTTGCAGGTTTGATCCTTGGTTAGGGCACATATAAGAATCAACCAACGAATGAATCAATAAGTGGAACAACAAATCATTGTTTCTCTCTCTCTCCCCCCCCCCTCCCCCTCTTTCCCTTCTTCCGTCCCTTCCTCCTTCCCTCTCCCTTCCTCTTTCTGTATAAAATCAATAATTGAAAAAAAAAGACTATTTGGGATTAGTCACTACATAAGAAACTGAAATTTTGCAGCTCAGATATGAAAGAAACTCTATGGAAATTTTCCCAAATTTGACATTAACCCTAAAAATTGACCTGATATGAGTTGTGACGTTAAAAGAAGCTTTCCTAAACATAGATTTCTATATGTTTCTGTATCATGTGTTTCTATTTTATATGTTCCTGTATCATAATTAGAAGAAACATCAAATGATTCTTCAATTTTATGTATGGGAAATTATGTTACAAAATTGTCATCATTAAAACGTGCCGTCAAAAATTTTATGAAAAAAAGTACCATAGAGGTTTGCTAGATGATGAAATAATAAGCATAGGATGGTGTTTTCCTGGATTTTGAGATGCTTGTGTATTTTGAAGTGTTAAACATTTGTATATTTTGATACCTTTTATCCTAAATACATTTTCACTTTGTTATAATTTTGTATTCATAATTTTATATTCTTCTTTGAAAGAGTTGTAAAAGTTGTATAGGTTTCAGACCACACAACCTGTCTTTAGTTAATAGTTTTTAAAGTGAAAAAATGTGTTTATTAAATGGAAAACATATTCCAGAAGGCATCCTGTGAGGCGTAGAAGACCCTCCCCCCCCTCACTCCTAGGCCCCGAAGAGGACAGGTTTCAACTTTCCTGTTTACTTTCTGCAGTTGTTTAGATATAGTTTGCCCAATAAAGTAGACACCAGCCACATATGGCTGTGGAGAATTTGAAATGTGACTACGTTTCTGAATTTTTAACTTCATTTAAATTTCATTACAATTTAATTTTAATGAAGTTAAATTTAAAATTAATGCTCAATTTATTAATTGGAAGGCTTTTTAAAGTATGTTTAAAACGACTTGGGTATGTGAATTTACTTCTTTAGCTGTAAATTTTGTGAAATCTAAAATATGGCACTGGTGTGTGCCTGCATGTGTGTGTGTGTGTGTCTACACACTTTTTTTCCACTGTGTGTGTGTGTGTGTATGTGTGTGTGTGTGTCTACACACTTTTTTTCCATAATGAGGTTCATATTCTGCATATATTGTTTTGCATCTTAGCCTTTTAACTTATTTTGTATATTTTTCCACAGGAACTTAGAAATTCATCTCTATCATTTATTAGCTGCATAATACTCTATTCTATCCGTATAGTCCCCCCCCCCCCCCCGGATGCTGGAGTGATTTTTTAAAGTATATGTCACTCACTCCTGGGTTCAGAATCCTCCTGTGACTTCAGATCTGTCTTGGAGTAAAATCCTGTCTTTAGCTGGCCTCTGAGGCCTGCCAGGGTCTGTCCCCTCACTGCTCTGCTCAGCTCAGTGTAGGGTGTGCATCTGTAATGTGAGGATTAAACACGGGTCCTTCATTCTTTTTTAAGAACCCCGTCAGAAATATTACCAGTAAAGCGAAGTCCCTGCATTTACAAAGTGTAAAGTCTTCTTTAGTTTCTCGCTTATCTGACCACCACCAGCCCTTTTTAAAGCTCAGAAATCCTATTTTTCCATATCAGTAGTGCTCACTGAAGTAAAATAAACCTTGTTCACTAAAGCAAAAGCAAAAAAAAAAGTTTCTAATCAAGAGTGCTTTTAAAGGGGGAAATGGTGCTATGGCAGATAGCTGACGTGCACTGTGTCTTCAGGATTCGGTGCTTATTTCTTGCAAGATTAAATTTCAAAATTTAGAGTCTAAATTTTCTTTTTCACATCTGGTGGTTTGTGTTTTTTTTTATCATTTGTGCAAAAGAAAAAGGGGGTGGGGAGAAAAATCTGTCTTCCTCCTCTCCATGCCTCTCACTACCGTCCAGCCTATGCCAGGCTTAAGGGAAAGCCTTTTGTGTTGGCAAGGAAACTCCAAAATGGTTTCCAGGCATATTAAAAGCAAAGGATGGGTTTTGCAGAAAAATTCAGGAATTCTTTTTTTTTTAATTGTAAGAAACAATTTTAAAAATTAAGCAATGGAAAGTAAAAATGTGTTGCTCAGTGCTACCATAAAGGTGTGATCTATTAACACTCAAAACTCAAGAATGTAGAATTTTGGAGGATTTAGATTATTGACAGATTGACAGCTAAAGGGAATGTGATGCCAAGGATGGTGATCGTTATCAATATGAGGTCAGGCACACATTTGCCATTGCATGAATGCGTTGGGTGAAC